>NC_064824.1:101059470-101362500 GCF_024166365.1 Elephas maximus indicus
CCCTATGGGACAGTTCTACTCCGTCCTATAGGGTTGCTATGAGTAGAAATCGACTCAATGGCACCCAAGACACATATGGCCATTTAAGAGTCTTTAGTCACACTAGCCACATTTCAAGCACTCAATAGCCACACGTATTTATCGTATTGGACAGCACAGATACAGAACATTTCTATCATCACAGAAAATTCTATTGCACAGCACTGTTCTAGAGCCTTGAATATTAATAAATCTTAAGTTTTTGCTACTAGCTGTACCTTGAAGAACCAGCCATTCACAAACCTGCCCTCCTTTTTTTTAAAAATCACACTATCAGGAAGATTCTGTCAATTAATTTTCCTTTAACATATAATAAAGCATCCCTTTTAACAAAGGGATCTGTCGTACAATAAAGGAAATTAAAGATGAAAGAGCTTTAGCAAATACGGTATTTGCTAAAAAGATGTTGTGAGTCCCTGGGTGGTGCAATCGGTTAAGCACTCAACTACTGGCTGGGTTAACAGTTCGAAACTACCCACAGGCACCTTGGAAGACAGGCCTGGCAATCTGCTTCTGAAAGGTCACAGCCTTGAAAACCCTATGGAGCAGTTCTACTTTGCACACATGGGGTCGCCATGAGTCAGAACTGATTTGACAGCAAGTAATAACAACAAAAGGAAGTTACAACAGTATCTGAACCTCAATTTTCCCATGAGTTTCCTTTGGCCCTACCCTACAGTCCAGTTGAAAATTTTTTAATTTGCAGATAACTCCCTCCAAATTTCCATTAATGCTTTTATGGTATTTGTTTTCTACAGGAATTGTACCTCTACGACCCAGAAATTAAGCTTAATTTGGGTTCTGTATTGCTGTTACTGGACTTTCTTAGATTTGGTACTTATTTTTAACTCCTTGTTTTATGTAAAATGGTCAAAACACTGGATAATATCAGCAACAGTGAATTTATATAGCACTTAAACTTTTTTGAAAGCTTATCAACCCTGCTTGCATATTCAATCAATTCATTAACACTTAATCAGAAGAGAAAGGGGCATCTCAAATAATTGAAGGACAGGAGAAATAATACTCAAGGAAAAACATCCCTGAGGAAGAAATTTCCATTACTGACTTTATTTTCTCCCTGATTTTACAAATTTAGGATGTTGCATTCAAACACCAGATAGAGTGCCTACACTAAATGTTATTCAAGGTCCCTTCCAAACATGATAGTCTATTAAATTGTTGCTGTGAAATGCCTGTTTTATCAGTATTACTACACCAGATAAGCACATTTTAAAGTTAACCACAGCAGAGTCCAACTCACTTAGAAGAGTCCAATAAACTAAAAACAAGAAAATTATTTCCCCAGTAGCTAAGCCCCAGTGCCAAAATGCTGAGTATTCAGACATTTAGAGAAGCAAACAAAATCAAGATGCCAAACTACATATTTCATGCTTCTGGATAGCACAAAGAGCCAATCAGGTTAGCCTTGAAAGAAATGCGCAACTCATTAAGGCTGTCTAGAAACAGGCCTAATTCCTAGCCATTACTTAATGTAATGATAAATGCCAGGTGACAGTCTAACTTTAAAAGCTCAAACTTATCCCAACTGTACATGTAAAGGAGCCCTGGTAGTGCAGTGGTTAAGCACTGCGGCTGCTAACCAAAAGGTCAGCAGTTCAGATTCAGCAGCCGCTCCTTGGAAAGCCTTTGGGGGCAGTTCTACTCTGTCCTACAGGGTCGCTATGAGTAGGAATCAACTCGACAGCAATGGGTTTGGTTTGTTTTTTGCTACACGTAAAATATAAATAATTTTTCATTTAGGGTCTGATACAGGGTCTAAAAGGTCAAGCCAACTCTATTTTTCAACAGCTGACTTGGGTGTGTAAGCTGTAAGAGTTTGTAAAATGTATTAGAGAGATGTTTTATTTGCTTTTCCCAACTAGTCAGGTGACATTCTATTTAGAATAACATGAAATTGGTACATGTTTATGCAGAGATAAACTGAATAGTGACTCATTAAAGAGTTAAAAGGAAAAGTTAAGCCCTCTAATAGGAATAAACTAATTTGGTATTTTAATTTTACACAAAGTTTAAATACTTAAGATATAATAAAAGGAAAATATAAACAATATTTAATATACCAAACCTTGACTCAGCAAAAACATTTTATAAATTGTTAAAGGGAAAACTGGAATTATTAATATAAACCAATTAAGAATTTTCGGCATGCCCACTCATCAACATTTGGGTAACTGTATCACATATATGCACCATATAGTATTATCAAGTTTAAAAAAAAACAGAACACGAAGTATTTAAGATATTGTGGCCTTAAATCCTGATCCAGAAGGCACTTCAGTAGCTATGTGCTTCAAAGTGATTAATGTTATCACCATACAGTACTGAAAAAAAAAAATTTATTTCTACCATGTACAAATAATGTCTAGTATTATGCACGAAAACCTTATGTTTTAGGCATTTTATTTTTTTTCTATACAATTAAAAATAAAATGAACATTAGTACGGTTTTTACAAATATTTTGTTTATTTTAATGAAGCTGGTACAGACAATGTCCATTTAAAACCCATATCCCAGGCCAAAAAGTACAAATAAAATCAAAAAGAGCAGTGTTCTGTTGTATACACTTCTGCATGAATAACTCTATACTGCTAATGAAAATTAGAATTTTTCTGGGATCTTCTGACAAGAATTTTATTTGAATCTTAAAATGCTTTGTCTCTTCAGTGACGCCATCTTTGGAGTTAGTCATTACTCTCACCATATGTCATCATGACTCCAACCTGATAATCATTCCTCTTCTTTTGGTCCAGACCCTCAGATTTTAAAAGTAGCTTCAAGTTATGGAAAGGTCATTTTTCCACAGTTCAGTTCTCTGAAAAACTTCCATCTCCCACTGAAAGTCATAGTCCAGGAGTGAAGCAATCACATGACAGAACTTCAGGGCCAATTGGAAAGTCATTATGAACACTTGCATTGGTCGATCTTAAGTTATCCCACAAGCCTGAAAATGCACAGTCCTGGAAAAGGTGACCTCTCTGTGCACATATGTAATTTTTAAGAAGAGGGCAATATGAAGAGGGCTGAGGTTTGATCACCAAAAATCAGCACAATGAAAACAAACGATAATGGATGATGAGCACTAGAATTCAAAATACCAGATGTTTTTGAGAGGTGCCAGTTTTCAATTCTGTTTTGAACACCACATTACAAAAGAACTATTTTTAAAAATAAAAAAGGATTAAGGGAAAAGAAAAAAAATTAAAAGAATATCTAAACTGCTGAATGACCCCCCGTTTGTTCCTGATAAACTTCAATCACATCTTCTTCCTCCATACCCAGCTGTAAGAGGAAAGAAAAATATGTTAGTAGAAGATAAAAGTGCTATTTTTTAATTGGCTGCAAGTATGTAGCACTGTTTTAAAGTGTAAAAAAGATACAGAAGTGATTCAGTTACTCTTAAGATTAAGAATCCTGTTTCCTCTAATCTAAGGAATAGAGATATATCCTTCCAATTTTATGTATGTGAAACAATTCATCTTAATTTCCCTTCCCACTTTATTCATTACATAAAACAAGTTTTTTTTGACAAGAACCTTAAAGAAGTTTTAAATCTAATGAAACATGTATTTTAAATAATAGTTTGAAAGCTTATTTTCTAAAAAGCATTTTACTCCTAAATGTAATTATTTGATACAATCTCTTTCATCTCCTTTCAAAAAAACATGATTTCACTTTGAAACATATATGGTTTTAGTTCAAAAATAATGCCTATATGGATTCATTTCCAAGTGGTTTGTTTTGTCGTCTACAATTCCTTCTAGCATATAACTATGATTTTCCTTGATAACAAATGACCACTCTAAATGGAGGAACGTTATCCATTTATCTAATCTTATTCAATACCTCTAGTTTTATAAGGCAAACTTTTTAATCTAATCCTTTATTTTTTGTTGTTGAAAATACACAGAACATACACCAATTTAATGATTTCTACATGTATAATTCAGTGACACCAATTACATTCTTCAAGTTGTACAACCATTCTCACCTTCCTTTTCCAAATTGTTCCCCCTCTACTCACTGACCCCCAAGTTTCCTATCTAATCTTTCAAGCTGCTGTTGTCAATTTGATCCCATACAGAGCCTTGAAAAAGCACAATGCTCAGCCAATCCTTTTTCCATTCTTGCAAGAAAAAAAGAGGTCCTTTAAAATGCCCTTTACAGAACATTGAGTATGTGCAATTATCTTTTTTTTTTTTAATACATTCACTGAAATATTTTGGATTTCTTTTTTCTTAAAGAAACTATTAATGGTTGCCTCTGAGAAATGGCAATGCAGCTGTATTTACAGTATATTTATTTTCCATTTTATACCCTTTGATTTTTTTAACTATGAGCATTCTTCATTAAAAAAAAAAAAAAAGACAATATATAAGGATGTTTGGTGTCACATGGAAGCACAGGCATTACCCTCAGTGAGGGTAAAGGACTGTGAATCCGTTGATTCTAGCATGTGGCCAGGGCTGAGAAGTACTGAAATAGGCAGAGTGAAAACAAAAACTAGCACTGGTCCTACTGAAAATCATGATAGATCATACCCAGTGCCGTCGAGTCGATTTCGACTCATAGCGATCATAGCAACAAATAAAAACTAAATTTTTAAAGTCTAAGACTAGTAATCTTTTCTAATAAGAAAACAGTTTTATATTTTGTAGGTGACATTTTTGTGCTGAATGGTGAAACATGAAAATTAAAACACGTTAAGAAATCTAAAAATAAAACACAGACTCATGCAGAATTAGGATTTTTAAAGTGATCAGGTTATCTCTAGTGTTTTAGATATCTTGACTGGTACATATATGAATATTAAAGTAATTATCAATTAAACATACTATTAAAACAATTTTAATTGCACACAGAGCCTGATAAATACTGCAAGAAATAAAATTCTAAACATTGTAAGGAACCTTCAAATCAGGAAGGTACACGTCCTCTACCTGTGGAGAATATGAAGCTGCAAGCTTCAAGAAGTATATTCACAGAGATAAGTGAAGAACAGCACAAGAAGTTTACTCCCTAAATACCTATTCCCTCCCTCCCACTGCCCCATCATTCTTCTGAAAAGATAACCTCTACTGTGTGCCAAAGATTCTGCCAAGCACTTTACATGTTCATTTTATTTATTCAATAAATATTAAATGAGTGCCTACTATGTGCCAGGCACAATAGTCTCTCCATTTTATAGATGTAGAAATTTGGGCTTAAATAAATTAACTTGCACCCAGTCAGTCCCACTTTAAGTGGCCAAGTCAGGATTCAAACCCAGGCCTTATGATTCCCTCACTCATGGTCTCCCCATATTTGTTGTTTTGCTTTGCTGTCTCCCCCATCTTAAAGTTCATGACCCTAGTGTGACACATTCACCACTGCTAGCCTAAATAATTCCCAGTGAAATAAAGTAAGCCCTCTCTTTGGCAGGTGAGGTGCAGCTCTTATTTGTCCTGCCTCAAATATATAACAAACACCCCAAATGCCTTCAATTTCTTCCATGTGCAACCTAAGAGCAAGAGCTCTAAGCACTTCTTTGTAACTGCCCGTGCCGACTAGTATAGTTTATGGTATTCTATAGGTGCCTGGTTCTGGACACTTGAGTCCTGAATGCACTGAACATCTGATGTCTACTCAGATGTCAACTCTTCTAAAGTATCAGAGATAAGACATGGGTAAAGACAGTTTTGTAGGAAGAGAGGTAAAGAGTTATGTCCCAGACCAAGGATGTCACTTACTATCAACTTCAAAAAAGAAAAGCAGGTCAAGTCATACAAGTTCAAAATACCTGAAACAAAAAATCAAATCAAAGAACAGAGAACACAGGCCCTAAAAATTTAAAAAGCACAAAAGCTACTTCTAGAGAAGGGCTTGTATCAGGACATAGCCTAACCCCCAACTGTACCCCCAGATTAGCATCCATTTAAATGCAAAGACACCAAGTGACTGATAACACCTGGTAATTATCAGTAATCTAGAGCTCTGGTGGTGCAGTGGTTAAGAGCAGCTGCCAGCCAAACTTTAGGCAGTTACAATCCACCAGCCACTCTTTGGAAACCCTACGGGGCAGGTATACTCTGTCTATAGGGTCACTATGAGTTAGAATCAACATGATGGCAATGGGTTTGGGTGTTTTTTTTAATCAGTAATCTGGTAATATCCTATACTCATAGGCTGGGAATCAGGATCATTGATTTCTTATTTAATCAGTATGGGCAGAAATGTAAGTACTGAGCATGCGTTATCTAATGAGTGCCTTTCAAGTTGTGCTTCTCAGAGACCCTAACATTGGAAGCGACCCCAACCACTGAGAAGAACTGAGCAATCAACTCCACTTCAGTTAGAGAACTTCTGCTTTCACCTGCTTTATAAACTGTACTTCAATAATATTTCAACTGCCACCGACTGCTCTGACAAGGACCACAATAGAGGGTCCTGGACACAGCTGGAGAAAAATGTAGAACAAAATCCTAGCTCACAAAAAAAGACCAGACTTACTGGTCTGACAAAGACTGGAGAAACCCCAAGAGTATAGCCCCTGAGACCCTTTTTTAACTCAGTGCTGGAGTCACTCCTGAGGTTCACCCTTTCAGCCAAAGATTAAACAGGCCCATAAAACAAACATTAAGACATGTAGCTCAACCATGTACATGAGACTAAATAGGCACACCAGCCTGGCGACAAGGATGAGAAGGCAGGAGAGGAAAGGAAAGCTGGATGAATGGGAACAGGGAACCCAAGGTTCAGAAGGGGAGGGTGTTGACACATCATGGGGTTGGCAACCAATGTCACAAAACAGTATGAGCTTTGTTTAACAAGAAACTAATTTGCTCTGTAAACCTTCACAATAAAGCGCATATATGTATGTATTTCAATTGAAGAAAGGGTGATGTTTTGCTATGTTTTCAACTGCAACTGCAAATAACACTGTAAGCATAGTTTTGTACAGATAGACCTTTTCACCATATTTTTCTAAAAACTGTTTTTTGTTGCCATGAGGATACATCCTGGGACTTTTGACAGTGCTATAAAGGAATATTTGGTTTGTCATTTCATTCATTATATCTAATCCACAAGGTGGGCAAAACTTAACCCACAGAAACTCCACTAAATGACGAAACGTTTGCCTCAAATAAAATCACATTCAGGGTACTAATTCACTTCTTGCTTCAGTATTTTTCCTGTCTGTAAATACCAACAGAGACTTAGGTTACAACCAAATACATACTCTTGCTCATTACCTGTTGTTAACGAAATCTCAAGAATCTATTTAGAAAGCTGTTTAAATGTTTATAAGTATCTAGTTCTACAAAATTCAAACGCAAAAACAATAAAAATATATGTACATCACCCCCAATCTTGCCAATACCGTTAGAACATTAAATGGCAAAAGTCATTTACCCTACTGAAA
Organism: Elephas maximus indicus; assembly: GCF_024166365.1. Taxonomy (NCBI): domain Eukaryota; kingdom Metazoa; phylum Chordata; class Mammalia; order Proboscidea; family Elephantidae; genus Elephas; species Elephas maximus. The sequence goes on from NC_064824.1 coordinate 101,066,934, forward strand.
GCAACCAAAGCTCCTTGGAGAAATGGCCAAATGTAAAGCTAGAGCAGGGAAAGTACAAGATGAGTTTGGAAAATCTTATTGTGCCAGAAAGTAAGGAAGTACTCAAGAAAGGAAAAAAAAAAAAAAAAAAGGGTGGCTGCTAAACCTAGGCAGGAAAGTTTGATGAGAAAGAGGACATTCATAAAGTTTCAAAGTATGTTCCCATGAATTACTTCATTACAACAGAAAAAAACAGTAATACATAGTAGAGAAAAAAACCAGCACTTAAATCAAGTGATCAAAATTAAGGGGCAAAGAGACTTCATGTGCTCTAGATGTTATACCCTGAGAAAGTCACATCACCATTTATGTAGTATTTCAACCAAAAATATATAACCTAAATCTAGTCATAAGGAAACAGACAAGCCCAAATTAAGGGTCTTTTTAGTAAATAACTGGTTTGTATTCTTCAAAAATGTCAATGTCATGAATGACAAAGAAAGGGTGAGAAACTGCTTCCAATTAAAGATAATTAAAAAGATAACTAAATAAAATAAGTGATCCTGAACTGAATCCTGAATGGGGGAGAAAATTTCTCATAAAGGACATAATTGGGACGATCATTAATGTGAAATTTCCTGAATTGGTAACAGTGTTCTGGTTAGGTAGAAGAATATACTTATTAAGAAATAAACACTAAAATATTAAGGACTAAGTGGGTATGATTTATGCAATCTACTCTAATGGCTCAGAAAAAAAAAAAAACAGAACTGATAATTAAGCAAAGGTAACAAAATGTTAAAAATAAGTGAATCTAGGTTAAGAGTATATGGGAATTTTTTGTACTATTCTTGCAACTTTTCTGTAAGTTCAAAATTATTTCAAAATAAAAAGTTAAAAAAAGATGGAGATATCTCAAAAAGAATAGATGCCAAACTGAAAGTGCCCCCACTAGCTAGTACCTAATGAAGGATATTCACCTAGTTTCAAAGCATCTCCCTACAGACTACTTACTAACTGCAAGAGGAAAACAGTAGCTTTACAGTAGAGAAATCTGGAAGTTACCACATTAACTAAATGATTGAAGTTAACATTACCCATAATAGGACAAACTGACATTATGTACCTCCTGAGATGGAGCTGCGGTGGCGTAGTAGTTAAGAGCTGGGCTGCTAACCAAAAGGTAGGCAGTTTGAATCCATCAGCCGCTCCTTGGAAACCTTATGGGCGAGTTCTACTCTGTCCTACAAGGTTGCTGAGAGTTAGAATCAACTCGATGACAACGGGTTTGGTTTTTGAGATGAGACACTCCTGAGTCCTAGGAGTAATTGTTATACTTCTATCAAAAATGCAAACCTGAATCTAATCAATGAAGAAACAACAGGCAAACCCAAACTGAAGGACATTCTAAAAAAACAACTGGCCTATACTCTTACAGTGCATAATTCTGGATTAGATTCCCAAGTTGGGTAAAAAAATAGCTATAAAGGATCCTACTAGGACAAATGGCAAAATCTGCCAATGGATTGCATATTAGATAACAGTACTATTGTTGTTGTTGTTAACTGCCATCGAGTCGGTTCCAACTCATTGTGACACTACGCACCACAGAACTATATCAGTATGCTGGTGAAGAGTGAGCTTCTTGGATCAGGTGGACACTTGAGACTATGTTGGCATCTCCTGCCTGGAAGGGAGATGAGAGGGTGGAGGGGGTTAGAAGCTGGCGAAAAGGACACGAAAAGAGAGAGTGGAGGGAGAGAGCAGGCTGTCTCATTACGGGGAGAGTAATTGGAAGTGTGTAGCAAGGTGTATATGGGTTTTTGTGTGAGAGGCTGACTTTATTTGTAAACTTTCACTTAAAGCACAATAAAAATTATTAAAAAAAAAAAAAAAAACTATATCAGTGTTAAATCTCCTAAATTTGAAAACTGAACAATGGTTCTTAAGGAATACTAAAAATATTTGGGGATAAAGGGTCACAAGATATCTGCAACTTACCCTCAAATGGTTCAACAATATGTATATGTAAATATATATATAAAAAAGAGATAAAGCAAATATTGCACAGTGTTAATTATTGGTGAATATAGGGAAAAATAATTTTTTTTTTTTTTTTAGGGAAAGGGCATTCGGGAGAATATTGTACTATTCTCACAACTCTCAAAATAAAAATGAGTAATAATCATACATCATTCCCACTATCAGAAATATCAGAAATGTTATTTTGTACATGGAAGGGTAAAATCTGTGTAAGTGTACACACACACACTTTACAGAAGTATTCCGAGATGCCTCCCTGGGGGGAAATACATAAACAAAGAAAACAGCAGTCCATTTGATAAAACAATGAAATATGGACACAAACTTCAAAAACAAAAAAAAAAAAACCAAGATGACAAAAGCAAGTATATTAATATACACTAAGCTACCCTAATGACATAGTTGTTAAGAGCTACGGCTGCTAAACAAAATGTCGGCAGTTCTAATTCATCAGACGCTCCTTGGAAACCCTGTGGGGCAGTTCTACTCTGTCCTATAGGATCGCTATGAGTCGGAATTGACTCAACAGCAACGGGTTGGGTTTTTTTTGGTATCCTCTTTAAAGATTCTCAAAATGGATCAAAAATCAAAGTCCAAGTATAAAGATCACTATCACCATGAAAGTGTACCAGGGAACTGCCAAATTTGAGAAGCACTTGTCCATTATCATAAAAGATATAGTGCGTGCCTTATGGCATAATTCCAGTACTTAACATCCCACTTTTCACCTTTTTATTATTGGCATTTTGGAAGGCACCATATGGAAAGTTCAACTCAAAAGATGATTTTTATTTGTGTCAAATGTTATACTGCTTAAATCAGAAAATATTCAAGAAAAAGGCCGTTTTAATACTAGTGAACTAAATCATTCAATGCAGAGTTTTATATTTATGTTGATTCAGAGAAGAAATTGTACTCACTTCTTTTGGAGTGTGATTATCAGCAATTCTCTGACCTTCAAAGAGAAACCTGAGTGAATTCATTGGAACTCCCTAAAAAAGCAAAAAATATATATATTATTATTTATATACATGTTATTATATATATTATTTCTTTAGAAGAAATAACATGAACTTTGAGCCCTGGTGGTGCAGTGGTTAAAGTGCTCAGCTGCTAGCCAAAAGGTTGGCGGTTCAAACCCACCAGCCACTCCACAGGAAAAAGATGTGGCAGTCTGCTTCCGTCAACAGTCATAGCCTTGGTCTCAGGGGACACCTAGCTCAATTGGCATAACATACTTTATATAGAAAATGTTATACATCCTACTTTGATGAGTAGCACCTGTGGTCTTAAAAGCTTGTGAGTAGCCATCTAAGATACTCCACAGGTCCTACCCCATCTGGAGCAAGGGAGAATGAAGAAAACCAAAGACACAAGGGAAAGATTAGTCCAAAGAATTAATGGACCACAACTACCACGGCCAGCACCAGACTGAGTCTAGCACAACTACACAGTGCCCAGCAACCACCACCCACTGCTCTAACAGGGATCACAATAAAGGGTCCCAGGCAGACCCGGAGAAAAATGTAGAAAACTCAAACTCACAAAAAGACACCAGATTTACTGGTCTGACAGAGACAGGAAAAACCCCAAGAGTATGGCCCCCAGACACCCTTTTAACTCAGTACTGAAGTCACTCCTGAGATTCACCCTGCAACCAAAGATTAGACAGGCCCATAAAACAAAAAATAAGACACGCAGCTCAATCGTGTACACGAGACTAAATGGCCACACCAGCCACAGGAGCAAGGACAAGAAGGCAGGAGAGGACAGGAAAGCTAGACAAATGGAAATCGGGACCCCAGAGTCAAGAAGGGGAGAGTGTTGACACGTCATGGGGGTGGCAACCAATGTCACAAAACAGTGGGTGTATTGTTTAATGAGAAACTGATTTGCTATGCAAACCTTCATCTAAAGCACAATAAAAAAGATTTACAAAGGAAGAAGTAAAAGTATCTCTATTTGCAGATGACATGATCTTATACACAGAAAACCCTGAAGAATCCTCAAGAAAACTACTGAAACTAAGAGTTCAGCAGAGCATCAGGATACAAGATAAACATACATAAATCAGTTGGATTCCTCTACACCAACAAAAAGAACATCGAAGAGGAAATCACCAAATCAATACCATTTACAGTAGCCCCAAGAAGATAAAATACTTAGGAATAAATCTTACCAGAGATGTCAAAGACTTATACAAAGAGAACTACAAGACACTACTGCAAAAAACCAAAAGAGACCTACATAAGTGGAAAAACATTACCTTGCTCATGGATAGGAAGACTTAACATAGTAAAAATGTCTATTCTACCAAAACCAATCTATAGATACAATGCAATTCTGATCCAAATTCCAATGACATTTTTCGATGAGATGGAGAAACAAATCACCAACTTCATACAGAAGGGAAAGAGGCCCCAGATAAGTAAAGCATTACTGAAAAAGAACAAAGTAGGAGGCCTTCACTCTTATCTGATTTTAGAACCTATTATACCACCACACTAGTCAGAACAGCCTGGTACTGCTAGAACAACAGATACATAGAACAATGGAACAGAATTGAAAATCCAGACATAAATCCATCCACATATGAGCACCTGATATTTGACAAAGGCCCAAAGTCAGTTCAACGGGGAAAAGACAGTCTGTTTAACAAATGGTGCTGGCATAACTGGATATCCATCTGCAAAAAAAATGAAACAAGACCCATACCTCATACCATGCACAAAAACTAACTCACAATGGATCAAAGACCTAAATATAAAATCTAAAATGATAAAGATCAGGGAAGAAAAAATAGGGACAATGCTAGGAGCCCTAATACATGGCATAAACAGTATACAAAACATTACTAACAATACAGAAAAGAAACCAGATAACCAGGAGTTCCTAAAAATCAAACACCTATGCTCACCTAAAGACTTCACCAAAACAGTAAAAAGATTACCTACAGACTGGAAAAAAGATTTCAGCTATGACATTTCCGATCAGCATCTGATCTCTAAATCTACACGATACTGCAAAAACTCAACTACAAAAAGACAAATAACTCAATTAAAAAATGTGCAAAGGGTATAACTGGCACTTCACTGAAGAAGCCATTCAGGTAGCTAACAGATACATGAGGAAATGTTCATGATCATTAGCCATTAGAGAAATGCAAATCAAAACTACAATGAGATTCCCTCTTACTCCAACAAGGCTGGCATTAATCCAAAAAACACAAAATAATAAATGTTGGAGAGGCTGTAGAGAGACTGGAATATTTATACACTGCTGGTGGGAATGTAAAATGGTACAACCACTTTGGAAATCCATTTGGAATTTCCTTAAAAACCTAGAAATAGAACTACCATACGATCCAGCAATCCCACCCCTTGGAATACATCCTAGAGAAATAAGAGCCTTTACACGAACAGATATATGCACACCCATGTTCACTGCAGCACTGTTTACAATAGCAAAAAGATGGAAGCAACCAAGGTGCCCATCAACAGAAAAATGGATAAATTATGGTATATTCACACAATGGAATACAACGCATTAATAAAGAACAATGATGAATCCGTGAAATGTTTCATAATGTGCAGGAATCTGGAAAGCATTATGCTGAGTGAAATCAGTCAGGTGCAAAAGGACAAAATATTGTATGAGACCACTATTATAAGCACTCGAGAAATAGTTTAAACAGAGAAGAAAATATTCTTTGACGGTTACAAGAATGGGGAGGGAGGGAGGGAGAGGGTTTCAGTTATTAGATAGTAGAGAAGAACTATTTTAGGTGACGGGAAAGACAAGACACAATACGCGAGACATTAGCACAACTAGACTAAACCAGAAGCCAAGAAGTTTCCTGAATAAACTGAACGCTTCAAAGGCCAGGGCAGCAGGGGTGAGGGTTTCGGAACCATGGTTTCAGGGGACACCTCAGTCAACTGGCATAAAAAAAATCTATTACGAAAACATTCTGCATCCTACTTTGGAGAGTGGCGTCTGGGGTCTTAAACACTAGCAAGCGGTCATCTAAGATGCATCAATTGGTCTCAACCCACCTGGAGCAAAGAAGAATGAACAACACCAAAGACACAAGGCAATTATGAAACCAAGAGACAGAAGGGGCCACAAAAACCAGAGACTATATTAGCCTGACACCAGAAGAACTAGACGGTGCCTGGCTACAACTGATGACTGCCCTGAGGGAGCAGGAGAGCAGTGGGATGCAGACCCCAAATTCTTGTAAAAAGATCACACTTAATGGTCTGACTGAGACTAGAAGGACCCCAGAGGCTATGGTCCCCAGACCTTTTGTTAGCCCAAGACAGGAACCATTCCAAAAGCCAACTCTTCAGACAGGGATTGGACTGGACTATGGGATACAAAATGATACCAGTGAAGAGTGAGCTTCTTGGATCAAGTGGACACATGACACTATGTGAGCATCTCCTACCTGGAGATGAGATGAGAGGGCAGAGGGGGTCAGAAGCTGGCCGAATAGATACGAAAAGAGTGGAGGGAAGGAGTGTGCTGCCTCATGAGGGGGAGAGCAACTAGGAGTATATAGCAAGGTATATATAAGTTTTTGTATGAGAGACTGACTCGATTTGTAAGCTTTCACTTAAAGCACAATAAAAATTTTTTTAAAAAATGGAAGCAAGTAGAGACTTGGGGACCTCATACCACGAAGAAACAGTGCTGGAAGCAGAACGTGTCCTTTGGACCCGGGGTTCCTGCACAAAGAAGCTCCTAGTCCAGGGGAAGACTGATGAGAAGGCAGAGAGAGAGAGAAAGCCTTCCCCTAGAGCTGATACCAATAAACTTCTCTTTGTTAAAGCCAAAAAAAAAAAATAGTTTTACAGCTTTGAAGATCCTATGGGTCAGTTCTACTATGTCCTATAGGGTCGCTATAAGTCAGAATCAACCTGACAGCAGTAGGTTTGGGTTTGGTTTTGGTTTTGATGCACAAAAAGCAAATAATGAAAGTTTCAACCAGCTGCACAGAACATAACACCAGACAGCAAATTTGCTATCATAATTTCCACTTATTGAGTATTAACTATTTGCTAGCCCCTCGCCCCCAATCAGTACTTTACATATGTAACCACAAATGTTCATGACGACAACCCTGGAAGGTAGATATTATCACCTTATCTTCATTTTACAGACAGGGAATCTGAGACAGACAGCTAGCCAAGAATTTAAACTCAAACCTGTCAGATTCCTAAGCATGTGCTCTTGACCACTATTCTATAGTTTCCCCTTATCACTAAGCTAACAGAAAATGCTAAAATCAGAAATTAGATGAGTACCCTTGCTAGCTTCCAAATATACAAGCAAAACAGGTTGTAAACAGATTAAGTTGTAGAAATTTGGTAAAGCACAATAGTTAGCCAGATAAGCTTTGTGAACATGACTGCATAACCTAACCAGTTGCCGTTGGGTAGATTCCGACTCATAACAACCCTACAGGAAAGAGCAGAACTGTCCCATAGGGTTTCCAAGGAACAGCTGGTGAATCTGAACTGCTGACCTTTTGGTTAGCAGCTGAGCTCTTAACCACTGCACCACCAAGACTCCATGATGGCATAGAGAGCATTTCAAATATCAAAAAAGATACCAAAATACAATTTTCTAATCAGTCAACAATGATAGCTAAAAAAGGGACAGACTGGGGAACATCTAAACCAACCGGCGTAACATAGCTCATAAAGAAAATGTTCTATATCCAACTTTGGTGAGTAGCATCTGGGGTCTTAAAAGCTTGTGAGCAGCCATCTAAAATACATCTTTTGGTCCCATCATGTCAAGAGCAAAGGAAAATGAAGAAAACCAAAACACGAAGAAAATATTAGTCCAAAGGACTAACAGACTACATGAACCAGCCTCCAGCAGCCTGAGCCCAGAGTAACCACATGGTACCCAGCTACCACCACCAGAAACTCTGAAAGGGATCATAATAGAGGGTCCAGACACAGTGGGAGAAAAATGTAGAACAAAATTCAAATTCACAAAAAAAGACCAGACTTACTGGTCTGACAGAGACTGGAAGAACCACCAAGACTGTAGCCCCGGGACACCCTGCTAACTCTGAATTGAAGCCACTCCCGAAGTCCACCTTTCAGCCAAAGATGAGACAGGCCCATAAAATAAACAGTAACAGGCAATCAAGTACATAAGACTAAATGGGCAACACCTGCCCAAAAGCAAGTATGAAAAGGCAGGAAGGGACAAGAAAACTGGACAAATGGACCCGGAGAACCCAGGGTGGAAAGGGAAAAGAGGAGAGTGCTGACACGTTATGGGGATTGCAACCAACGTCACAGAACAATTTGTGTATAAATATTTGAATGAGAAACTAATTTGTGCTCTGAACTTTCACCTAAAGTTCAATAAAACACAATAAAATTTACAAAATAAATGGGGACAGATGACTCACTGTGATGGTTCATGTTATATATCAACTAAGCTAGGCTATGACTCAGTGGTTTGGCAGACGCTGGACTGATTGCTCTTCCACAATGTAATATAAAGTAATCACCTCCATGATGAGATCTGATATAATCACCTCTGTAAAGAGATCTGCTATGAGCAGCCAATCAGTGGAAAAGGGAATTTCCTTGGACGTGTAGCCTGCCTCCAGTATATATAAATGGATGTCCCAGCAAGTCTCATGCTAACTCTGGATCCTGCTTCTGATTCATCATCATCTGACCTCTTGTTCTCAGGACACGAGCCAGTAGCCTGCTGCCTGACCTGACAATTTTTGGATTCGCTGCTCCCATAGTCCTGTGAGCCAGCAGCCTATCATCTATCTGCTGATTTTGGGTTCGTCAGCCCCTGCAACCATGTGAGTCGGGAGACACCTACAGACTGACGCCTGACCCAAGGATTTTAGCACATGCCAGCCTCCAAAACTGTGTGAGCCATTTCCTCCAATTAAATCTCTCTCTATATATTTATGTGGAGCCCTGGTGGTGCAGTGGTTAAGAGCTACAGGGTGCTATGGCTGCTAACCAAAATGTCGGCAGTTCGAATCCACCAGCTGCTCCTTGAAACCCTATGGGGCAGTTCTACAGGGTCACTACAAGTCAGAATTGACTCGACAGCAACGGGTTTGGTTTTTGGTATAAATATTTACAGAGCCTTGGTGGCATAATGGCTCAGAGCTTGGCTACTAAGCAAAAGGCCAGTAGTTCATATCCACCAGCTGCTGCTTAGAAGCCCTATGGCATAATTCTACCATCCTGTAGGGTCGCTATGAGTTGGAATCAACTCCACGGCAACAGGTTTTATATATGTTATATATTATGTATATACGTTTCACTGGTTTTCCTCCTCTAGAGAATGCAGCCTAAGGCACTCACTAAAAGGGAAAAAACTTCACCGGCAAGTACAAATCCAGGATCATTTATTTTGCTCAAAAGTTAATGTAATTGAGATTTTCATTGTTTTGGACATCCAACAACATCCAAATGAAAACTATCTTTCAATATGTATTTTTACACAGCATGTAAGACCAAGATAACTGACTCATTTAACTTCTTTCTAGGGTTATTTTAAATAACTGAGCACAAATGAACAAAGGTAAAATATTTCTTCATTTCAATTATAAGATTTTTTTTTTTTTAAAGAATCATTATCTTGTGTTGTTAGAGCCCTGGTGCTGTAGTGGTTAAGAGCTCAAATGCTAACCAAAAGGTGGGCCATTCAAATCCACCAGCCATCCTTGGATACCCTATGGGGCAGTTCTATTCTGCCCTATAGGGTTGCTGTGAGTCGGAACCGACTCCACGGCACCTAAAACATCATCTTGTGCTGGGGTCAAAACGTTTTTATGGAAACCAATCTAAAAAACAAAAATCTGGCAAAAGTGTATGAGTTACAAAGTACAACTATAGAAAACAAGCCTTCTAAAAATATAGCCTACAATTCATGATTTAGCATTATGTAATATGATTAATATGATTAAGACCAGGCCTGTAGAGACTTTTAACAAAAAATCAGCCACTGAAAACCCTACAAAGCACAGTTCTACTCTGACATACACAGGGTCACTATGAGTCAGAATCAACACAACAGCAACTGGTGAGAATGATTATATTTTAATAGGGATTAGCTAAACATTTTTTTGCCTATTTATTTAAATTAATTTTATTTTTTAAAAATCCTAGTTGTCTCATATACACTAATTCCAATTACATTTCTTAAAAAAATCCATTTTATTAGTAATGAAAATATGTGTAACATTTACTGAACACTTTTTAGACACCAGAAACCCTGGTGGCATAGTGGTTAAGTGCTACGGCTGCTAACCAAAGGGTCGGCAGTTCAAATCCGCCAGGTGCTCCTCGGAAGCTCTATGCGGCAGTATTACGCTGTCCTGTAGGGTTGCTATGAGTCGGAATTGAATTGACGGCACTGGGTTTGGTTTTTGTTTTTTTTTTTGGTTTTTAGACACCAAGTTACGTGCTTTACATAGGTTATCTCATTCAATCTTCATGAGGTACACACTATAATATTCCCATTTTATCGACAGGGAAACAAGGCCTATAGCAATTAAAGGTCCCACAGCCAGTGATGGAGACCAAATTTGAACTGGCAGTTTAAAAGAACTGGCTATTGATCTAACAATCTAGCTCATGAAGACTAAGATCTGAGAGGATTTGGTATTAATAAATTTACTAGATTTCTACATGAATTAAAAAAAGCAAATTCCTTGACACTGGAAATATGGAATCAAGAGTAACCTGCAGGTACTATGCATAAAAATAATAAACTGAATGATCACCAAATTTAACAAATTGCTAAACATCCATGATTAGAAGCACAAGGAAACTTCATAGTGGTCACTAAAAATTACTTGCCTTTATTGTTACATACACTGGTGAGGCATCAAGATAGAAACATTCATATATAGCTATCCTTACAATCCTGAATTACTTTTGAAACTGTTACACATATTTTATGAATTCAAACTTTGAAATGGACTTCAGAAGAAAGAGGGCAATTAAATTGGGTAGAAGGAATGATAAAAATAAGAGTATTCTCCTTGAGTTGCTGATGGTGAAAATAATAAAGGGAATTTTTCTTTTGACAGGTTTCCTTAAAACTAATTGCAAAGTATCATATTTAATACTACCAGATACAAACCTGTCTTTGACAGTATGATTCTTTGAGTTTCTTGAGATGTGTCGTCATTTTCACCTTGAAGTGAATTTCACTGCTATCCTAAGGAGGTAAAAGAAAAAATATTATCCCTCTTTGTATAAACCACTTGCATGAACCAAATTATTTAAGCACATATATAGTTCAAATAAAAATATAAACCTTGTCACTTACATTTTCACACAAAAATGTACTTTTTAGCATGCCTAGGTTTTACTCAAATACTCCAAATTAAATCATTCTCAAAAGAAGTTTCCTGAATAAACAGAGTGCTTCAAAGGCCACAGTAGCAGGGGCAGGGGTCTGTGGACCATGGTTTCAGGGGACATCTATGTCAACTGGCATAATAAAATCTATTAAGAAAATATTCTGCATCCCACTTTGGTGAATGGCATCTGGGGTCTTAAACACTAGCAAGTGGCCATCTAAGACGCATCAATTGGTCTCAACCCACCTGGAGCAAAAGAGACTGAAGAACACCAAAGACAGGTAATTATGAGCCCGAGAGACAGAAAGGGCCACATAAATCAGAGACCACATCAGCCTGAGACCAGAAGAACTAGATGATGCCCGGCTACAACCGATGACTGCCCTGACAGGGAACACAACAAAGAACCCCTGATGGAACAGGAGAACGGTGGGATTCAGACCTCAAATCCTCATAAAAAGACCAGACTTAATGGTCTGACTGAGACTAGAAGGACCCTGGAGGTCATGGTCCCCAGACCTTCAGTTAGCCCAAGACTGGAACCGTTCCCAAAGCTAACTCTTCAGACAGGGATTGGACTGGACTATAAGATAGAAAATGATATACTGCTGAGGAGTGGGCTTCTTGGCTCCAGTACACACATCGAACTATGTGGACAGCTTCTGTCTGGAGGGGAGATGAGAAGGCACAGGGGGACAGAAGCTGGCTGAATGGACACGGGGAATACAGGGTGGAGAGAAGGAGTGTGCTGTATCATTAGGGGGAGAGCAACTAGGAGCACATAGCAAGGTGCATATAAATTTTTGTATGAGAGACTGACTTGATTTGTAATCTTTCACTTAAAGCATAATAAAAAAATTTTAAAGTGCTTTATACCAATTACAAAAGAAATTTCTTTCAATATCTTTTCTGTTATTTATAGTGCTATATAACATATATATGTATATATATAACATACATATATATATATATAAAACATACATAATGGTAGTCTGTCCTAGGTGTTAAAATCAGCAGCATAAGAGTATGCATGCCCCTTTGAATTCAAAGATGCATTCGTTCACAATTTTAATACCCATTCTATTTCCAAAATAACAAGAGGACGGGTAATGAATTATCACAAACCTGTAAAAGCAATTGAAAACATAAAGGAAATGCACCTCCCCCCCCATGAAGTGTCACTGAAGATGGTCAAACCTATGAAAGAGGCAGATACCACAGAATAGCACACTGAGAAACTTTTTACTGCGTAAGAAATCATCCAACTGAGTCTAGCTTCTCTCCCTTGAATAAAATGAACAAGAATCTTGAGTCAGTCAAATTGATTTGTGGGACCACAAATTCTTTTACTCTATCCAGACTATTGAGCAAACTATCAGGCAAAATACTGGCACTTGCATACTACAAAATCTCAAAGTCAGTCCTTACAATTATATATCACTTTCACATATGTACATTAGCATAGGTTTCATATTTACAATATTTTTGTTTGTGACTATTAACTATGAAGAAACACAAATTCTCTGTCCATGGATAATTTCATCAATAGATAAAATTTCTTATAGCATACATAACGCCATACACTAAAAAAAACTCCCAGATGAATTAAAGAGCTAACGTTTTAAAAATTTAATATTTTCTATTCTTTTTGAGTTTTTTTCCTCTAATCTTGGCATTGGGATCAACTCAATGGCAACGGGTCAACTCAGAGCAGAATGCTCCGCAAGGCTTCCCAGGCTGTAAATCTTTACAGAGCAGACTGCCACATCTTTCTCCTGCACAGTGGCTGATGGATTCAAACTGCTGACCTTTTGTTTAGCAGCCCAGTACTTAACTAATATGCCACCAGGGCCCCTTTGACTTCAACTCATAGTAACACTATAGGACAGAGTAGAACTGCCCCATAGGGTTTCCAAAACTGTAATCTTTACAGGGAGCCCGGGTGACACAGTGATTAAGAGCTCAACTGCTAACCAAAAGGTCGGCAGTTCAAATCCACCAGCTGCTCCTGGGAAACCCTATGGGGCAGTTCCACTCTGTCCTATAGGGTCACTATGAGTCAGAATCGACTCGACAGCAATGGGTTTTTGGAGATCTTTACAGAAGCACACTGCCACATCCTTCTCCTGCGGAGCAGGTGGTCAGTTTAAACCACCAACCTTTAGATTAGCAGCAAGGTGCTTAACCACTGCACCACCAGAGCTCCTTCTGGCATTGTAACGATTTTATATCTAGAAATCATTAAAAAGGGCTGATAAATCTTAGTAAATAAAAATGTAAAAACACCTATACAGTAAATGACAATATAAACTAAAATTGAGCAACAGATTGGAGAAAGTATTTACAACATATATAAAATATAAAGGATCCATGCAAATCAGTAATTCTTAAAAAGAAAAAATAATCCATGTGCATAAGGTTTGAAATATAGACAAAGGAAATATATTCAAGAACCCAGAAATAAATCAATAAACCCTCACATTTACAGTCAATTGCTTTTCAACAAGAATGTCAACGTAATTCAATGGTGAAAGAAGTCTTTTCAACAAAGTGCTGAGACAACTGGATACCACAAGCAAAAAAATGAAGCTGCATTCCCACCTCACACCATATATAAAAATCAACTCAATGGATCAAATAAAGGATAAAAATAATAAAACTCACCTGTCCAATGACTTTGAGTTTGATGTATTCTCCTTCTTTCTTATCTCCCAAGTCCTCAGTTGAAGGTTTTGCCTCCTGAAAGAAAAGTAAATTTAAAGATAAAAATTCCTATATCCTATTTTAACTAATCATTTATGAGTATCCATTACTTTCCTGCAAGACACAAAATCTGCAACTGGGAACACAAGGAGTAGTTATTTTCTCTGTCAGCCCAATAAGGAAAAAAAAAAAGCCTACATCAAACTACTGTCCCAAACACCAGTTTCACTGAGAAATCTGCAAACAGGTTTCTTTTCAGAATATCCTACAGAAATGATTCTCAAACTTTACAATACATCACAATCACATGAAGAGTTGGTTAAAACACACTGTTGAGGCCCATATTCCCAGTTTTTGATTCAGTGGGTCTGGGGTGGGGCTGAGAATTTACATTTCTAACAAGTTAGTTACAAGGCAATGCTGTTGGACAGGGGAACATCTTAGAAACCACTGCCCTACCAAAACCCAAACCAGCTGTAGTCTAGTTGATTCCGACTCATAGGGACCCTATGGGACAACCCCACAGAGTTTCCAAGGAGCTCCTGGTGGATTCAAGCTGCCGACCTTTTGATTAGCAGCCACAGCACGTAACCACTAAACCATCAGGGTTTCCACAGTCAATTTCTATTAGCCATATATAGCTTATCTTCCACAAATTCTTAACTAAACATTCTCAATCCAAGACTTATCTTGTCACGGCCTATCCTAAGGAGTTAATTATTCCAGTTAACCAAATGTACTAAGAAATGTAAACTAATCATATGAGCATAAGCAAAGCCTAATAAGGACAGAAAATCAAATACCAATACTTGGTCTATTCTAAAGTCAGAATAAATCAACTTTATGTCATCTGTTATTCTAGACTATATGAAGCATTATACCCAATTGCAGGCATGGCTGAAAAAAAAAAATTAGGAGAATTGGACTGAGCTAAGAAAAAGTACAAACAGGGTAAGAAGGAAAAGGAGAGACAAAAAATATGGAACAGAAGAAAAGGCTATAAAATATTTCAAATAAAAAGATATTGAAAAGAATAACTTTAATTCAACTTAGAAACCACTTCATCATGAAGTGTCTCAAGAATAAGTAAGTCATTTTTGGGAAAGGGTACCTTGGAAAATTTCACTCAAGAGTGTTGTAACAGTAGCTTTTTTTCCTTCCCCATGTGCTATACCCTAGTCTGGCCACCAAATTTTCTACTCATTTAAATATATAAACCAAACCCACTGCCAGTGAGTCGGCAGATTCCAACTCACAGCAGCTCTACAGGACAGAGTAGAACTGCCCCATAGGGTTTCCAAGGTTGTAATCTTTCCGAAAAAGAGCCACGTTGGTGCGGTGGTTAAGTGCTTGGCTGCTAACTAAAAAGTTAGTGGTTCGAACCCACAAGTTGCTCCACAGGAGAAAGATGCGCCAATCTTTCTCAAGGGCAACGGGTTTTTGGTTTAATCCTTACAGAAGCAGGCTACAACATCTTTATCCCGAGGAGCAGCTAGTCAGTTTGAACTGCAGACCTTTTTGGTTGGCAGCCAAGCACTTAACCACTGTACCACCAGCGCTCCTTATTTAAATATATACCCCTTTTTTTTTACTATTTACAGTAATATCAAAGAATCAATACACACTTCACAAGAATGTAAAACCTGTCGCCATCAAGTCAATTCCAACTCATAGCAACCCTACTGGACAGAGGAGAACTGCCTCACAGAAGCAGACTGTTAAATATTTCTCCTGAGAAGCAGCTAGTGGGTTCAAACTGCCAACCTTCTGGTTAGCAGCCAAGCACTTAACCACTGTGCCACTAACCATACTGTATTTTGCAAGTAAAATAACAGCCATTACTGGAGAAACCTCCAGAGTGTGCCCCCCCCACACACCCTTTTAACTCAGTACAAAGGTCACTCCTGAGGGTCACCCTTTAGCCAAAGGTTAGACAGGCCCATAAATCAAACATTAAGACATGTAGTTCAACCAGGTACATGAGACTAAACAGGCACACCACCCAGGGGCAAGGACAAGAAGGCAGGAGGGGACTGGAAAGCTGGACAAATGCAAACAGGGAACCCAAAATCAAGAAGGGGAGAGTGTGGACATGTCGTGGGGTTGGCAACCAATGTCACAAAACAATATATGTACTGTTTAATGAGAAACTAATTTGCTCTGTAAGCCTTCATCTAAAGCACAATAAATAATAAATAAGAGCCATTATCCATGTATCTCTCGTCAGTAACTTAAAACTAATAAACTCTTCAACACTCAAAAATTAACAGGGCAGAAAAAAAAACCCACTGCCGTCGAGTCGATTCCAACTCATAGTGACCCTATAAAAATAGGACAGAATAAAACTGCCCCATAGAGTTTCCAAGGAGTGCCTGGCGGATTTGAACTGCCGACCTCTTATTAGCAGCCGTAGCACTTAACTACTACGCCACCAGGGTTTCCAACAGGGCATATTAAACAAGAAGTAGCTTTTAACTTTATGAAACAGGACAGAGTCAGAAAATGCTTAAATAACATAAGTGACTTTGTTTTTATGAATCCTTGCTTGTTTTTCATTTTCAACAGCTGCTGACTACTACATATTGTGGCAGCAAACAAAATTAACCCTTTGTGAAGACAGTATTTTACCTGCAAACTAGAGGGCTGTCTTCAAATAGAACTCACAACCACATTTCTATAAATTTATATTCATAGTAAACAGTAACTTCTTCCTTTAATTACTGAGAGGGCCAGGACCGCTTTAATTCCATGCAGTGAAGGGCAAAAAACCGCCACCAAGCCCCAAGTCCTCTTTAACTTCAGGGAGGAGTTGTTAAGAAGCTTTATTTGAATTCACACTAAGAAGAAAAACCTCCCCAAAGCCTGATCCTTCATCAGAGATACCAGCACAATAGGGGTGATTTTGCTCTGGTGTTTACTAGATTGGGTAGCTGTAGGAGCTACTCAGAACAAAAGAGCTCTTCCCCCTCTTCCAATCCAGCCTCTAGCCCTTTGTCAGAATTCTCTTCCTGAAGTACAGCTCCTCATGTAACTGCCCTGCTCAAAAATGTTCCAGTACCTTAAAAAACAACTCCACAGCATGGCATTCAGTTCCTCCATCACCAAGCTCAATTCTTATCTTTATCTCACCACTCGTTTTACAAACTGAAAGACTGGCTTAAATTGGACTATTTGCTGTTCTCCAAATATGTCCATCCACATTCTTCCATCTTCAGCCCTTTGTGGCTCCTGTTTCTTTTACCTGGAGTATATATATCTCATCTTAGCCTCTCCTAAAATTATCTCAGGGAAATCCATCCCACACATCATCTGAAATCAGGATTTAAAAAACTCTTCTCGGAAGCAAAAATTCTCCCTTCAACCTTCCAACTGGGAGTATCTTCCTTCAATATTTCTATCTGTACTTTATTCATCTCTTATGGCATTTATTTTCTCACTTTAAAAACACTTCCCCTTGACTTCTTCTTCTCTAGTTATTGTCCCCACCTTTTCTACACAAACTTTTTACAAGCATACTCAGCATCTGTTTTCCTACTTTCACTGTCAACCTACTGTAATCTGGTTTATGTCCCACCATTCCACTTGAACCTGCCATATGCAGATGACACAATCTTACTTGCTGAAAGCGAAGACGACTTGAAGCGCTTATTAATGAAGATCAACAACTGTGGCCTGAAGTATGGATTACACCTTAACATAAAGAAAACAAAAATCCCCACAACTGGATCAATGAGCAACATCATGATAAATGGAGAAAAGTCTGAAGTTGTTACGGATTTCATTTTGCTTGGATCCACAATCAACACCCATGGAAGCAGCAGTCAAGAAATCAAACAACGCATCGCACTGGGCAAATCTGCTGCAAAAGACCTCTTTAAAATGTTAAAAAGCAAAGACGTTACCTTGAAGACTAAGGTGCACCTAACCCAAGCCTGGGTGTTTTCAATCACCTCATATGCAATAAGGAAGATCAAAGAAGAATAGATGCCTTTGAATCATGGTGTTGGCGAAGAAAATTGAATATACCACGGACTGCCAGAAGAACAAACAAATCTGTCACGGAAGAAGTACAGCCAGAGTGTTCACTAGAAGTGAGGATGGTGAGACTTCGTCTCACGTACTCTGGGCATGTTATCAGGAGGGACCAGTCCCTAGAGAAGGACATTGTGCTTGGAAAAGTGAAAAACAGGAACACCCTTAACACAATGAACTGACACAGTGGCTGCAAAAATGGGCTCAAATGCAGCAACAATTTTGAGGATGGCGCAGGACCTGGAAGTGTTTTGTTCTGTTGTACGCAAGGTCGCTATGAGTGGGAACGGACTCAACAGAACCTAACACAATAGCAATAATTCCAACTTTACACTGCTCTCACCAAGGTTACCAATTGGATTTCCTATTGCTAAATCCAATGACACTTTGAAACCTCACCTTTAACTCTCTAAAACAACAAACACTGATGTCTTCTCCCTTGAAACCTCTTCATGTTTGGCTTCCAAAGTTCCATTCTCTTATCTCGGCCCTTTCGTAGTTCCTTTTCCTTAAATGCTGTTGTTCCTCTGGATTCAATTCTCTCTTTTCTTCCTTGTCTCTCTGGGTGATCCATGATTCCAGCTGCCTCTCAGATACTGATAATTCACAACCATTCTCTCCAATCTGACAACTTTTCTGAGTTTCATACTCATTTATCCAAGTGCCTGAATATCTCTACTTAGATATTCCACAAGTACCTCAATGTAAAGGAGCCCAAAACTGAATGCATTGTCTCAATAATTCCTCTGTTAGCTATAACATCTCGTCCAGAAAACAAAAATCAAAACAAACTACAACTCTTCCTGGAATTCCCCGTTAAAATAAACCATTACCATATACTCAGCTGCCCATGACAGAAACTTGGGGTCACCTTTGAGTACTTTTTCTCTCATAAACCCCACAGTTAATCATCCATCATTCTCATGATTCTATTACCAAAAACCAAACCTGTTGCCGTCGAGTTGATTCCGACTCATAGCGACCCTATAGGACAGAGTAGAACTGCCCCGGAGAGTTTCCATGGAGCGCCTGGTAGATTCGAACTGCTGACTTTTTGGTTAGCAGCTGTAGCACTTAATCACTATGCCACCAGGGTTCAGTGGCTCTCAAATCCATCTCATTCTCTCCATCCTACTGCCTTAGTTCAAACACTCACTACTGCTCACTTAGATTACTGCAACAGCATAAGTCTTGCTCCTTTTAATTAATTCTCCAAAATGCCACCAGACCCAGCTCTCTAAAATCCAATCTGATCCTTAGCTGACATACAACAGCTTTTCATGTGCTGGTCCCCACCTACAATCCAGCCTCATTCTCCCAACTCTCTTCACTAATAATCTATGCTTCAGCCATATTGAACTACACAATTCCCTGAAAAGGGCTCTCTCTAATCTCCATTATTTCTGTACATGCTAATTCCCTATGCTTGTATCTCCCCTTTCAAAACTCCACTCAGACATCCTCTAAAAAGCTTTTACTGATCACTCTCTTACATGGTCTCATACTGCTTATCTATTATAACCACTTGTTTGCATATCTGTATCTCTCAGTAGATGGAGTTCCTTACTGGCATGCCTTACTCTTCTTTCTATTTCTGGTTCAAACACAGTGTCTGTTACTTTGAAGACATTCAAAGTGCTTGTTAAATAAATTAATGTTTTCTGTGACAGTTTTGTGTCTTATCTTCTCAACAATTTTACAAGTTTCCAAGTTTTTCATCTTTATAAATCTCCGCAGTACCACACAAATACTAGGCAATTTACTAAAAGTTTGTTGAATTAACAGCAGTATTCTCTATATCATAACAAAAAATCTTAGCCACGCTTCATACCTCTACTGTATACAACAGCCAGTTCAAACAAAGATCCTTTCAGTTTTTTATATTAACTGTTGGGAGTAAGATAAGTCACTTCAGTTTCATATGAGCATGTGAACACTCAGATTTGAAATTTCCATAAATAAGCTGCCACTTCCCCATGTCACTCATTTGGTGATCTCTCCCCAACTCTGAACCACTAGAATGCCAATCATTTGTATCACCTGTTCGATAATCTCATGTTTGCCTAATCAGACATCTAGTGTTTCATGTGCTCTTTTCTTTTCTTTGATAAACTATCACGGAAAATGAGAAGATCTTGGACAAAAAAGCCAGTCTGTCTCCAGTGATCTCTGTGCCTTTTGTATGCCCTCTTTCCTCCTCACCCTTGTGAAAAAGCAACCAATACAGAATAGTATGGTACACTGGTTATAAAACAGTGAAAGCATTCAACACTAAGTCTGGGACAGTAGGTCATTAGAGAAGAGACGATTCTAGAGAGGGCTAGTTAATTTGGCTGGAAAGACAACACAGCCCCAGAGCAGAAGAAACTGGTGACAGAAAAAAAAATTAAAATGTGTATAAGATGAAAGAAAAAAAAACATAAATTTTCAAGTCTGTATCATACAGAGACTGAACTGGGGTAAGTGGAGTGGTAAAGGGATTTACCACCCATCGGGCACTATCAACTCTACTTTCTAAGCTATAGATGGAATAGCTTAAAAATAGAAGATAGCTGGATTTAGAAAGACAACTAAGCTGGAGAAGACATGAAAACACAACAGTTCTCATTTACAAACGTACAAAATTAATGAGAAGGGTTTTATTGTCCCATTTCAAAGCCAAAAGAAGACCTTTGCTAAACAGCATTCTGGCAATCAGTATGTTGATAATTTAGTCACACGGACAGAGCATCACACTTTACCCCCAATATGTCACTGGCCCTTCCAGTTGCATTGTTCATTCTTACTGGAGAAGGGGGGATTCTGAGGAAATCCAAAATCAGACAGATAAAGAATGCATTTACTTTTATTTGATAATATTAACAAATCTGTTGATTTGTTAAGGTGTGCTAACAGTATCATGGTTCTGTTAAAAAGTTATCATCTTTTACAGTGGGATGCAGACCTCGAATTCTCATAAAAAGACCAAACTCAATGGTCTGACTGAGACTAGAGAGACCTCGGAGATCATGTTCCCCAGACTCTTTGTTAGCCCAAGACTGGAACCATTCTCGAAGCCAACTCTTCAGACAGGGATTGGGCTGGACTAAAGACAGAAAATGACATTGGTGAGGAGTGAGCTTCTTGGCTCACATAAGACTATGTGGGCAACTGCTGACTGGAGGCAAAATGAGAAGACAGAAGGGCACAGGAGCTGACTGAATGGACACAGAGAATACAGGGTGGAGAGGAGGAATGTGCTGTCTCATTAGGGGGAGTGCAGCTAGGAGTACATAGCAAGGTGTGTATAAGTTTTTGTATGACAGAATGACTTGATTTGTAAACTTTCACCTAAAGCACAATTTTTAAAAAGTTATCTTTTAGAGATACATACTGAAACATTTACAGATGAAATGATACAATCTCTGGGATTGGCGTCAACATAGTATGACGGGGAGGAGTGAGGGTGTAGATAAAATAGGCCTAGAAATGTGTACATGGGAGTTCATTATATACATGCATTTAAAAGTTTTTTAACCATAGGTCTTACTATAACACATCACTTTCTTTAATTTTATTTGCTAATAAGAAAGCTCAGCAATGGTTAAATTAGATAATTCTAATACTTATACTCATTATTAAAAGGTATAAATCCAGAATTATAACAAAGTCACTTCCTCATATGAATTTACCACAGTTCTAAAAACACAAAAAATGCATGTACGTTTTCATCTTCAAGCTGCGTATGTTCAAACTTATTGAGACAGTATACCAGAGATGTGGAATAGAA
Source organism: Elephas maximus indicus (assembly GCF_024166365.1). Classification (NCBI taxonomy): domain Eukaryota; kingdom Metazoa; phylum Chordata; class Mammalia; order Proboscidea; family Elephantidae; genus Elephas; species Elephas maximus. The sequence goes on from NC_064824.1 coordinate 101,088,833, forward strand.
CTGACCAGATTTATCTCTGTAACTTTAAGGCTTAAATCACACATGCTGACAAGACACTGGGCCTTCTGTGTATTTACATTTAACCCTAGAATTGTAGTAAAACATTAAATATGCACAGGCAGCCTCTCAGGTACCAAAAATTATCACTGAAAATTTTACTGATTATGTAAACTCTACTCTGAGCCTAGACTATGGATCTATGCAAAGCCTGGAACAAACTGGACAATACCCAGACAGACCTGGAGGTGTAGCAGACACAGTTAGCTGCCCATCATACCCATTTTCCCCTTCTTCCTTCCCAAAAAAAAGCCTAAATTTGTCCAGCTAAAAAAACACTTGCCCCAGCTTCCCTTGTGGCCATGTGACATAGCACTGGCTGATGAGATATAAAACCACACACTGTTTGCTGATATATATTTTCTGACACACTTTACTTTGCTCCCCCTCCCCTTTCTCCTGCCTGGAACACTGACACAAAGTAACCTTCTCGGGACACAAGAAAGCAGGCATGAGAGTGAAAGACATCTGTTAAGGATGAAGATACACCTAGAACTCTTAAAGCATTATGGAGCTTCTTTACCAGCCCTGAGTAACTTACCTCTAGACTTCTTGTTTACTGAGAAAAATAAACTGCATATTAATTTAACCTACTATATGTCAGTTATTCAGTAGAAAAGCAATCCTAAGCACCTAAAAAGATGCTGTGACCATGTTATCATTTGGCTCATGCTGAAAAACCAAAAAACAAACCCCTTGCTGTCCATTCAGACTCATAGTGACCCCATGTGTTACAGAGTAGAACTGCCCCATAGGGTTTTCTTTTTTTTATTTTTATTGTGCTTTAAGTGAAAGTTTACAAATCAAGTCAGTCTCTTACACAAAATCTTACACACACCTTGTTAGGTACTCCTAGTTGCTCTCCCCCTAATGAGACAGGACACTGCTTCTCTCCACCCTGTATTCCCATGTCCATTCAGCCATCTTCTGTCCCCCTCTGCCTTCTCCTTTCCCCTCCAGGCAGGAGCTACCCACATAGTCTCATGTGTCTACTTGAGTCAAGAGGCTCAATCCTCAGCAGTATCATTTTCTATCTTATAGTCCAGTCCAAGCCCAGTCTGAAGAGTTGGCTTTGGAATGGTTCCAGTCCTGCACTAACAGAAGGTCTGGGGACCATGACTTCCAGGGTCCTTCTAGTCTCAGTCAGACCATTAAGTCTGGTCTTTTTAGGAGGATTTGAGGTCTGCATCCTCACTGCTCTCTCGCTCCAGCAGGGATTCTCTGTTGTGTTCCCCATAGGGTTTTCTTGGCTGTAATCTTTACAGATTGCCAGGCCTTTCTTCCACAGCACTGCTGGGTGAGTTCAAACTGCAAACCTTTAGGTTAGTAGTCAAGTGCAAACCCTTTGCACCACCTTTAAAAAAAAAAAAAAAACACCAAAACCCACCGCCGTTGAGTCAATTCCAACTCATAGTGACCCTACAGGACAGAGAAGAACCGCCCCAAAGGGTTTCCAAGGAGCAGCTGATGAACTCAAACTGTCAACCTTTTGGTTAGCAACCAAACCCTTAACCACTGCACAATGGCTCCTTGGCGTTCCAGGGACATGCTAAAAACAGGTTCTGGAAAATTACCTCAATGTGCGTCAAAAGCAGAATGATAAGTAAATTGTGGTAGAGTCACACACTGGAATGCAATACAGCAATTAAATTTAACACTATACACATCTATAAAGAGCCGTGGTGGTGTAGTGGTCAAGCACTCATTCAGCTGCTCACCAAAAGGTCAGCAGATCAAACCCACCAGCTGCTCCAAGGGAGAAAGATGTGGCAGTCTGCTTCCGTAAAGATTTACGGCCTTAGAAACCCTATGAGACAGTCTACTCTGTCCTACAGAGTTGCTGTGAGTCAGAATAGAATCAACTCAACAGCAGTGGGTTTGGTTTGGTTTTATACACGTCAATATACAATATGGATGACTCTACATACAATGCTGAAAGAAAGAAGCCAGACACAGATCATACCGTGTAATTCCACTCCTATGTTTTAATGCATAAAAACAAGCAAAACTAATCTATGTGTTAGAAGTCAGGACAGGGGTAAGTTCTGGAAGTGAGCAAGAAGGATGCTTCTGGGTAGCTGGTCATATGTTCCGTTTCTTGATCTGGGTACTGGTTGCACGGATCGTTCAATTCGTGAAAATTCAACAAACTATACACTTATTATACGTGTATTTTTTGTAAGTGCATTAACTTCCAACAGAATCTTTTAAAAGAAGAAAAAGGGGCGGGGGGACTCGCCCTAGGAATAGAAATAGGAAGTCCAGAAAACAGAATTCCATCCTTTTCTTCAGGTCTTTTCTTTCATATCCTCATTAGTTCAGTAAAAGGCTATCATATGCAAAAAGAATGGTCAAACTATGGAAGTGTCACAAATAAAACATGTGCAAATAGACTTGCCACACTACACGAATATCCAAAATTTAAACTGTAAAACATCCTCATATACAGAATCAAAGTGAATTGCATGACTTTTTTTTTAAGTGGAATAGTATCAGAAAATTATCAATAAAAAAAATTACTATTTCATAGTTTAAACTGAGAAGAAAACATTCTTCTGTGGTTACGAGAGGGGGCGGGAGGGAGGAAGGGTGGGAGAGGGGCATTCACTAATTAGATAGTAGATAGGAACCACTTTAGGTGAAGGGAAAGGCAGCACACAATACAGGGGAGGTCAGCACAACTGGACTAAACCAAAAGCAAAGAAGTTTCCTGAATAAACTGAACACTTCGAAGGCCAACGTAGCAGGGGCAGGGGTCTGGGGATCATGGTTTCAGGGGACATCTAAGTCAACTGGCATAATAAAATCTATTAAGAAAACATTCTACATCCCACTTTGAAGAGTGGCATCTGGGGTCTTAAACACTAGCAAGTGGCCATCTAAGATGCATCAATTGGTCTCAACCCACCTGGATCAAAGGAGAATGAAGAACACCAAGGACACAAGGTGATTATGTGCCCAAGAGACAGAAAGGGCCACGTGAACCAGAAACTACATCAGACCAGAACAAATAGATGGTGCCTGGCTACAACCAATGACTGCCCTGAAAGGGAACACAACAGAGAACCCCTGAGGGAGCAGGAGAGTAGTGGGAGGCAGACCCCAAATTCTCGTAAGACCAGACTTAATGGTCTGACTGAGACTAGAAGGACCCCAGTGGTCATGGCCCCCAGACCTGCTGTTGGCCCAGGGCAGGAACCATTCCCGAAGCCAACTCTTCAGACATGGACTGGACTGGACAATGGGTCGGAGAGGGATGCTGGTGAGGAGTGAGCTTCTTGGATCAGGTGGACACTTGAGACTAGGCTGGCATCTCCTGCCTGGAAGGGAGACGAGAGGGTGGAGGGGGTTAGAAGCTGACGAAATGGACACGAAAAGAGTGGAGGGAGACAGCGGGCTGTCTCATTAGGGAGAGAGTAATTGGGAGTGTAGCAAGGTGTATATGGGTTTTTGTGTGAGAGACTGACTTGATTTGTAAACTTTCACTTAAAGCACAGTAAAAATTATAAAAATAGAAAAAATCACTATTTCAGGAAATTACAAAATGGAATGCTAAAGATGTCTTAGGGAAAATTATAACAATCCCAATGCCCCAGAAGCAGCAAATGATTCAGTCTTGGAGATAAATAAAGAAGTTACCCTTTCAGGTCTGTTGCCAAAAAAAGCATAGGTAACAAGATAGAAAAATGAATCATTAACTTTATATGGGAAGAAAAAAGGCCTCAGATAACTAAAGCATTATTGAAGAAAAAGAACAAAGTAGAAGGCCTCGAACTATGTGACCTCAGAACCTACTACAGCTACAATAGTCAAAACAGCCTGGTACTTGGGACGACAGACACATTGACCAATGGAACAGAATCAAGAACCCAAATGTGTATCTACCTACGTACGGCCACCTGAAGAAAAGCCCGTCTTTTTAACGAATGGTACTGGCAAAACTGGAAGCCCATCTGTAAAAAAATGAAACAGGACTCATACCTCACACCATACATGGAAACTAATTCAAAATGGATCAAAGATCTAAATATAAAACTATAAAGATCATGGGAAAAAAAACAGGGTCAACCTTAGGGGCCCTAATATACAGCATAAACAGCATACAAACCATAATTAACAATACACGATCATCAGAATATAAGCTAGATAAATGGGATTTTCTAAAAATTAAACACTTATGCTCATAAAAAGACTTCACCAAAATAGTAAAAAGAGAACCTACTAGCTGGGAAAAAATTTCTGGCTATGACATGTCTGACAAAGGTCTAATTTCTAAAATCTATAGGAAAGCCCAACACCTCTACAATAAAAAGACAAATAATCCAATTTAAAAATGGGCAAAAAATATGAACACACACTTCACCAAAGAAGGCTTACAATCGTCAGCTATTAGAGAAATACAAATCAAAACTACAGCAACATACCATCTCACCACAACATTGCCGGCACGAATTAAAAAAAAAAAAAAAAAAAAACAGAAAATAACAAATGTTGGAGAGATTGCAGGGAGACTGAAACTCTTATGCACTGCTGGTGGGAATGCAAAATGATACAATCATTTTGGAAAACAGTATGACCCTTTCTCAACTTTAAAGGACAGAGTAGAAACTGTCCCCATAGAGTTTCCAAGGAGCAGCTGGTGGTTTCAAACGGCCGACCGTTTGGTAAGCAGCTGAGCTCTTTACCACTATACCACCAGGGTTCCAGAAATATATGATCCAGCAATCCCACTCCTAGGAATATATCCTAGAGAAGTAAGAGCCTTCACAGGAATAGACATGCACACCCGTGTTCACTATAGCATTATTCACAATGGCAAAAAGATGGAAACAATCTAAGTGCCCATCAACAAAAAGTGGATAAACAAACTAGGGTAGATACACACAATGGAATACTACACAATGATAAAGAACCATGATAAATCCCCAAAACATCTCACATCATGGATGAATCTGTAGGGCATTGTGCTGAGTGAAATAACTCAATCATAAAAAGACAAACACTCTGTGAAACTCATGAAAACGTTCCCAGACAGACAGAAACAAACCTTGATGGTTACTAGGAAGAGATGAGGAAGGAAAAACACTAAACTAATTAGATAGTAGTCAAGTGGTAACTTTGGTGAAGGGTAAGGCAGTACACAATATTAAGGACACCAGCACAATTTGACCAGGGCAAAGTCATAGAAGCTTCACAGACACACCCAAACACCCTGAGAGACAGAGCTACTGGACTGAGGGCTGGGGAGCATGGTTTCAGGGGACATTTAGTTCAATTGGCATAGTCTATAAAGAAAACGTTCTATATCCAACTGTGGTGAGTGGTGTCTGAGGTCTTAAAAGCCTGCGAGCAGCCCTCTGAGATACATCTACTGGTTCCATCCCAGCTAGAGCAAAAGAGAATGAAGAAAACCAAAGACACAAGGGAAAGATTAGTCCAAAGGACTAATGGGCCACAACTACCACAACCTCCACCAAACTGAGCCCAGAACTAGGTGATGCCCAGCTACCACCACTGACTGCTCCAGCAGGGATCACAATAGAGGGTCATGGACAGAGTGGGAAAAAAAATGTAGAACAAAACTCAACTTTATAAAAAAAAAAAAAAAGACCAGGCTTGCTGGTCTGACAGAGACTGGGGAAACCCTAAGAGTATGATCCCCAGAAACCTTTTTAACTCAGTACTGAAGTCACTCCTGAGGTTCACCCTTCAGCCAAAGATTAGACAGGTCTACAAGGCCAACAATAAGGCTTTACTCATCTTTTCTTTCTGTAGCGCACAAGCACACATGAGGGATGTGCTTTAAGTAGAGAAAAAACAAAAGAAGTAAAGGTTAAAAAGGTAGGCAAAAACATAAAAGGAAAACTATCAATAAGGAAATAATATAGTAACTGGAAAAGGAGGTGGAATACACCTGCTGTCTCTTATTTTTGAAGCAAACTTCCAATTCAAAGACCAAGAATGGAGCCTGAAACATATCAACAGTCAATAAATATTTGTTGAGAATGAATCTGAGCACTTATTCATTCGAAAAGCTTTTAATAAGTATGACAGTCACTATGCTGGGTGCTACAGAAAAAAAAAAAATGAGTAAAGCCTGATCTGAACTCTCAAAAAGCAGCCTAAGGGAGAAAGATACTTATGTAAATAATTGTAACACTTGGACCCCCTGGAGGCATAATGGTTAAGTGCTACCACTGCTAACCAGTTCAGATCCACCAGGTGCTCCTTGGAAACTCTATGGGGCAGTTCTACTCTGTCCTATACGGGCACTATGAGTCAGAATTGACTCGAAAGCGATGGATTTTTTTGGTTTTATATATAAAAGGTGTAATAAAGATACCCCAAAGTACTATGGGAGCTAAGGGAGCCTTGGCAGCATAGTGGTTAGGTGCTACAGCCGCTAACCAAAAGGCTGGCAGTTCAAATCCACTAGCCACTCCTTGGAATCCCTATGGGGCAGTTCAACTCTGCCCTATAGGGAAGCTATGAGTTGGAATCAACACGATGACAACGGGTATGGGACCTAAATGGTGTCATGACATATGTGACAACTGCTTTAGTTTTGAAATCTGAGCTACTCAACCAACCTTCATGAGTGCTCTAACCATGACAATCATATTCAGTTTTCAAAACACTAAATGTCATTTAGATAGAACTGTCTTTGAAATGTTTTATTATAATCTATGTGCGACACCCACTAGCAATACTTCATATGTCTATCAGAAGAGAGAATATCATTTCTCTCCTAAGGCATGGAATGCTTCACATATGTATCACTAAATATATGCTCAATTTATAGCTACACTTTAACATACTTACTCTGTAACCAATAAACATACTGTAACTATGAACTTAAATAGACAACCAGTTCATCATGTTCTCCTGCTAATAGTTATTAAAATGAGTAAACAACAGAGTAAAGAAAACTGCAGGGAATAACACTATCCTGATAGAAGAAATACAATTAATGTGGTAGAATAAGGATAACCACAAATTCTTTGCTACTCCTCCTATCAGAAATGGAATCTACACGCCTTTTCCTTTATTCTGTGGGGGCATCAGTGATTTGCATGTCCAACAGGATGCAAAGGCTAGGTCATTATGAAGTTTCGCAGTTTCCACTGAGATTCAATTGGATCTCTCTCTCTCCCTACCTCTTTCTCTCTGCTCTAAGACGCCATAAATCTGAATACCCTGGGGTGTCCAAGCTGAAGAGAACACTTGGTAAGGCCACCTGGAGAGACCTTGAGATCACAGGAAGAGCCCCACCCCACCCCCAGCTCTTCTAGCCCCCAGCCATTTTGAGTTTTTCCAGCTGATGCCCCAGACACCAAGAAACAGAGAAGAATCCTATCCACAAAGCCCTGGAAAATTTGCAGATTTATAAGCAAAACAAAAAACTATTATTGCTTTAAGCCACTACATTTGGGGGTAGTTTGCTATGCAGCAACGGATAATGAAAACAATTACAAGTATTTTGAAATCCTTGACTACAGATAAAAGGAAATTAAATCAATCAATTTATGTGGGGGCAGGGAGCTGTTATGACAGTTTGCACAGGAAGCAAATCAGCCGTCCAATTGTTACAGATTAACAGACCTGAACTGAAGAGCTGAGGTCCAGGTTGCTTTTTATTTGATGATTTTGGTATAGAAAAGAGCACTATAAACCTGAATACAAGGAAGGACGGAGGGAAAATATTTGTACTAATTACCCTTAACCCCTTTGGTATTAAGCTTCCGGCTCTTTATGAGTGTTTGCTTTGCAGCCAGGCAAGATTAGGCTACAGAACATCCAATCAGATTTCTGTCACTGGCTTTAAAAAGGGGTCCTAACCTCTTTTGAGGGATCATGCACCCCTGATAAAAAGCACAGGCCCTTTATCCCTAAAAAATACACATGCACAAATACCATAAAACACTCCATACAATTTCAGTGGATTCTCAGCCCTTAAGTCCCTAGGGTCCAAGGACCTCAAGTTTAAAACCTGTTTTATAAGATTATTTAATAACGGTCCACAAATCCACCATAACATTGAAATTGTTAAAATTTTAAGAATGTTTCACTCAAATTCCAAAAACAATTATTCTGCATTAATCAATGGAGAATACAGCAATGTAAGTCTTGTATGAAATTAACCTAAATTTATTAAACAATTTCAGTATCTCAGCGCCAGACAAAAACCTTTTGAGAGGTCTTCAGAAAATACATCTTTCTAGAAGAATTTGGCTTAAATTAGGGTTGTGTTTTGGGAACAGCAGTTCAATCTCATGCTGCTAATACTGCACAGTAATAACTTCGGACCCTTGCTCTTGATTATGTCCCTTAAGGGTAAGAGTTCAGCTTCATACCTCTTTAATCCTTAGCACTCAACGTTGCATTTGTCCTAGGTCCGCTTATTAATTATAATACTGGTCAATCAGCCTAGAGTAACAGTTCTCAAATTTTTTGATCTCAGGACTCTTTCACACTCTAAGAAATTATCAAAAGCCTCATAAACCTTTTGTTAGCTTCACAGCATGAGATTTATAGTATTAGAAACTGAGAAAACTTTCGTTTTAAAATAACAATAAACCCATTGAAAGTTAGTAAATAACATTTTTATTCAAACATGTTTTCCACAGGGGTTCAAACTGAAATAAACCAGTCTGAACCCCTGTTGAGAATTTCCTTTATAATAAGTTCCCGGAGCCCTGGTGGCACACTTGTTAAGAGCTTGGCTGAAAAAGGTGAGCAGTTCAAATCCACCAGCCACTCCTTGGAAGCCCTATAGGGCGGTTCTAGTCTGCCCTATAAGGTCACTGTGATTCGGAATCAAGTGTATCGCAACAGCTTTTTTTTTTTTTTTTTGGTTAATAAATTCCCAGGAGATGCTAATACTGCTGGTTAGAAACAAATCCTGAGAACCACTAGCAGGGCAGTGGCTTTCAAAAGTTAGTATACATAAGAATAACCCAGGAATCTCGTTAAAATGTAGATTCTGAATCAGAATATCTGGGTAGAAATGCACATTCTTGGCAAGGGGTTTGAACCGAAATAATCCAGCTCAGAAGCCCTGGGTGGGGGGGCGGGGGTTCTTTTTAATTTTATTGTGCCTTAGGTGAAAGCTTACAGCTGAAGCTAATCTCTTATTCAAAAATTTATACACACATTGTTTTGTGACACTGGTTGCAATCTCCACAATGTGACAGCACACTCCCCCTTTCCACCCCGGGTTCCCTGTGTCCATTCATTCAGTTCCTGTCCTTTCCTGCCTTCTTCTCTTGCTTTTGGACAGGAGTTGCCCATTTGGTCTCATACATTCGACTGAACTAAGAAGTACATTCGTCACGTGTGTTATTCTTTGTTTTATAAGCCTGTCTAATCTTGTCTGAAAAGTGGGCTCAAGCCCTGGTTTTTCAAAACAAAATTCATGGGAAGCTTGGCACTGTTTTTTTGCAAATCTCTTTACTTTCTGGGTTTAACAGAATGCAGCAGGATTCTCACATCTGCTTCTATATTCAATCTGTTATGATATTACAGGCCACGTAGCCTCTAGAAACTCCACGGAAAGAATGAGAATGAAAAGGGCAAAAAAAAAAAGTCCCATCATCATCATGAAAATAGTTTGGGCTTTCCAGATCCCCTGAAAAGAATCTCAAGGCCACTTTGTTAGTATTGTAGGCCCTTTGTTTCTTCCTTCATGTCTTTCTTAAATGACCTAACTTCAAACCAGGGCAAAAAATTCTACAATTTATTTTATAATTCTTTCTGTGTGTTACTCTTTCCTCAGGCTATGTAGCAAATTTCAACATGCATCCTAGTCACTTCTGAGCATCACAGTAAAAGGCTGATGAAACTAAGCATTTACACCTGTTCTTTCCTCTCTGTCAACCAAGTAAACAACTGTCTAGGGAAATACTTATAATGCCATTCCCATAGCCAACTTGGGAATTAATCTAGACCCATTCGAAACTAATTTAGATTATGGTTAATTTTTAAAAACATAAATGTAAGTTTTATGCAATAGTACAAATCCACGAAGGCCTAACTTGCTCTCACCAAGATATACAAAACTTGGTTAAAGGCCAAGGGAACGTGTGTTAAATTTAAAAGTTCAAGTAAACTGTAGAGTTGAACAAAAAACATTTTTTTATAACTGTCACTGAACAAATAAACGGTCCAAAAATACTTTAAAAAGTCATAGTCCTCTGAGCAACTAAAACAAAGACCAGACAAAAACCTTGTGAATTAAAAACTAGCCATAACCGTGGTTAACGAGATGAACGAATGGGGGAAAAAACTTAGCTGGGAAAATCGATCACTCCCGATTGGGTTCAAATCCCAAGAAAATTCCTGACAGTAACACTGGGTCGTTATGAGTCGGAAGCGACTCGACAGCATCTAACAAGACTATTGAGATGGAGCACCTCGTCATAGGGGCAGCTTTCTGCAACTGCTCTACATACACTTAGTTTTCCTATTCTTTCCTCAGAGGTATCAGTCATCTCCAGGTTAATGTCCAGATGCAGGGGGTTTCTGTTGTTCTAGTACTCTTGTTCTGCTTTGTTTCTTGGTTATTCTGAGTGCTCTGTTACAACTGGAGAGTTGCTGAACCAATCCCAAGTAAGAAATGGGAAAGTACAAGTAAAGAGGCAACAGCTCTGCACCCCCAAACGGAAAAAGGATTCAAAGAGACGCGGCGGCCCGGCTCTAGCTGTAACCCTCCGAACAGAAGACATCTTCCTAAGTTCCCAGCAGCACCAAACAACATCTTCCAGCCCGAGTTCCACCCTCCTACCCACTCTGGGACCTTCCAAAGACCGGCGTCCAAAAAGTGAAACCCATCTGCTTTTCAAGGCCACGGAGCCTCCCAGTCAGGGAATTCTCTCCCGTTACATAACCGAGGCCTAAGGCCCTGCTTCTGCAATCAGTCCTCAGGAGAGTGAGGCGGCTGGGTTCCCCAGGGACCCTCTCTGGGAGGTGGAAGCTGAGCTCTGCACCTGGCAGACCCCAAGGAAAAGGAGGGACGAAGGGAGAGAGGCGGTGACCAGAGGCGCCGAGGCTTTGGGGGCGGTGGGCGAGCTCAGAGAGGGGCGGGGCGGCTTCTGGAGGCCGGCGGCAAGCCCCGACGGTGCCGGCCCTCGCCAGCTCCCCTCCCTCGCTGTCCGGGTCCAGGCCGGCCGCCCCCTCCCCCATTCCCCGTTCCCCTCCCCCGCGCCTCCATCCCCGGCCGCAGCCAGGCGCCTGGCGGACTTGCCGGCTACGGCCCCGCCGCCGCTGTCGGACGGCTCCCGGCCCGGTACCTGGTCAGACATGGTTACGGTGGCTTCACCCCAGGGGTCTCCGCACAGCAGTGACCTCGGGCAGACAGAATCTCGCTCCGGGGTTTACAAATCCGTCTCTCTTCCCCACAGCACAACACCGCGGCTGGAGGGACTTCCGCTACGCCTTCCGTCACTTCCGCTACGCGCTGGGAGGGGAAATGGGGGGAGAAGGAATGGCGAGGCGGGAAAACGGATGGGGGAGCGGCCCGGAGATGGCAGGGCCCGGGAGCGGCCATACCGATGGAAGCGCGAGTGATTTAACCGAAATCTCGCCAGTTCATCCAAGGACCAGACCCTGCGCCTCAGTCCCGAGCCCATACACAGGGGAAAAGTCCCCGGCCGCAGTATGGGAACGACATTGACAATTCAGACTCCTACCTTACACCTTGCGCGTTTCTAAAGGCTGAGCCAAAAGCTGATAACTTCCTTTTGTCCCCTCCGGTCTTCTTCGTCGTAAATGTTTCTTAAGTGTGTTGCATTAAATACTGGTACTTCTTACCCAGGAGCTAACCCTTTTAGCTCCAGCCAAACACATAACCTTGATTAAAAAAAAAAAAAAAAGATCCTATTGGACACAACCTTGGCTACTAATGAACAAGACGCTACTGAAAGTTCTCAGTCCCTAAGGAGAGGAGGTTAATTCCGACCCTTGAATACTTTGTTTCGCGTTAAAGAGTTGTCCTTTTACAATCTCTAAAATACAATGACACTATGTAGCAAGGTGTATATAAGTTTTTGTGTGAGAGACTGACTTGATTTGTAAACCTTCACTTAAAGTACAATAAAAATTTTTAAAAATACAATGACACTACAGGCATAAGGCTAGACAAATAGAATCGAGAGTCCAGAAGTAAATCGATCAACCCTCATATTTACAATCTATTTTTTACAAAAATGCCCAGATAGTGGTGAAAGAATAGTCTTTCAGCAAATGGTGCTGGAACGATTGGATATCCACATGCTAAAGAATGAAGTTTTCTCTACCTCACATCATATAAAATATTTACTCAAAGACCTAAATTTACGAGCTAAAACTGTAAAACGCTTAGAAGACAAAACACAGGTGTAAATATCCTTTACCTTGATTAGCCAGTAGTTTCGTAAATGTGACATCAAAAATGCAAGCTACCAAAAAAATAGATAAATTGAATTTCATCAAAATGAAAGATAATCTGATAAGGGCATAATGTCCAGAACATATGAAGAACAATGACAACTCTGATAAAAAGACAGATACCTCAATTTAAAAATGGACAAAGATTCTGAATAGACATATCTCTAAAGTAGGTACAAAAAATGGCCAAAAAGCACATGAAAAAAAAAATTTTTAGGTATAAAAAATGGCCAAAAAGCCCATGAAAAGATGCTCAACTTCTTTAGCCATCAGGGAGTAGGAATTTGAACCCAGGAAATCTTAACTCTATTTCCATCTTGATTTATGACAGGAAAAATGCTCCCTAGAGGAGGCCAATTAAAATCACCTGTGAACAAAAAGTAAAACTAGAACTACCATTCCACTCCTAGGTATATACCCAAAAAACTTGAAACCAGAGACTCACAGATATTTGGACACCAGTGTTCATTGCAGTACTTTGTTTACAATAGCCAAAAGGTAGAAGCAACTTAAATGTCCATCAACAGGTGAAAAGATAAACAAAATGTGGTACACACATACTATGGAATACTACTCAGCCAGTAGGAGAAATGAAGTCTTGATACATGCCATACAATATGGCTGTAGCTTGAAGGCATTATGCTGAATGAAATAAGTCAATCACAGAAGGACAGATATTGTATTACCTCACCTACATATAAAGACAAAACAGCACAAGTAGATGGTACCCGGCTACCACTACTGAGTGCTCTGACAGGGATCACAATAGAGAGTTCTGGACAGAGCTGGAGAAAAATGTAGAACAAAATTCTAACTCAAAAAGAAAGACCAGACTTGTTGGCCTGACATAGGCTGGAGAAACCCTGAGAGTATGGTCCCCAGGCACCCTTTCCGCTCAGTAATGAAGTCACTTCTGAGGTTCACGCTTCAGCCAAGGAGTGGACAGGCCCATAAAACAAAATAGACTAAAGGGGCACACCAGTCCAGGGGCAAGGCCTAGAAAGCAGGAGGAAACCGGAAAGCTGGTAATAGGGAACCCAAGGTTGAGAAGGGAGAGTGTTGATATATCGTGGGGTTGTTAACCAATGTTATAAAACAATATGTGTACTAACTGTTTAATGAGAAACTAGTTTGTCCTATAAACCTTAATTTAAAGTACAATAAAAAAGTTAAAAATATATATATACACAGAAGAAAATGAAAAATATCCATAATCTAATCACCCAGAGATGAAGATTTTGATATATAATTCTTGAAAAAAAAAAAAAGGCAAGAACAAGCAAATGTACAGAAACCAAAATTTATTCGTGGTTACGGGGAGTGGGGGCAGGAGGGAGGGGAAAAGGGAGAGCTATTGCTTCCGGGGAAACCCTGGTGGTATAGTGGTTAAGTGCTACGGCTGCTAGCCAAAGGGTCTACAGTTCGAATCCGCCAGGTGCTCCTTGGAAGCTCTATGGGGCAGTTCTACTCTGTCTATACGGTCACTATGAGTCGGAATCAACTCAATGGCACTGGGTTTAGTGCTTATGGAGTACTGAGTTTCAGTTTACAGTAATGGAAAAATCACATTTATTAAGGGTAAGCTTACACAGCTGATTAATTGCTGTCAATAAGTTGTAAAACATTGAATTTGCAGAAGATGTGTGATAGATATATTTACAACAACAAAAAGTAGCTGCTGAAGCTTATGTGTAACCAAACACGTCATGGAATTGGTCTCTTTGGAGGTTTCGGGTAATGGTTTCATGGGAAATCCCAGCTAATAGACCTAATAGTGTGTTCAGTGCTTCTGTTTTACCTCCTAGTTTGTCATGTCGTGCAGGGGGTCTTAAAAGCTTGCAAGTGGACATCAAAGTTACAATAATTGGCCTCTATCCATCTGGAGCAACAGAGGAAGCAGACTCAGGAATAGGAGGAAGAAATGGAATGTGTGGCTAATTACCTCCATAAACATATGCCTCCTTTGCCATGAGACCAGAAGAACTGGATGGTGTCCACCTACAACTACTGAACACTTTAATCAAAGATTCCATAGAAGAATCATGATCAAAAGGGGGAAAATGCAGAACAGAATTTCAAAATCTCACAGACTCTAGACTTTCTAGAGACATTGAGGCTGGATGAAGCTCTGAAACTTTTGCCCTAAGATAATCTTTAAACCCTAAACCAAAATACCCCCTGAAGTCTTCTTAAAACCAAACAATAGTTTAGCGTAACTAGTAAAGAATGTCTACCTTGAGTATTGTACTCTTTTAAGATTTATCTATATAGGATCAAATTGACAAGGACAACTAGGAAGATTAGATAGGAAACATAGGGGGCAGTGAGTTTATGACAATGGGGGGAACAACTCAGAAAATAAGTGTGAGAATGGTTGCACAACTTGAACAACATAATCAATGTCACTGAACTGTACCTGTAGAAATTGAATTAGTATATGTTCTGCTGTGTATATTCTCTACAGCAACAAAAATGAAACAAACAAAAAAAATCACCCAAGAAGGTTTTTGGATTAAGCAAATCATCCAAATGAAATGTTCTTGAGAGTTTATTCCTTTCTGCCTCACTCCCCACCTTGAAAATCACTGCCATAGCAAACCAGTTATGGCTGGAGTGTAGTACTACATTCCTCAGGTTGTTATGGTAATAAGCAGGTGGTTTGAATTTAAGATTTCAGGGGTGGAGAGATTCTTGGAGATAACAAGGATAGGGGTTTCCATGAATGTGAGTGCCTAAAGTGTCCTGGGAAATGAAGAGATGGAGGAATATGAGATGAAGCATTGGATGATGTCTTAGTTATCTAGTGCTGCTTTAACAGAAGTATCACAAGTGGATGGCTTTAACAAAGAGAAATTTATTCTCTCACAGTCTAGTAGGCTACAAGTCCAAATTCAGGGTGCCAGCTCCAGGGGAAGGCTTTCTCTATCTGTGAGCTCTGGAAGAAGGTCCTTGTCACCAATCTTTCCCTGGTCTAGGAGCTTCACCGCACAGGAACCCCTGGTCCAAAGGACACGCTCTGCTCCTGGCACTGCTCTCTTGGTAGTGTGAGGTCCCCCCTTTCTGCTTGCTTTCCTTTCATCTCCTAAGATAAAAGGTGGTGCAGGCCACACCCCAGGGAAACTCCCTTTACATTGGATCAGGGATATGACCTTAGTAAGGGTGTTACAATCCCACCCTAATCCTCTTTAACATAAAATTACAATCTCAAAATGGAGGACAACCACACAATACTGGGAATCATGGCCTAAGCAAGTTGACACATGTTTTAGGAGGACACATTTCAATCCATGACAGATGGGTTATTACATGGAATGTGAAATCACTCAAGATGACAGCAGGGCCTGGGATCATAGGGAAGCCAGTGAATCAGTGAATGAATTTCCTGGATGGTAGCAAAGAGGAAGCGTAGAGAAATAACATTCACCCTTAAAAGAGGAATTTTTAAACTAAATGGAGGAATGACAATCTGGAAGTAGCATTGAAAAGACTGTGAAACAAGAACTTGGACCCATCTTCTAATATTTCTCAAACAAGATTCCTAGAGAAATTAAAATTAAACATTCCTGAACATCTGTTATCCACCCACGCCCTGGGCTATGCCTTAATATCACTAGCCCTTTATCTCTCTTCTCTCTACAAAAAATATCACAACAGGTTTTTCCCCATACTAGCATGGCATCATGGGTGAAGCAGAATCCCATAGTTGTGTTAACTGATGAACAAATCAGCCAAGAATAAATTCCTGAGTTCAGGAGTAAACAACATCTTTGCCATCTGAACATAACATTGTCTGTGGGAGCCATTAAAAGTCTAAGTACCTTTTTAAGAAATGGAAAAGGCAGACAGAAAAAGCAAGAAGGATGTAAAAGTAGCAGAGAGAGTTTATTATATTAGGAAGAGGTGGCACCAGCACCTATTGTATTAGATGTCATTCAGTAACAAAGTAACAAAAAGGGGAAACATTTCCCATTCCTTGGCAGATCATCCAATAGATTTATAAGAACTTCAACTATCCCTGATTTTCTAATAATTCCTCTGCAATCTAATAATAATATTTGTAGCTCTGAAGAAGAGGCCTTTTCAATAAAACTGCAAGTACAGTTAGCATTTTGTCTTCTATGAAACTGTGCATAAAATTGGGAACCCAAGCAGCCTGCAATCCCCACACTCATACTTTCTCACTTGGGAAAGAAAACAAGCCAGAAGACGGAGAAGTTTAAAAAAAAAAAAAAAAAAAGCATGATCTCATTTACATGAAATAAGCAAATACACATACAACAAAGATTATTAGTGGTTACCAGGGATGGGAGGGAGAGAAAAAGGGGGAGTTTTTGCTTGGGAGGCATTGAGTTTATGTTAATCGAGCTAGAATAATTTGGAGAAAATAACTATAATAGTTTCACAACATGAAGAATGTAATTAATGTCACTGAATTATACATGTAGAATTTATTGAATCGGTGAATGTTTTGTTGTGTATATTTTCACTACAATTAAAAAAAGGGGTGGGGTGAGGGTCAAAAGGCAAAAGATGTAGAATGAAATGTTTGACTTCTAATCCTGGTGCTTTCCTACTTGATTTTTAGAGCAGAATACAACTTAGATACACATTGGAGTGATTTATGAAACTGATTTAGTTTCTGTTTCTGAATTCAATATTATGTTGTGTTCATATCAACTAATCCATAAATAATCATTGTTTAAAAACTGACTAAAGTCAGAGTAAATTTTTCTGGAAACCAAAGAGAAAATGGCCAATTTGAATTAAAAGAATACATGAACTTTCCAAGGGGAAACATTAAATAGAAATATCGATAAACACAATATTTAAGTCAGTGTATCTTATATAACTTGTCCTACAAATTTGGAACATAATGACAGTCATATATCCCCTCTTTTCCCTCTGAAATAAAAAGTTTGATCCTAATTATGGATGAAATTAGTAGTCTAATCATTAATGAGAAATGATCCAAATATAGTAATTTGAGTGTACATCCCTAACGAGATATAATCTGGAGACAAAAAGAATTCAGCTTTTCAACTGTTCCAACTTTTTTTTTAATTATTTTATTTTTTGTTCTTGTTGAGAATGTACACAGCAGAACATACACCAATTCAACAATTTCTACATGTACAATCCAATGACATCTATTACTTTCTTTGAGTTGTACAACCGTTCTCACTCTCATTTTCCAAGTTGTTCTTCCTCTGTTAAAATGAACTCACTGCTCCTTAAATTTCCTATCTAATATTTTGAGTTGCTGTTGTCAAGTTGATCCCACACAGACCTTAAAAGAGCACCATGTTCAAGGCAGACATTCTTTACTAATTAAGCTAAATTCTCAACATTATTAATAACAATAATAACATTGGTACTGTTACCCTGAAACTCTTATACACTGGTACTGTCTTAGCTATCTAGTGGTGCTATAACAGAAATACCACATATGGATGGCTTCAACAAACAGAAGTTTATTTTCTCACATCTAGAAGGGTAGAAGTCCAAATTCAGGGCTCCAGCTCCAAGGGAAGACTTTCTCTGTCAACTCTGGAAGAAGGTTCTTATCATCAATCTTCTCCTGAACCAGGAGCTTTTCAGCACAGTCCAAAGAACAAGTTCTTCTCCGGGCACTACTATTTTGATGATATGAGGTCCCCATGTCTTCCTACTTATTTCTTTCTTTTATATCTCAAAATACATTGATTTAAGACACAATCTAATCTTGTAGATTGAGTCCTGCCTCATTAATATAACTACCTCTAATCCTGCCTCTTTAACATCATAGAAGTAAGATTTACAACACATAGGAAAATCACATCAGATGACAAAATGGTGGACAATTGCACAATACTAGGAATCATGGCCTAGCCAAGTTGACAGATATTTTGGGGCGACATGATTCAATCCATAACAAGTATAAACCAGCATCAGTTGCCTTCAAGTTAGTTTTGACTCAGGGTGATCTCATGTTTG
This sequence comes from Elephas maximus indicus, assembly GCF_024166365.1. Lineage (NCBI taxonomy): Eukaryota > Metazoa > Chordata > Mammalia > Proboscidea > Elephantidae > Elephas > Elephas maximus. The sequence goes on from NC_064824.1 coordinate 101,107,286, forward strand.
TCAGAATGGCACTGTGCTCCATAAGGTTTTTGATGGTTGATTTTTCAGAAGTAGATTGCCAGGGCTTTCTTCCAAGGAACCTCTGCATGGACTTGAATCTCCAACTTATTGGTGAGCAGCCGAGTGCCTTTACTGTTTGCACCACCCAGGGACTTCAGCAAGTAATAAAGCATATAAACATTTTATTATCTTTTTAATGTCTGTAGAATCAATAGGATGTTCCCTTTTTTATTCCTAATATTGCTTATTTGTACCTTCTCTATTTTCTTTTGAACAGTCTCACCAAGAGTTTATTAACTTTATTAGTAATATCAAAGAACCAACTTTTGGCCTTCCCGATCCTCTGTATTGCTGGTTTCCTTCTGGTACACCCTTAGTCTTAGGGTGCAACTCTTAGGTGTTCCATTCCAAATTTTGAGGGGTTTGCTAGGCCTTCCATGCTTGATGGATCCAGTGTTCAACTCGTGCCCCCTACAGCACTTTTCAGCCTCTTAGCCACCTCTTCTGTAGTTGACAAATGCCACAAGGGGAAAAGTGGCACCAAATTTTGAGCTCATCTCCTTGGAGTCCCCTGCTCTCCAAAATCTTGGGCTTCTTCATTATGTTGTTAACTTTTAGAGGACCTCATGCAATTTTTAAGAAATATTTTATCCAGCTTTTACAGTTGCCCACAGCAGTAGGTCTAGTCCCATTACTGAAAGTAGTTCATAGCTTTACTTTACAAAATTAATGTTCACTTTACTTCTCTTTTAAGATTGTTTTTAAAACAATATCACAAAATCATTTAAATTAGTGTTCCTCAAATTGCTTTTCTTGGTGGTCTAGAAAAGGTGGGCAGTGACGTGGACAATACATGTGTTCAATAAAGCGGCAACAATCAGCAGATCAGAGGGACTGCAACACTAGCTTATGCCAGAGCAAGGGAAGACAGAGTTGTGGGCAGCAGTCCAATGATTGTGTGAGAACGAAAAACCCCATGCCCAACCTCTGGGGAACAACGAGGGAGGCTGTGTGATCGTGGCACTGAAAACAAACAAACATACCCGTTGTTACATAGATGAGAATGTTAATTTATTAATTTAAAATGAGGCTCATTACAATCACTCAAATACTGACTGGTGTTGCTGTTCTGAAAACGTGCCAGACCGTTGGGACTAAGTGCCTTCCAGGACTTCCAGCAGGCAGCTTGTTGAGGCTGGTTTATATAGGCAAGATCATTTACAAAATACAAGATGGCATGTGCGGTGGTGGTGAGCATTCCAGAATGTGTAAGCATTTTCTAGGGCCTAGGTTGGATTCCCTGTGCAAGAGAAGTTAGCCATTTCTGTTCATTAGCATGTCAGCTCTCCCGTGACCTGGGGACTGAGACAATTAACGACCTAAAGGTTACCTAGAGTGCCAGTTTGGAGGGCAGGACCTGTTTCAGCCGATTCCAGCTAGCTGGTTGCTGTTTCTTTTCAAGGAAGTTCTGAGGAGAAAAACAATTTCAGGAAATGGGCTGGGTGAGGGACTGTCCAGAGGAGACAAAAATTTTAAGAAAATGGCTTTAAAAAAAACAAAATTAGCCCTGTTTTATTAGCACCTTGAAATACTTTAACTCCATCATTGCCTCATTCCATTCATTCATTCCTTCATATATGGAGCCCTTACTATGTGCCAGACACTAGCCTAGTGCTGGGGTTCCAGCAGTGAACTTTCATGAAGTTTGTATTCTAGTTTGGAAAAAGAGTGGGGGCTTTAGGGGTGGGGAGAGGACAAGAGAGCCATGTTTCTTGTCCCTGTCATTACACAATGTTCAGCCACTACTAAAAATACAAGCCCTCTGGTTGTTTATACCCTATGTCCTATTCCTCACACTGCTTTGTGTTTTCTCCCCTTGACCTAGTACTTTCTTTAATATTGAGGCTCTGACTTTTCCCTTGCAGAAAGGAATTCCCGGACAATTATTGGCCAAGATCCAAATCCAGTATCAGAAGCAGCTCTGAATTCCTGACTAATACATCATATTGAGCTGATTATGTAAATGGCAAAGTGAAAGAACAACTTCAAGGAGATGCCACAGTAAAGTGATTTGTCATTGAATAAGGGTTAGTTTCATTTGCCTTTGAGTAAAGGCTGCAAGGCTTTAGATACAAGGAAAACAATTTTACTTTCTGTAGACATTTAATCAATAAATGTTTAATAATTACTTAATGGGAAACCCTGGTGCCGTAGTAGTTAAGTGCTACAGCTGCTAACCAAAAGGTCGGCAGTTCGAATCTGCCAGGCGCTCCTTGGAAACTATGGGGCAGTTCTATTCCGTCCTATAGGGTCGCTATGAGTCGGAATCGACTCGACGGCAGTGGGTTTTGTGGAATTACTTAACGAGATTCTATTTTACAAGTGTAAGACCCTGTATAGATACAAGTGTGTTTAAGATACAGACTATACTGTCTCGCATATGGCACTTCCGCTAGGGAGACTAGACAGAAACATACTCTGAAGTTATATAACACTTCAAAAAGACCCAGCGCTTCCACCTCATCCACCCTACCCCCACTCCCCTAGTCAAACCATTTTAATTTTTCTTGCCTTTCTGAAGAGGCCATCATCAGCAATGCTCTTGTGTGCACCCTAGATCCCCTTCTCCCTTCATCCTGCCTCATCCCTCTTTTCTGTTTTCAACCCAGGTTTTCTTTCCTCTTGCTTCCAGGTTGCAGTTATAGGGGAAAATTACATCACTTAGTGCTGTATAACCTTGAGCAGGCTACAATCGAATGTTTACAATCTGCATATGGGGCCTGGGAAGTGAGGAAAGAAATTTTACTCCTATTGGAAAACAGAATTGGGATATTTAAGTCCAGTTACTAAATTACATTAAGACAAGGAGGCTAGGTCTAAATTCATACCCTACGTAATTTTTGCAAATGCAACAAAAATGGGGAGAGATCCACTTTATATCTGAAAGAAATCTACGCTGAAAATTAGTTTAGCCAGAGAGAAGAGAACGGCCGGGAGTGCTCGCAAATACAGTTAAGAGTGATGAGACCTTCAATTCAAGGCAGGGAAAAACAGTAAAGTCTAGCGGCACTAGCTAGCATTTCCTAAATTCCAGACGCCCCAGGCAGGTAGGGCCGACGTAGCCTCGCACTCCTCTATAGGTAAAATACAGCACCTATGGAGGTAAAAAAATTAAACGAAGCTTTTTTCTTCATTTTACCACACGACCTAGCCGTAAAAAAACTCCGTTCGCCTCCTATGAAATCTCGCGATAATTTCATGACCCCACCCCCCACCCCCCCTTCGGCGGGAACATTCCGGAAGTGACGACACGGACCAATCGGCAGTGACGTCGCTAGCCTAGAAACCTTTGCTAGGGGGAAGCGCGTTCTTGTGTTCTATCTGCAGTACAGTGTGGAACGTTGAGACAACGTGGTCTGAGAATTTGGGTGGTGGTGTGCGCGCCTTTGCATTTCCAGCAGCGGCCTTGCGGGTCTTTGGGGCTGCAGATTGGCCTCTTTCCACCGATATCGGAGTTCGTGGTGGGCCGCGCGGCTCCTTGACCAGCCCTCACCATGTTGGTGCTGTTTGAAACGTCTGTAGGGTACGCCATCTTTAAGGTAGGTGAGATTGGGTCGTTGGAGAAACGAGAGAGAAGGCCAATGTTGGGCAGGCGAGGGAGCGAAAGACCTGAAGAGAGGACGAGACTGTTCAGGATTGCGTGGGTGCCTTTATGTGCCCAGGCTCTGAAAGGAAGGGAAAGACTTCAGGCTTGGGTGGACCATGTTCCAGTGAACACGTGGCCCCGCCGTTTGGGCGGGTTGGACGCGTTGGAAAGGTGGGCAGGAGCGGTATTATCCAAGCTTTTCATCTTATGATAAGGAGTTCTGATTTTATTTTGAGTGCTTTCAGAAATCGTTGGAAGGTTTTAAGCAAAGGAAAGACCTGATCTAATTTATCTTTCAGTATGTTTGCTGTGTGGATACTAGATTACAGGGAGCAGTAAAGGAAGCAAGGAAGTTTTTGCATTAATCTAAACAAGATAAAATGGCTTGAATTAAGGTTGGTATGGAGGGAAACAACGAGAGAAGTTTAGAAGATAGAACTGCTGATGGAGTGAGTGGATTTTTGTTTTAAGTAAGTGAGTGCACCGTGGTGCCGTTTACCGAAGTGGGAAAGATTGGAAGGGAAACAAAGTTGTGGGTTTTGGGCGGTTCAGGGGCACTAAAGGGTTCTGGCTTTGGCGATCTGTTAGAAGTGGAAGTGCAGTTGTTACGTAGATCCAGCAATTCGATATTTCAAATTCGACGTTTAGGGGAGAAATCTGGATTGGTGATACCAATTTGAGACGTGTTCATCAGCACAGGAATGGGACGTTCGTACAGTGGAAAACTATGGAGATGCTAAGAATAAGAAGAACGAGGTTAGACTGAGGGCCTTCCAAGTGCCAGGCACTTTGCTCTGAATATTGCGGTTGAGTCGGTTCCGACTCATAGCGACCGTACAGGAAAGAGTAGAACTGCCCCATGGGGTTTCCAAGGAGCGGTTGGTGTATTCGAACTGCCGTCCTTTTGGTTAGCAGCCGTAGCTCTTAACCACAGCAAAGTTTGCACATATATGCTACGTTGATATATACTGATATAAAGCAGAAAGTCCTAGATAAGACATACATAAGTGCGATTCCAGTTGTGAATCAAGAAACGCTTCTATGTATATTGTATGGACGCAGAAAGTTTGAAAAGTATATACCAAAATACGTGGGAACGGAGAACTTTTCGCTTTCTAGTTCTCTATTCCCGGAATTTGAAAATACACTTCAGTTTGCATTTGTTACATCAAATACTTGTTATTTTTTAATAAAATAATAATAAAAAACCAAAAGGTGACTGCATGTTTTTCCTGTCACTGGGATTATCTGTAATTGCAGTATTCGCAGTTTAATGGACTTTTAAGAGACCCTTATTCCACTTTAAAGTCCTAGAACATCTCTATTTTGTTTTTCCCACCTTTTTAAAATATTTCCTAAACTCTTAAGTACAGTTCTGAACATACCCCAAATTCTCTTAGCCAAATTCTCTTAGCCAGTAGGGTCTGTCAAATTCTGAATCAGGGCATGTTGATGAACTTTCATTGCAAACAATTATGTATACAATTCTGAATTGGATGCTTAGAGGAACTCCTCATTAGTCAACTTGTCTCCAAATGTAGGAAGGAATTGGCCTAGCAGTAAATTGACTGGTTTCTAGACAGGGGTCATAAAGCATTCAACTTTGTCTCTTGATGATTTAATAATTTCTGTTAATGAAGAGTATCCTGCTCCACAAAGTAAGTCTTGAATGTTCTGTTGCTGTTTTCAGTTACAGTTCAAAATTAAGTTGTTTATATAGTCTCATAATTAGAGAAATAAATTGTCAGGCTTGAGTATATTGAAATTTTTATTTCATTTATAGTTTGGAATTATAGTATTTACCACTTGATTCTGAGTAAAAAGAGACATACAGAATATTCTGGAATTAGATTGTGGTGATAGTTGTACAACTAAAATTATACTGGTTGCATAAAATTTATGCTTTTATGGAAATGCTCTAAGGTGTTTTCCAGATTTTTTTTTATCTTGATTCACAGTAAAGAATATCTTTTATATCATGGCCCCAGTGTACACATACATATCCGTATAATATACAGTGTGATTCAAAATAATTAAATACCTTCGACAATTGATTACTCTGTAGCTAGGTTATATATGAAAGTAAAGTCACATTAATATGTAAAACCAAAAAACCCATTGCTATCCATTTGATTCCGACTCATAGCAGCCCTATAGGGCAGAGTAGAACTGCCCCCTTGGGCTTCCAAGAAGCAGCTGGTGGATTTGAACTGCTAATCGTTTGGTTAGCAACCAAACGCTTAACTGCTGCACCACCAGGGCTTGAATATGTAAAGGAACTATTGTAGTTATTTCTAGACTTGCAAAGACTCGATTTGGGTCAGTTGTCATAATGTGAACACAACATAAGACTCAAGACATCCTTTAGTCTTACTTCATCTCAGACCTTTTGTGGCTGTGATGTCCATTATGGTAGCCACTAGGCACGTGTGGCTGTTGAACACTTGAAATGTGGCTAAAGTGACTGAGGAAATTTATTTTATTTAAATCTAAATAGCTACATTGAACAGTGGAGCTGTGTAGCCTGTCATCCATCATGTGTCCGTTGTTTCCTCGAAGTTTTGGGAAAAGATACTTTTGATGTACAAAACGTTCATATGTAACTTACTGAGCAATATATTTTTTCAAGCTTTATTGAGGTATAATTTATATGCTTTATAATTCACCCATTATAAATGCACAGTTTGATGCCTTTTAGTGAAATTTATACAGTTGTGCAGGAGCCCTAGTAGTGCAAAGGGTTAAGTGCTCCGCTGCTAACTGAAAGATTGGAGGTTTGAAACCACCCAGCTGCTACTGGCGGGGTGGGGGTGGGGGGAACCTGGCTGTCTGCTTCTATAAAGATTACAGCCAAGAAAACTATGGGGCAGTTCTGTTCTGTCACATGGGATCGAATGAGTCAAAATGACTCAATGGCACCTAGCAAGAACAAGCATCTATCAGGAAGGGCATAAATGATGGTACATCCAAACAATACCAAGCAGCTGGTTAAAAGAAACCTAGAATTATGACCATGATATGCTAAGTGTATAGTGTGAGTCCTAAAAATAAACATAAGTAACATGTTACATGGACAGAGTCTTAAAGAAAATGTATCTAAATGTTAATGGCTGTATTTCATAGATTAAAAATGCCCCTTTTTTTCTTCCACATTTTAAAATTTCTTATATCAGGGTATGTCTTATAATTGATCGTATCTTAGTGAAATCCACGATTTCATGTGAGGATGATCATAGCAGTAAATAACAGGATGTTCCTGGATGGTGCAAACATTTAAGTGGGTAAATAGTCTTTTGATGATGTTCTGTGCATGTTATGCATTGATGGTGATTGTGAGGGGGTTAAAAAAAAGGACAAAACTAATTATCAGGGAGTCACTTCTGAACTCAACGCCGTCTCGTGCTTGTCAGAGCAGAATCGTGTTCCCCATAGGGTTTTCGGTGGCTGATTTTTTTTCAAAAGTACATCGCCAGGCCTTTTTTCCGAACAGCCTGTGAGTGGACTCAAACCTCCAACCTTTTGGTTAGCAGCAAGCTTCTTAAATTATTTGTGCCACCCAGGGACTCCTTGTGAAGGGGTCAGAGGCTCCTCAAAAACAGGATTCTCAAAAAATCCCTAACTAGGTCTGAGTTCCATTGGGTGGTTAGTGGGCAACTTGAACCACTAATTTGACCAAAAGTGTATGCTGAGTAAAAAAGAAACTGGTTTGTTACTTCAGAAATAGAGCGAGAAATAGTTTCCATTACCTTCATTTTGCAAATGCAGTTGTATTTACTGCACTAAACTGTACATAGAGTATGTGTGTGTGTATATGCCTAAAAAATACAGTTTAAATAAAATTATTGAAATATTTGTTGCAGGTTCTAAATGAGAAGAAACTCCAAGAGGTTGATAGTTTATGGAAAGAATTTGAAACGCCAGAGAAAGCAAATAAAATGTAAGTGATCTTGAAACTAAGAGTTTAGTAGTTAGTACTTAGAGCTTTTCTTAAGCATTGTTTTTCCTGATTTGTATATTATTAAACTTGTAATTTTTTGTTTTGAAATCTGCTTAAAAACTAACATTGGTGTGAAACTAATTATGAAAGGTGTTTCATTTGGAACGGGCCATCAGCTAATTTCTGTTAGTTGCTGACTAGATTGGGAATCACCCCATAATTGTTTTGTAAGATTTTTGAAAACACAAATTAATTGTGAATTACTAAGAGTGTCAAACTTAAAGAATCAGCATACTAAACAATTAGATAAATAAAATACACAGATGATTGATCCAGTGTTTCTGGTAGCAAAATCTCAAAATTTTGAACAACCTAAACGTCCATCAGTAGTAGAATGATGAATAAATTAATGTACAGATTTCTAGATGTCTTGTTGACCTGGAGCAAGGGCCATGATATACTGAGAAAGCCAAGTTTCAGAATAATTTATGGAATGTGATTCCATTTTTGCAGTGTCCTTGTATATATGCATATGCAGTTATATAAGTATAGAAAGGTACGAACTAATGTCACTTTGGGAGAGTGGAAATGGCTATAGGGTAGGGTGAGATAAGATGAACTTACTGCTTTTCCTTGAATCTTTGTATTGGTAAGTATGTATCTTAAGGGTCCCCAATACTCCCCAGCACTTCCCTGACCATGGAAGAAAACCCTGCTTAAGATACACTGTTAAAGGCAACTTTTTAAAGGTTATTTGGTTCATTCAGGTGGCCGAGTTAACCTGATTCATTGTTGTCAATGATGTATTCTTGTTGGAACTGAGTCTAAATGATCTAACTTAAATATTCGTCACTACCACTGAGATGACAATGAATTCACTGTATGATTGTCTTAATACAAAATGATTCTCTAAAACCCTGCACATAAATATATAGGGGAGAGAAAAAACCAAACCCATTGCTGTTGAGGTGATTCTGACTTGTAGCAACCCTGTAGGACAGAGTGGAACTGCCCCATAGGGTTTCTAAGGAGTGGCTGGTGGATTTGAACTGCCAGTCTTTTGGTTAGCAGTGGTAGCACTAAACCACTACGCCACCAGGGTTTCCATAATAAATGACTTTATAGGACAGAGTAGAATTGCCCCATAGGGTTTCCAAGGCTGTAAATCTTTATGGGAGCAGGATGCCATACCTTTTTCCCCACAGAGCAGCTGGTGGGTTCAGACTGCTGACCTCTCTGTTAGCAGCTGAGCACTTAACTACTGCACTACCAGGGCTCCTTCTATAGGGGAGAAAGAGTAAAATAAGAGTAGCAACAATCAGATCTGAGAATGACATATATACTAGATAGACAAATGAGTATCATGAAATTCCTGACCTAGGAGGGACCCGTACTTTTTCCTGGGCCAGGTCTGTGCAGTGTAGTAAAAGTATCTGTGTTTGGTCATCTTTGCTTGTGGTTTACATGTGGTAACAAACCTATTTGCGGTTGACCTTAGTTTCCTTCAAAGCCTACAACCTTCTCTATAATAGTCCAAACATTACTACCTCAACATTCAGAAAAACTAGTCATTTTGTGAAGAATAGCTAACTCTTGCACCCTGACATCCAATAACAGGCAAGTTTCTTTTATTGATGTGTGCTTTTCCCCAGATATGTGGCTTTTGCAAAATCAGCATGTACCCATGACATGTTTGTTTGTTTCATTCCAGAGTAAAGCTAAAACATTTTGAAAAATTTCAGGATACAGCAGAAGCATTAGCAGGTAATGTAAAAATAAATAAAATAAAAATTAGAGGCTTTAAAAAGGGATCTTGGCAATTTGTTTTCCTTATTCAAGGGTTGTTTGCTTCAGTTGTCTGAGTTAACCTTATTCAATGTTGTCAATGATGCATTCTTGTTGGAACTGAATTTAAGTGATCTAACTCAAATTCGTCACTACCACTGAGACAACATTGAGTTAGCTTTTTTCATCATAGGGTTGGTTCCCCCCCAGTGTGATGAGAGGTGAGAAGTGGTTAAGGTGATCTCCCTGTGGAAACCAACAGCATAATGCTGAAGTACAATTCAGTAAAAGCTGTTCTACAAGGGACCAAGGTAATGTGGTCAAGTTTGCCGCTTTCTGATAATTTTAATGCAAGGGTGAAGTTGAAAATATCCTGAATTCACAATTGACCAGAAAGGGAGTTAGGGAAGTAATAAAGGTCAGGAGCATACATTTTTTTAGTTTGAAAAAGCATATTCAGTATTATAAAAAGTTTTAGAAAACATATAGTTTTGTTTTTTAATGCAAAAACTACAGAGAGGCATAAGAGTTTTGCTTGTCTGAAGGGGGCTAGTCCTCAGGGTGGGGCAACAGTTACAATGATAGGATTTATTAACTAGGATTGGCTTCAGTAGGCACTTGGTCTTATAGACCCGTTGCCATCAAGTCTATTCGGACTCACAGCAACCTTATAGGACAGAGTAGAACTACCCCATAGGGTTTCCAAGGATCACCTGGTCTTAATAGTTTTTCTAATGTTAGAGAGAACAAGACCAGATATAAAACCCAAACCATTGATTTTTCAGTTGCTTAAATTCTGCGTTATGTCACTTAACTTCTTGATGGTATAATTAGAACATGAAGGACCACAAGGAAGAATATGGCTATGGATTTGGCAGATGCAAATATTTTATTCATTGGCCACTATTGAGAAAGGGTATGGTTGGTTCTCTTGGGAAAATTGAGGAGCCTAAGTAAATAAGCTGGAATACTAATGGACACCCCAACCTGGACAGAGTTGTAGGTTAAGGGAGGACCCAAGAATGGGGCCATTTAAAAAATATGTATTTATGGAGCTGCTTCATCAATAATTAAGGATCATATAGCCATAAAGCGTATGACTATAGTAATTTTAATCTGAAGGTTTAGATAGAGATCTGTTTATCACAGCCTTAAAGTTAAATAGGAGTAGAATTTTGGTAAAATCACAAGCAAGAGTGTTTTAGTTCTGTACTGCACAATGTTGGGGGACATCACAAACTGTGACATGCGCAGCTCCTGGAGTTGCAGGGTGCCACATCCGTGATCCCAAGGGTCCTCTTTTGAATTTCCTTTTTGTATATACCCCCGTGTAATCTGTTTGAGATATTTCTGGCTGGTCCTTATTAAACTATTACTAAATGAGCAAGTCCAACTTTTATCCAGGCGTGAAACAGGTTTTTTGCTATTAATAGTTAATATATGGGTCATGTAGTGATTGTCAGATACTTTCATAATTGTCTTATTTAACCCTTGAGACAGTCCTGTGAGATAACTGTTGTCCTTATTTTGCAGATGATAAAAGTGAGGCTTAGGGGTGTATCTGAATTTCCCTACCTAGCTTCACTGTTTTTTTTCTTCTTCTTCTTCTTCTTTGAAATAATGTAAGATAAATGGTGAGAATGTTAACTAGGTGAGAATTTAAAGTCTGCCTTTCCCTATTAGTCTAAGCTTCACGAGGGTGGAAACAGTTCTTCACTGTCATATCTCTAGGCTCTAGCACAGTGCCTAGTCATAGAAGGTATCGTTTTGGGTAAATGAATGAAAGTAGTGAGCTCTATCAGGAATCCAGTCATAGGAACCTCTACAGTACCTTTTCCTATCTGCTTTTACCATAAAGTTGAATATCACCTTATTCTTAAGGGAACAGAGTCCTTTCCTGGAAATTTTCCTAATGTCTATCATAACAGTTTTGACATGTAACCAAAACAGTGACTGTAGATAATCAGATACTTTTTTTTTTTTTTCATGGCTGTACAGTATACTATTGTGTGAATACAATACAATTTATTCATCTTCTCCCTCTCCCACCCTTGAAGGTGGACTCCTCCAGTGCAGGCAGCCAGGGGGTGTGGACTGTCTGGTCCCCATGAGCCTTCTCTTCATCTACCACATGCCCTAAGCCACCTAGAATCCCTCCAGGCTGGCAGCATTATGAACACTGGCACTGGTTGTCTCTGCCTTCATTTTAAAGCTGAGTGTCTCATGGATGTGGCTGGAATTTCCTGGAGATGGGCCCGCTTAGCGAAGCCCCTCTTCTTCGTCAGAAGCAGAGCATTTTTTAAACATCACAGCCTTATAAAGAGTCTGATGGGCTATGATATCGAGAATCTGTGTTGCCCTAGAAGTTCAAATACATCATTTGTGTGGAGAGGTTTATTTTCACTCTTGATCACATTGGCAACTTGTGAGTCTTCTAAACAGCCTCAGTAAAACTTGGGACCAACCTACATTTGGATGGAGTGGGAGGACTACTAGGGGATGTTGAAAAGTTGCTGCAGAGACAAGTAGAAGAAAAACTGAGTGTCCCATTATCCCTGCTACCATCCCGATATACTAGCCTTTATGAAGAGTTTAAGCTTTTCAATAAAGGGGAGATAAGTTTTTGTAAATATTAAGATAAACCTACATACAATTTTTTACTTTTAAGAAATTCATTTAAGGGAGAAAACCAGGTTAAAATGTAAAAGTAGGTGATATGGAAGATTGAGAAGAAGAAAGAAGCTGAATTAAAATGCTTTTATAAATTATAAAAGAGGATTAAAAACTCTTAAGAATAAACGGAAGACACTCAGTAGAAAGGTAGATTATAAGGAATCAATGTTGTATATAAAAATGAAAAAGATTAGAATCCAACAAAAGTAGCTTGAATCCTAGCTTCTTAGAGTATAGAGATCCTTGTAAGAGTTGTGTGGTAGCCAGGGTCTTTTTGTCCTCACCTTTTATTTTCGCAAGGAACAGGTGGAATGGATTTACAATTCGAACAGAGGTAGGTCAGGAGGGCGGAGCAAGTACCTGGCCACTTTAGTACAAACTGCTTGGCCTTACAAATTGTGTCAGACTGTCCTTCTTGCCAGGCATACTTTAGCCTTAGCCAAAAGCTAGACAAATATCAGAAGACGTGTTAGTCCATGTAGGTCCAGAAGATGAAAGTGTTATGACTGAGGCAGGGTGAGAATTACAAAGTAGAAAATTTCAGACTTCCCAAAATGAAAGTGGTTCCACAAGAGAGTAGGCTAACTTGAAAGTATTTGGTAAGCAGGAGCCTAATACCGTGTCTGGATCAGGGATTAGCAAAGATGGGACATTAAAGGCCTCTACTCAGCCATGTTTATTACCCTGTGGTAGATCCTTCAAATTGATTATACTTTGTTTTTTAACCAGAGTCTTGACATGGTTTTAGGATATTTCACAATCCAGAATGTCAGACCAGTCTCTGTGAAATTACATGGCAGAATAAATCTGTTTGTTTACCAAAATAGATTGTTTTCAGGATTTCGTGATTCTAGCTCTGAGTTCGTGAGAAGAACCATGTGACATAGGGAGAGGAACCCTGGACCTGGTTCAACTCCTGGCTCTGGGGCAGAAATAAGGGTGATTGTTGAGAAGATCCGATGAAATTGCGAAAGCCGTAACTTGTAAAACAGTTTTTATTATGTCATTTCGGAAGTAAAGAAATGCTAAATCAGTCCTTTTGAAAGGAAGCATTTGTTTTGTTTTTAAAAGAATTTAAGTGAGATTTTAAGCTCTCACAATTGCTTTATTTTTCTTTTTCCGAAAAAGCATTCACAGCTCTGATGGAGGGCAAAATCAATAAGCAGCTGAAAAAAGTTCTAAAGAAAATAGTAAAAGAAGCCCATGAACCCTTGGCTGTAGCTGATGCTAAACTGGGAGGGGTCATTAAGGTAAGATCATGATTTTCTTTGATGCCTCCTAGTCAGATCTCACCAGCCTAGCCTTTGCAATAAGTTGTTTATGGTTTATTTTTCTGTATTAGAAATTTCAAAGTAAAGTAATGTTGTCTCTCACTGAGTAAAATTTTAAATTTTTCTTAAATTCTCGTACTTGATCTTTTTTCTCTAGGCTTAAATAGTAATTGATTGCCACTAGGATTAGCAGACCAGGCACACATAAGAGATGCTTGTTTATTTTAGAAAATGCAGATAAATAAAAAAGATGATAAAATTAGCTTTAGCCCTGCCACCTAGAGAGACTCTGTTAACATTGTGTATGTAATGCCAGTTTTTGGTCTAGCAACGTTTTTTCTTCCTTCAGTAAAAATGAGGTCATAACTTTGTTGTTGTTGAACATGTGTTTATTAGAAAATATTAGCAGAAGATGGAGTTGATAGAGGTAAAATGTGCAGTGAGAGTGAAAAGATGGAAAAGTAGGCTCCCGTGCTCAAAAGGCAGAGCTGTGAGAGCTAGTTCTGGTAGGTTTGACCTTTAGTAGTTTCAGTGGTGTTGCAGTGATGGTTAATTACTGTGTTCATGAACACACTCCTGATCCATGAAGTAAGGATTATATTATGCTGTAGGTCTTTTAAGGTTTAAAAAAAAAAAAAAAAGTGTTGGATTTGAGAACTTTTTTTTTTTTTTTAACGGTAGAATGGTTAATTTAAGAAGTTCATTGGAATAGGTTATTATTTCTAATACTGCCCGATAGTCTGCTAGTTATCAGTCTCTGCATTTCACAAGTCTTAGTTCATATTTTTCTGTTAAGAATCTTAAATTTTAACCATGTTATGAATTGAGCAAACATTTTCAGCATCCCAGGAACTGAAGCGTCATTCCACCTGGTGTTCCAGACTGAGCCTTGAGTATGCATTATGCTCAAGAGAATGAAAACCTGTGAGAATGTGTAATAAACAGTACTGCTTTAGTGGGTGTGTACACACATGGTATAAACAGTCACAGAAGGATGTATTGCTGAATGGTGGGGTCACAGATGCTCAAAGTTTTTTCTTTACAGTTTCTCTATTTAAAAACTTTTTTTTTTTTTACAGTTATCACTTGTATAACATTTTGTTCTTAAACATGATGCAATATGCACAATTTTACATGTTGTGTATGAGGGGAACTAGAACTATGAATGGAGATCTGTATGAAGTTAGCAAATACACTGTAAAGTAAAATGAAGGTAAAAACACAGGACAAAATTTATTATCCCATTTGTGGGGGGGTGTATAAAAATTTTAAACTTTTTAAAATAATTTTTATTGTGCTTTAAGTGAAAGTTTACAAATCAAGTCAGTCTCTCACATATAAACTTATATACCCCTTACTAAGTACTCCCACTTACTCTCCCCCTAGTGAGTCAGCTGGGTCCCTCGTTCCAGTCACTCCTTTCGTGACCGTTAAACTTTTATGGTGTGTGTGTGTACACATATACACTAACGCATATATATAGTTGGAAGTATTTATAGGGTATTAATAGTTATTTATCTGTACGAAAAGGACCTAAGGCTTGGAACTTTGACTTTTCATTAAGTACCCTTTATAGTGCTATTGATTAGAATCTTACGTGTTTATAACTTTTATAATTTTAAAAAGACATTAACATGAGGTAGTAAAAGAGTCCCTCAAACTAACAAGAAAGCGTAAGACTACTAAGTCAGGTTGTATTTGTCTTTTTGTGACTTTTGATTCATGTAGCCAGGCTGCCTTCCAGAAGCTTGCACCAATATTGACTTGCAATAGTATATTCAAGCATTCTTCTGTGAACAACTAAAAACTATGCTTGCTTTTTTTTTTTTTTAATTGTGCTTTAAGGGAAAGTTTACAAATCAAGTCAGCCTCATACAAAATTTTATATACGTCTTGCTATATACCCCTAGTTGCTCTCCCCTAATGAGACAGCACACTCCTCTCCTCCACCTTCTTTTTGTGTCCAGTCAGCCAGCTTCTGACCCACTCTGCCTTCTAATCTCCCCTCCAGTCAGGAGCTACCCACATAGTCTCATGTGTCTACTTGATCCAAGAAGTTCTGTCCTCACCAGTATCATTTTCTATCCTATAGTCCAGTCCAAACCCTGTCTGAAGAGTTAGCTTTTGGAATGGTTCCAGTCTTGGGCTAACAGAAGGTCTGGGGGCCATGACCTCTGGGGTCCTTCTAGTCTCAGTCAGACCATTAAGTCTGGTTTTAGGAGAATTTGGGGTCTGCAACCCACTGCTCTCCTGCTCCCTCAGGGGTTCTCTGTCGTGTTCCATGTCAGGGCAGTCATGGTTATAGCCGGGCACAGTCTAGTTCTTCTGGTCTCAGGCTGATATAGTCTGGTTTATGTGGCCCTTTCTCTCTCTTGGGCTCATAATTACCTTGTGTCTTTGGTGTTCTTCATTCTCCTGTAGTCCAGGTGGGTTGAGACCAATTGATGCATCTTAGATGGCTGCTTGCTAGTGTAAAAACTATGCTTTTAATCAAAGTGAAAAGATGCGTATATTTAAATCAATGCAATTTTTAACATTTAAGAAATGGTTTCAAGAGAGCCTTTTATTTAATACAGATGTTCTTGTTCCTGTAGGAGAAGCTGAATCTCAGTTGTATCCATAGTCCCGTTGTTAATGAACTTATGAGAGGAATCCGTTCACAGATGGATGGATTAATCCCTGGGGTAGAGCCCCGTGAAATGGCAGCTATGTGTCTTGGACTGGCCCACAGGTGAGATTTGCTAAAAAATAAAACCAGCTGATTTAATAAACACAACACGGTTTTGAACATATTAAAAATGCTGATTTAATTCTTTTAACAACCTTATGAAGAAGTGGCAGTATTATCCTCATTTTATAGATGAGGAACTGATGCCCAAAGTCAATAAAGTGGTGGGTGGTGAAGCCAAAATTTGAATCCAGACATTCTGACTCCATTGCTTGGGATCTAAACTTTGTCATAGGAGTTTTTTGTCCGTCTGGTGTTGAGCCTCAACACTGGTCTTTGTCTTAACTCTCTTTTTTGTTTCTCTTTTCTCTATTCAGTTCTCTATTCACTTCTTATCTCCCAGAATTTTCTCATTTGTTATGGTCTCTTTGTGTATGTATGTACTGTGATTTTTAATGAGTTTTTAGAATGAAACAAAGAGAAGTGCACTAACCTACCATGTTTAATCAGACGTCTCTTAAAACTGGCATTTCTGCTGTATGTACTGTGGCATGTGTTTCCGAAAAGCTTGGCAGTCTGTGAAATTGTGTGCTAAAAATGGGTTATGAGGAAAAAACAGGATTAAGGGTAGCAAGTCTTAGCAAAATGTTAGAAACATGTTGTTTATTTTAAAGAAATAACTATAGAAAGCAGAGGTCTGTGCCTTTAAACAAACAAAAAAAGGTAAGCATAGACTAATGAAAGGGTTGAAGCTGCTGAGTTACAGAGATGAGCAAAATGCACAACAATCAAGAACTTTGTAATAAGCATTTTTAGACAAAAAATAGCTTAATTTAGTCAAGGTTGGAACCTGGGGTTAATGGACATTTGTGTACACTAGTGGTTTTCTGTTAAGGATGATTTTTGTTGAATCGACTCGACAGCACTGGGTTTTTTGTTGTTGTTGTTGTTTAGGTATTTGGCAATGTCTGGAGACATTTTTGGTTGTCCCAGTTAGAGGGGCACAATACTAACAACTAGTGGGTAGGGACGAGGATGCTGCTGAACATCCTATAATGCACAGGACAACAAAGAATTATCTGGCCCAAAAAGTCAATAGTGCTGAGGTTAAGAAACTTAACATACAATATTGTTCCTCTATGGCTATTTGTTTTTAGGTGTTAGAGTGCTGTGCTCTTTCTTACCTAATTGTATAAGGCATTAATGTGCTGTGTTTTTTTCTTTACCAGGGAATGTATTATTTTTATTTATTTTTTCTTTTTTATTATTGTACTTTAAATGAAGGTTTACAGAACAAACTAGCTTCTCGTTAAAAAATCAGTACAAATATTGTTTTGTGACATAGGTTAACAACTCCCCAACATGTCAACACCCTTCTCTTCTTGACCTTGGGTTCCATATTACCAGCTTTCCTGTCCCCTCCTGTCTTCTTGTCCTTGCCTCTGGGCTGCATAATGTGTTCTTGTTCAACTGATTTTCCTACTTAGAAAGCAGTAAAAGTAATACAATGTATTTCTGAGAGGAATTTGAATAAAAAAAAAAGTTTTTTTAAAGATGTAATAATTTAAATGCTTTTCTTAGGTGTTATTTTACTGATTTATTTCTTCCCTTCTCCCCAGCCTTTCTAGATATAGATTGAAATTCAGTGCTGATAAAGTGGATACAATGATTGTTCAGGCAATTTGTAAGTATCTATTTTTCTGTTCCTCATGGGTTTTCTTCCTACTATTGAAACTTCTGTCTGTTAAAAAAGAGAAAGGAGATCAGCTAGAACTTTTAGTAAATAAAGTAGATAAATGGGAAAATGCCGTTAAAGGGAAGTTCCGTAATTTGACTATTTGGAGACAGTGTCAGTGAGTCGCGCTTATTAACATTAGGTAAACAGATTCCTTTGTCCTTTTTTTTGAAGCACGGTAAAGCCGTAAGTGGAATCGCTATAGTTTTGTATTCTACTTTTTTTTCACTTGGTGTTATAATAGGTTATTCTCCCATGTTGTTAAACTTATTTGGAAGTGTCAGAGTCTAGTAATTTCCAGTTTAAGATATCCCCTTAACTTCTGTTTCCTTTTCATTTTAATTTACTGCAGCCTTGTTAGATGACTTGGATAAAGAACTAAACAATTATATTATGCGGTGTAGAGAATGGTATGGCTGGCATTTCCCTGAATTAGGAAAAATTATTTCAGATAATTTGACATACTGCAAATGTTTACAGAAAGTTGGTGAGTAACTTGTTTGTCCTTTAAGGCATTGACAACTAAACTTATTTGCATCCTAAAACATGGGTTATAGTATTCTCCCCCCCCCACACCTTATAATGTGTTCCTAAATACCATAAGTTGGTGGTTTCTACTTGACTTGTGGTTTCTACTCGACTTGGTGGAGGAGGAATCAGGAGTCTATTTTTAACAAGCTCCCAGGGTTTTTATGATCTATATGTAAGTTTGGGAAGTGTTGCTGTTAATGTCTGTTGGATTTTAAACAAAGTTTTAACTTTGGTGGCCTGTGGTGCAATAGAGAATGAAACGTTCTCTAATTTGGTTTTTCTAAAAATAGCTTGTTATAGTGAATACCTCTCAGTGAATTTGCTGTTAATAGGGGCAACTGCAGATTTGAGGAGAAATCTTACAATACTAGTAATATCTAATAGAAGAGTAGTTTTGCTACCTATATTGTTGTATACTGAGAGTACGCAAATACTATTAGTAGAGGAACCTGAGGGTTGCTAATAAATACAGATTACTTAATATGATATTGTTACCATATTAACTACCCCAAGAATGCCTGGTCCTATCTTGTGTACCTCAGTATAGCCTTAGCTCCAAATTACTTTTGTAATATTAGCCCTATGTACTTTTTGCCCGCTTTTCTGAGATAAGTTTTCATGGAGTTTTGTTTTTACTCTAACTAGAATCTGTTTTTTGGAGGGAAGTGGGAAGTGTTTATCTCTAAAACCAAGCCTCTCCATAAGGAAACCTGCTAGGTCAAACTTGTTCACTTTTTGTTTTGTTTAGGCAGCCTTTTCATTGGCTTATTTCTACTTTTTCTTTTGACTATTTGATGGATTTTATATAATTTATTGAAGAGTGATTCTCCCTCATCCTCTGCAAACATTCCATAGGTGATAGGAAGAACTTTGCCTCTGCCACGCTTTCTGAGTTACTGCCAGAAGAAGTTGAAGCAGAAGTGAAAGCAGCTGCAGAGATCTCCATGGGAACAGAGGTTTCAGAAGAGGATATTTGCAACATTCTGCATCTCTGCACTCAGGTAAATCGGTAACACAGAGAAAATAGTTGTGCTATGTAATACTAATTTTCTGATGGCAGTGATGATTTATTTTAATTGTTCACCTGAAATACAAATATGAGGGTGTACAGTCACTACCTCATCTGATGCCATCTTGATTTTTATATTGGGAGGGGGTAAATATATATTAAAACTCAGTTAGAAGAGTGTTATCTAAGTAATTATTTGTATTGTTAGCATTGTCTGAATAATGAGTTACCAAAATTGCATTAAGGCAGAGAGATGTGGCTTGGGTTATTTAATTCTGAGTTTTATCATATTTTTAGCCTGTAATGAGTTTTTTCTCTGGTTTGGAGACAAACATACCACAGTCACAGGATGACACAAATGTCTAGCTCTTGGAGTTTTAAAAAAATACAGAAATATTGACCAACATTTTTAGGCAGTGTACTGAGCGGTTTACATATCTTACCTATTGTCGGTGGTTTCTTTCGTACATTGTCTAATTCTCACGAGAGCCCTCTGAGGGTATGTGCTTACCTTCACTTTATAGGAAACTGAGGTTAGGACTGGTTAATTTATCAAGGCTTGTCACACAGCTGCTCTGTGATAATTTAGGAGAGATGTTAATTTTATAAAATTTTTTTACCTGATAAGATGTTTATGACTTGCTCGTTTTGTTCCTCATACTAGGTGATCGAAATCTCAGAATATAGAACTCAGCTCTATGAATATCTACAAAATCGGATGATGGCTATCGCACCCAATGTTACAGTCATGGTTGGGGAATTAGTTGGAGCCCGACTTATTGCTCATGCAGGTGATGGTTGTAATGTGATTTGTAAATATTGATCTTTAGAGATTGGCATTTTCTGGCTAGGATTTTTTAAAAATCTTTGAACATCATTTATTAAAGATATATTGGGTAATAGAAAGAAGGAGATGGTATATGGATGAGGACTAAGGACCAAGTGTTGAATGATGATTTTTATTTGTTTGCCTGACTTCCTTTTGGATAATGAGGGCATCTTTAGTCACTACCTCTTCTGAGACACTTATGGTCCATTGTCAGAAGTTTGTTATGGTTAATTAGGATACTGAGTTGAATGCAAGAGGATGAAATTTATTAGCATTTCATCAGATTAAGATTTGAACACAGCTTTAAGAAACCACAACAGGTGATGTATACCCTTGAATGGGAAAGTTTCGCTATTGAATATGCTATTTTCATTTATTAGACTTAAAAAATATTTTTGAATAACTGATTTATAATCAAATTTAATGCATGTGTATGGTGATATTGTAAATACGCATTGCTACAATAACATACTATATAATTGAATATCTGTAAATACAATGAAATACTAGTTTTTTTTTATATATTACTAGAGACATTATTGGTATTCATCACAGAAGATCTTACGTATCGTGTACTTCTAGGTGAATCTTCTTCCTCATTCAGATTTTGAAACAACAGGGCAAATAAAATATGGATAATTTATCACACAGCTCTTCTAATACTGAGGTGCCCTAATAAGTTTTTATTTGTTGGTATATTTCTTTTTACCTAAGCAGCAGAATAGCTGGCATTCAAAATAAATCTCAGAAATGGGACTAGATTACTATGTGAAAACATGTTTATATACTTAAACCATTTCTGTGATATGCTAATGGAATTAGAATAGTAATAACGTGTCTCAGGTGAGTAAGTAAAATGAGCTAATAAACTTAACCTTCCAGTTTGTCCCAGAAGTTCATCTCAACCATCTGCTTGTGGTAAAGAAGGAAGCACAAATGTTGGAGCACCAGGATTTTTAGTGAATTCTGCACTACAGAATCCTGTATTACTTCAGATTTTTATTTACTGTGGTGACTGTGATACTTTTGTTTAATACATAGGACTTTCAAATACTCCTTAAACTACTTTTTTTCTTCTGTAGGTTCTCTTTTGAATTTGGCCAAGCATGCAGCTTCTACAGTTCAGATTCTTGGAGCAGAAAAAGCACTCTTCAGGGCTCTCAAGTCTAGGCGGGATACCCCTAAGTATGGTCTCATTTATCATGCTTCACTTGTAGGCCAGACGAGTCCTAAACACAAAGGGAAGGTGAGTTACAGTTTTTTCCTAAGCAACCCGTTTTCTTCCTCCTATAGTGTACAATAAATCTTTCTATTGTCCCTTTTACATTAAACAGAGAATGAGGATTTTTTTTTTTTTTAGGTGAAAGTTTACACAGCAAATTAGTTTCCCGTTCAACAAATTATACACAAAGTGTTCCATGATATTGGTTGCAGTCTGCACACTGTGTCAATACTCTCCCTATTTCTGCCCTGGGTTCCCATTCCCTTTTGGCTGGTTTTCCTATCTCTGTCTGCCTTCTCATCCTTATTTTTGGGCAAATGTTGCCCTTTTGGTCTCTTATAATTGTTTGTTCTATGGAGCACGTTCTTTTTTTTTTTTTTAATTGTGCTTTAAGTGCAAGTTTACAAATCAAGTCAGTCTCTCATACAGAAACTTACGTACACCTTGCTATGTACTTCTAGCTGCTGTCCCCCTAATGAGACAGCACATTCCTCCTCTCCACCCTGTATTCCCCATGTCCATTCAGCCAGCTCCTGTCCCTCTTTGTCTTCTCATCTCGCCTTATGGAGCAATTCTTTTCAGGTGTCATTGTGTATTTTGTAGGTCTCTCTGTTGCTCGATCGTTTCTGGGAATGGTTGCAGTTCCAAATCAGAGGGGTGTCTTAGGGCCGTAGTCTTGGGTATTCCTCAGTCTCTATCAGGCCAGTGAGTCTGGTCTTTTTTTATGAATTTAATTTTTTGTGCTACATTTTCTTCCCACTCTGTCTGGGACCCTCTGTTGTGATCCCGGTCAGAGAGGTCGGTAGTGGTAGCCAGGCACCATCTGGTTCTTCTGGTCATGGCGTCATGCAGGCTGTGGTGCATGTGGTCCTTTAGTCCATGGGACTAACTGCTCCCATGAGTCTTGGTTTTTTCATTCTTTTACTCTGGGTGAGAAGAGATACCTAGTTGTGTCTTAGATGGCCACTCGCAAGCTTTTAAGACCCCAGACACTACTCACAAAAGTAGGATGTAGAACATTGTTTGGCGTTATGCCAGTTGACGTAGATGTCCCCCGAGTCTATGATCCTTAGCCTCAAGGTTGGTGTCTTTGTCCCAGGAGGTGTTTGGTTGTGCATAAGAAGCTTCCATAATTGTGCCCCTTGTGTGTTCTGTTGTGCATATTAGTTTGCATGCAACATCTACAAATACGCAATTAGAGTAATCCACAATGTTACATATATCTACAGTTGGGTGTGCTCCCTTACACCCTTCTGTGCCTCTGTACCATACCTATCTACCTATGTATCCGTTCATAAATTATTGTTAATGCTGTTGTAGGATTGTCTATATTATAGTAATTGCTGTAGTTGCCCTTTGTTCTTGTGTTCCTATCAGTGTCTTCCTTTGCCTTTGTCATGTTGTGCTGACTTCCACCATATAGAGTATTGCCTTTCCCTTCACTAATATTACCATGTGTCTTCTTTCTATTTGGTAATTTATTTTCTCTCCCTTCCCTGGTAACCATCAACAAATGTTGTTTTCTGTATGTAAACCTTTACTTATTTTCTTACAGTAGTCTCATACAATATTTGTCCTTTTGTGATTGGCTGCTTTCACTTAGCATAATGTCCTCTAAATTTATCCATGTTGTGAGATGTTTCATGGATGGGTTCATCGTTCTTTATCATTGCACAGTATTTTATTGTGTGTATGTGCCATAGTTTATCCATTCATCCATTGGTGGCACTTAGGTTGTTTCCATCTTTTTGCTGTTGTGCATAATGCTGCAGTGAACATGGGTATGCATTTATCTATTTGTGTCACTGCTCTTATTTCTCTACGTTATGTACTAGGAGTGGGATTGCTGGGTCATATGGTATTTCTATTTCTAGCTTTTTAAGTAAGTGCCATACCAATTTCCATAGTGGTTGTACCATTTTACATTTCCACCAGCAATGTATAAGAGATCCAGTCTCCCCATAACCTGACCAGCGTTTGTTGTTTTCTGTTTTTGTTTTAATTAGTGCCGTTGATGTTGGAGTGAGATGGTACCTCACAGTAGTTCTAATTTGCGTCTCTCTATAAAAAAAAAAAAATTTTTTTTTCTTTAATGGCTAATGATCACAAGTATTTATTCTTTCATGTGTTTGTTAGCTGCCTGAGTATATTCTTTGGAGATTTGTCTGTTCATGTCCTTTGCCCACTTTTCAGTTGGATTATTTGTCTTTTTATTGTTGAGGTTGTTGAAGTTTTCTGTATATTTTAGAGATTAACCCCTTGTCAGATAAGTTATAACTGAAAATTTTTCCAGTCTGTAGGTTCTCGTTTTACTCTTTTGGAGAAGTCTTTTGATGAGCATAAGTGTTTAATTTTTAGGAGGTCCCATTTATCTAGTTTATCTTCTGCTGTTTATATTTTTAGTTATGGTTAGTATACTACTTATGCCATGTATTAGGGCCACTAGGGTTGTCCCTATTTCTTCTTCCATGATGTTAGTATTTAGGTCTTTGATTCATTTTGAGTTAGTTTTTGTGTCAGATATGGGTCCTGTTTCATTTTTCTACAGGTAGGTGCACAGTTTTGCCAGCACCGTTTGTTAAAGACATCTCCCCGTTTAATGGACTTTGACCCTTTGTTGAAGATCAGCTGTCCACGGGTGGATGGATTTCCTTCTGAGTTCTCAGTTCTTTTCCATTGGTCTATGTGTCTGTCCATATACTCGTACCGGGCTGTTTATACTACCATGGCTGTGTAGAAGATTCTGAGACCAGGAAGTATGAGGCCTCCTTTGTTCTTCAGTGATGCTCTACTTATCCATGGCTTCTTTCCTTTCCATGTAAAGTTTATGATTAGTTTTCTCCTCTTGTTAGAGAATGCTTTTGGAATTTGGATCAGGATTGCATTATATCTATAGCTTGCTTTGGGTAATAGTGACATTTTCACAATGCTAAGTCTTCCTCTCTTTGAGCATGGTATGTTTTTCCATTTATATAGGCCATTTTTTGGTTTGATGACTTCTTTAAATAAAAAGTACTTTTGGACACTGAAAGGGTTGGATGACATTATTACTGGCCCTATTAAAAAGCCATTTTCTTTTGCTGCTTTAAAGTTCCTGTAAGTTCTGATATACAGGCTAGTAGAAGGAGAGTAATTATGTCATGTTAAAAGCTGCATAATCTGAAAATCATCTGTAATTTATCTTCAAATTTTTTTTAGAACTCCCAAACCAGGCCAGAATTAGTATTTGCTTGCATTTCCTCCCTTCTCACCCCACAGTTAGAGAGAGTTGGTGGGGGGCACACCAAAAGCATTGTTGGACAGAAAAACCAATTTAACATCGACATTTAATAAATTATGAAGAGTAATAGCACAAGCACTGTTCTAAATACTTGGTGTGAATCATTCGCCTGAACCCTTTCAATAGCCCTGTGAGACCTAGGCGTCTGTTTTACAGACGAGGAAACTGGTGCTTCGAGGAATTAAGTACTTTGAGTCTTTTTAGAGGACACATGGTTAATGAAATTAAACTGAAATTTTACAACTTTCAAAGCAGAGATGGGGGAAATTCGGGGTCAGTAACATGAAATGTTAATTAGCTTAAAAAAGGACCCACAGGTATTTGAAAGACTTGTAAGAAGTCTGCACTAGTTCTGGATAACCTCAAGGGGTAGAACCAGCATCACTGATTATAAACTAATAGAAGACATTGAAAGAATAGTTGGTGCTAGTTCCAGATGTGAATTGCTACAAAGTCTTTCACTAGAATGTTGGAGGCGATATAGAACCAGTTGGCAATTGTATTGTGGCAAAGGTTCAAATATGAGTGACTGAAATATGAATCATAATACTTTTACTGTCCTGATTTTTTTTTTTTTTTTTTTTAATTCTTAGAATGAATGGTGGTGTGAAGATTTACTGTAATTTTCTAATGAGCAATGGAGAGGGTTTTTACATCTCAAATTGGAATATGCCCGCTCTTTACTTACTGACAGGGTTAGGTTCCAAAGATCAGGTCGTCATGCAAAAATCAGCAGTACGTGAAAATGGAGGATTTTTTTTTTTTCCCCCAGAGAATCCTTTTGTCCAGTTTTTTTTTTTTTTTTTTTTTTTAATTTAGAAAATATGATCATAGAAATTATACAGCTAAGACTTACTGATGTGCTCATCAATGTGACAAGTCCAGTTATGGATTATTCCTCTGTGGAGAAGAAGGCCTGGAGGAAACAAAGCTGGATAAAGCCAGGCTGCATTAACTGGAGGGCCCACAGCTTAACCACTTCACCTTCCTCCTTGGCTGGGCCAGGCCTTGCCTAGTAGAGCTGCCTGCAGGGCTCTGTTCCCACCCGTACAAGCCCTGTGCTCATGATCCAGAGCCTCTCCACCTCCCCCCTCCCCTGCCTGACTTCCTACAAGGGCACCAGGAGCCTGGCTGAGCATTGGCCCCCCTGAGCCAGAGGCTTCAGGCCTAGTTCAGCTCACTTTGGTATGTCATTACACTTGCACACATTTTCCAAGTATTTCTTCCAAACACCCTCTCTGATGCCACTTTCTTTCTACCCTTCCCACCCCACAGCAGTTTCAAGCTTCAGGGCCTCAGACTACATAGGAGCTGGGAACCCAGAACAGGTGCCCGCTGGCTGGGTGCTCCTCTGTGTCCATCCAGAGACCGGCCACAGAGGAGACAGGCCAGAGACCCTTGAGGAGGGAAGGAACACCCTGCAGCTGTTGCTGCCATGCCGCTGCCTCGTTAATACACAAGATAGATGGCTAGTAAGATTTTTTACCATTGTTGTAAATGTGAATTGTCCGGTGTTGAGATAGTTGATAAGTGAGGAGTAGGTGTAGTTTGAATGCCTCTAACTTCATGTTCTCTATTAGATTTCTCGAATGCTGGCAGCCAAAACTGTCTTGGCTATCCGTTACGATGCTTTTGGTGAGGATTCCAGTTCTGCGATGGGAGTGGAGAACAGAGCCAAATTAGAGGCCAGGTTGAGGAGCTTGGAAGATAGAGGGGTAAGAACCACATCTGCCTATTTCTAGTTTTTAAAAATTATTTTAGAAGTGTTATCTATCACAGGTTAATAAACTGTGAGTTGCTTTATATACTTATTACTCCCTTTAGCTGCTAATATAAACAAGTATATATTATACATTTTAATATGTTTAATATATTTTTTCTGTGCATGCTAATAATAATTTCTTATGTATTTACCAAGAATTGATATATTGAACATGTTTGCCATTAGGATATGCTGTTCAAAGTAA
The DNA here is from genome assembly GCF_024166365.1 of Elephas maximus indicus. Lineage (NCBI taxonomy): Eukaryota > Metazoa > Chordata > Mammalia > Proboscidea > Elephantidae > Elephas > Elephas maximus. The sequence continues at coordinate 101,133,839 of NC_064824.1, forward strand.
ACAAAACGAAAATTATCAGGCAGTGCTTCTTGCTGGCCCAGTGATTAGCAGGACTATATTTTGAAGCGATTATGGCTTAGAATTTTACTAGTAATTTTTCTTTTTCTTCTCAGATAAGAAAAATAAGTGGAACAGGAAAGGCATTAGCAAAAGCAGAAAAATATGAACATAAAAGGTGAGTAATATTTGGGGAAAGGTAGCTGAACTGTTTCTGCTTATTTGAATGTTAATTATTGATAGCAATTTTTTTTTTTTGTTCTTCTCAGGTTTACTATTTCTCAAGATCTTATAATAGTGGTCTTATACAATATTTGTCCTTTTGCCTCTGACTCATTTCGCTCAGCATAATGCCTTCCAGGTTCCTCCATGTTATGAAATGTTTCAGAGATTCGTCACTGTTCTTTATCGATGCGTAGTATTCCATTGTGTGAATATACCACAATTTATTTACCCATTGATAGCAATTTTTATTATAAACTTAAGTGCCGCACTATTCCCTCTTAATTTTTTTTTGTCATTTACAGTTTTCCATGTTCACTTCTAGTTTTTAATCATCATATACTCATACATTTATATTGTTGTACTAAGGCACATAGTATGCTGTTTGCCTCTTTTTTCCCTCTTAATATTTAACTTACTCATTTCCAGATATTACTAGTAAATGTTTGTCATTCAGAGTATATATTATGCCATTTTAAAAAAGAGTCAAAAGACAAGTCCAAAAATGATTAGTAGTGAACATCATAAAGTGTTCACACTTCACAAAATTGACAAAAAATTTTTTGCATGGGGAGAGGTGTTCTGGTTACTATTTGAGGTAATGTTCAATACTGGTTAGGTTGTGGTACAATGGGAAGTAAAATGTGATACAACTCTCCTGGGTCAGTTTAACATTATACATTAAGAGCCTTAAAAATGTTTATTCACTGACCTAATAAATTCTACTTTCAGGAGTCTTCTATAGGTATAATTAGAAACTTAGGGAAAGATTTATGTACAAAGATTGTCCATTGTGTGGTCTATATTAATACTTTAAAAATTTTAGTATAATTTTATGCTATCAGTGTACAAGGGGAGCAGTGTACAATAACAACTATTAAGCACATTGTATAGACATTTTAAAATATATATTTTCAGAAAATTGTTTTTTATATTATGGAAGGAAAATAGATTATATAGTTATGGGCATTAACAATTTCTTTTGTATTTTGTGAACTTTCTAACTCTTCTACAACAACCATAAATTTCTTCTGTAATTTTAAATCCATGTAATTGTTATGTTTAGATGACAGACGTGTATCTTTTTTAAGTGTTTTTAACCTGTATAAGTTAAATAGCCATGCATGCATGTCTGTAAGCTTAAGAAGTAGAATATTACTTAGCATGTTTTGAACAATTTATGTTCCTGTGCCATTATGCTTACTACTTGGTGCACTTAAAGCACCAATTATGAGAATTAGTTCACATTTACCAAACCCATTGCTGTAGAGTTAGTTTGGACTCATAGCAACCCTGTAGAACAGAGCAGAACTGCCCCATAGGGTTTCCAAGGAGCGGCTAGTGGATTCGAACTGCCAGCCTTTTGTTTAGCAGCCGAGCTTTTAACCACTGCGCTACCAGGGCTCCAATTCGCATTTAAGTACTCAATATTTCCATTTTTTTTCTTTATGCAATGTTAGAACAAAAATAAACCTTAGGCTTAGGAAATCTCTTATCCATGTGTATCCTGTCTTGTTCCTCTGCCTTTTGAGATTTTATGATGAAGACTTCTGTATTAAAAAAAAACTTGGTTTAGATTTTTTTGTTTTTTTTTTGTTTTTTTTCCTTGAAATTATCCAATGTTTTGAAACTTGAATTTGTTCATTTTACTTTCTGGTGTAGTTAGTTGTCTCCTGTGCTAATGGAGTATTTTTACATACCATAACTGCATAGATTACTAAATCAGAAATTGTTTAATTTACCACCTCTCTTAAGGATCCCTGGTGGCACAGTGGTTAAACGCTCACTGCTAATGGACAGATTGACAGTTCAGACTTACCCAGTGGCACATGGGAGAAAGACCTGGTGATCTGCTCCTGTAAAGATTGCATCCTAGAAAACATTACAGGACAGTTCTACTCTGTTACATGGGGTTGCTGTGAGTCAAAAATTGACTGGACAGCACCTAACAACATCTCTTGAGTGTGATTGGCCAACTTGAAAAAACTAATACCTTTACATTTTAGAAACTGTTAGCCTTCATAAACTGCCCCAAAGCCACTAAAATGAAACAGCATTGTGTGCTTATGAAAGTATAATCTAATGACATTTTCTTTCGAGAATTATTCCCATTACACAGATATTTGTAGAGATTTTCTAACTCTGGGTTTTCCAGTGAAGTGAAAACGTATGATCCTTCTGGTGACTCCACACTGCCAACCTGTTCTAAAAAACGCAAGATAGAACAGGTAGACAAAGACGAAGAAATTACAGAAAAGAAAGCTAAAAAAGCCAAGATTAAAATCAAAGGTTGGTTTTTTAATTTTTCATGGCATTTATACTCTTATTTAAGAATTACATAAGTCTTGGATGAGTACACACCATTGGCCTTTATTATGAAACAACCCATATTGAAAGCTAATGGTGTTTTAATAAGCCATCATGTTCTCTGGGAATATTTAAGATAATATTAAATCTATTAGACTTCATAGGAATGTGAGAAGCATTTCTTCCAGTATGTGGAATTAAGCATTAGACTAAGTGTACCAAACTTCGCTGTATTTTATAGTTCAGCTGGGATTAGTGAGAGTCCTGGAATGCATTACCAGACAGTGTTAATTGCAGTGTCTTTATACTTACTCTATTCAGTTGAAGAAGAGGAAGAAGAAGAAGAAGTACTAGTGGTAGAAGAAGAGGAGAGCTCTGTGAAGAAGAAAAAGAAAAAGGATAAAAAGAAACGTATTAAAGAAGAACCAGTTTCTGAGGAAGAACCATGCACCAGTGTAGCTGTTTCTGTATGCTTGTTTTTAATTGCCAGTACTTTATTAGCATGGGCAGAGTCTCCATATTTAATCCACTCTGTATAATATACAGTGCCAAAAAATGAGTAGGCATTTGCTAAACGTGGTTTTCATTGATGGAGAGGTGAAAATAAAATAATTGCCTCATTGCACTTATATTTATAAATGGCCATTTCCCAGACCTGGAATGTTATCACAAAATGAGTTTCCTTTGGGAGATGGGAAGAATATGATTTGGTCCAGATTAGTTCCATGGGATGGCTTTTATAGATTCAGATTTTAATAAGTCTTAAGAAGCATTTCTTATAAATCTTTACCCCCTAATTTGTTTTGAAAGGAAGTAAAGTAGATCCAGTTTGCTTTTTATAAGAAAAAAATTGTTATCACTCACCCTTACAGTCACAACTCTTTCAAAAGCATTCTTATTGGTTATTTTCAGAGTCCAGAGAAAAAGAAGAAAAAGAAAAAAAAGAGAGAGGATGAGGACTAATGGTAAGGAACGGTAGTTGGATCGCCTGGACACATCACTCTCAAGATTCAGTCAGGAACATACCAGAGATGCCCACTAAAATATTGAGGGGAGGCTGAGTGAAAGCGATAAATCATCTGTAGCATTTTCAGTCCTTTAGCGTTTTGTGTCTAGATGTGAACTTTGTTAACCTCATTATACCATCCCCTTCTTAGCATCTTTGATAATACTAAAAATAAAAATATTTTCTTTTGTATTTTAAGGCAACTCTGTGACCTCTTTGTATTTCAGGTAGAGAATCTTTTTCCCTTTCTATATTTTATTCGATATCTGACAATTGTTTTGATAATTAATTGGTTAATTTTAAACTTAGCCTTTTGGAAGGCAGTGATTAGATGGACCAGCTTAAATGTTTCATTTTCATGTGTTTTTCTAGCCTTTTTGGACTGTTTGTTTTTCAAAAGGAAAACATAGTTCGTAACTCTTTACTCATTGGCAATTTGGATAGGTGCAGCAAATTATGCAGATCCTGATTTGTTTGCAAAGTAATCGAAAGTAATTTTTTTTAAAGATAATAAACATTTATTTTAAAGTAAAATGGACAAAACAAAATGAGGGAAAATAAAGAGTCAGCATGAACTGACAAAGACGAATCCCTGTAAGTTTCAATAAATGCAGTTGGCTGATGGAGGAAGCTAGAATGATTATAACTTTGAGTTTCAGTAGTCCCTCTGAACTTTGCATATCCCAATACTGGTTTGTAGAAATTAGGTGATCATAAATTTTCAAAGATTGTAAATAAGCTTCAAATTTAGAACTTAAAAAAAAAATACTGTGTTTTAGGTGAAAGCTTACATAGCAAATTAGGTTCCCATTTAACAATTTTTATACAACTTCTTGAATTTTTCGATGTAACATTTTTCACATTCTTATTTCCATTCTTTTTGTCCTGTTTCTGTTAATCTAGCTTCCTTGCCCCTCCTTAGCTACTTATCTTTGTTTTAGGGTAAAAGTTGACCATTTGGTCTCATACAGTAGATTTTTCAAGGGAGCACAGTATTCACGGGTGACAGTGTTTATTTTATATGCCAATCTGTTGTCCTGTAGGGTCGCTAGGAGTTGGAATCAACAGCAATGGGTATGATTTTAATCTGTTGTTTTGATGAAAGGTGACCACTAGGGAGTGGATTCAGTTCCAAGTTCAGAGAGTATCTTTAGGCAGTAGTCTCAGGGGTTCCTCTAGTCTTTTAGCGGTCCAGTAAGTCTGGCCTTTTTTAGGAATTTGAGTTTTGTTGTACATTTTTCTCCCTTTCTGCCCTGGACCTTCCCTGGTCAGAATGGTTGGTAGTGGTAGCTGGTTACCATCTAGTTCTTCTGGTCTCAGGTGAGATGAGTCTGTGGTTTGTATTGGTTATTAGTCCCAAGAGACTAGTTTCTTGAGTCTTTAGTTTCTTCATTTTCTTTTGTTCTAAACGAGTAGAGACCAATAGTTGTATCCTAGATGGCTGCTCGCAAGCTTTTAAGACTCCATACATTACTCAACAAACTAGGATGTAGAGCATTCTTTATGAACTGTCTTAATGCCAGTTGACCGAGTTGTACTGTAAGACTATGGTCCCAAGCTTTCAAATCCAGTAATCCAATCCCAGAATGTGTTTGGTTATATCTAGAAGTATCTGTAACTGTGCTCCCTATGTGTTTTATTAAATTTAGATATTTTGATAAAATAAAAAAAAACTAAAATATATGTAATAAAGCTGGTTATTTTGCTCCCCAGAACATTGTCATTTTGCATCATCAAATAGTAAATATAATAATCTCCAAACACATTCTTGATTTGGGATACAAATGTTTGTTTTTTTTAACACATTCCATGATAGTGGCTAATGATCCTACCAAGGACTGTATAGCCAAAATCTTTACAGCTCAAACAAAATAAACATTGAAAATGCCTAGTGATTTTGTAGTCTTCTACAGGCCTGGGGAAAACTTGGTAAAATCACAACGATCAGCCTTCCTGAGTGTTGAAATCTTAAATGTTTAACCAATGTCACAATACAATATGTGTATTAATTACGTAATGAGAAACTAATTTGCTCTGTAAATGTTCATCTAAAGTACAATTAAAGGAAAAAGTGCCCCTTCCTCACCACACTTTACTACTAAAAACCAAACCCAGTGCTGTTGAGTCGATTCAGACTCAGGGACCTATAGGACAGAGTAGAACTGTCCCTTAGAGTTTCCATGGAGGACATGGCGGATTCAAACTTCTGACCCTTTGGTTAGCAGCCGTAGTACTTAACCACTTTGCCGCTAGGGTTTCCACTGCCTTTCCACTAGCTTCCAGAAATTGTCATTAACTCGAAACCTATGATGACTAGGAAGTGACTGCCATCCCCCCCCTCACCCCATGCTGGATTTGTGCAGTGACCAACTTGCACAATTATAAGCACAGTCCTGCAGCACCTTTAAAAGCTTCTGTGGTTCATAATTATGGTCCAGTGTCATTTACTGGAAAATATAACACAGTAATCCTAAAATGATACTTAACATTTATTGAGCACTTACTATGTGTCAGGCACTGTTCAGACCACTTGTATTAACTATTTTAATCTAATAACCCTTTCTAATAGATACTGTTGTGCTGTCTTTACTATGAGGAAATTAATGTACAGAGACGTTAAGTAACTTGCTCCATGCCATTCAAATCATTACAAATGGCTACCGTGTGGTTCTAATGCTGGCAAACTGCGACTAAAGCTTGTGCTCAATGGTTCTGAAAAGTACAAGGTACTCCTTGTTGGAACATTGTCTTCGTAGCCTGAAGGTAATTGGGATCTTGTTATCTGAAAATTAAAATAGATGATTTGAGTCCAGCTATAAGCCGGGCTTGCTGCTACCCCCAGAAAGTGGTTGGCAGTATAGTCTGGAGTGGCAGCTCATTGGAGATTTCCCACAGAACCTGGGGACCCAAAGGTTGGTGTTTGCTGCTCCCTTGTGTTAAGTCAATCCCTGAAAGCCTGTAGGCCAACCAGGCAAAAGCTTTGGAAGTGACTCCCTAGAATTCTCCGAACCTACTACCATGCTAATACATGACAAAGGACGCTTAGTGCTCAGTTGGTTATGACACTCATTTAAATACCAAGTCATCCTATGTCATGTCAGCCTTCAGAGTTGGAAAGTAAACTATTATTTGTATAGCTGTGAGTACATCCCTTATAAAAGTAACCAAAGGCAAAGAAACCCTCATAAAAACTATAGTCCCTGTTTACTTAGGGCGCAATGCTTGAGAACTAATGGCTGTAAATGAGGCAACAAAGAGTAATGAAATCACATCCTTCAAAACTTTGGTCTGCTTGTCAGTGCTAAACCAACACCAAAACCAAACCCATTGCCATTGAGTTGATCAGTACTAGGGGAGGGGAAATGGGTGATCTCAGAGGTAGGAGGAATCTACATCCCCTGGTATAACTCTCACTCTGCAAATAAGGACACTGAGGCTCAGCTCTCCACCACACATGTGCCTAGTGTGCAGGCATATTCCAAAGACATGAGGCCTATTTCTCTTAGCATCAGGGAAAAAGCAATTTCTTTTATAAAAAGTTAGTATACATTTAATGAAACCCTTGTGGTATGCTCTCAAGTCAATTCCAACTCATAACAACACTATGTGACAGAGTAGAACTGTCCCATAGGGTTTTCTAGGTTATAATCTTTATGAAAGCAGATTACCAGGATTTTTCTCCCAGAGAGCAGTCTGGTGGGTTCAAGCTGCAAACCTTTCAGTTAGCAGCTGAGCATGTAGCCATTGTGCTACCAGGGCTCCTTAATGAAGCCTTTAGATGCATTTACCTTCCAGTTTGCAGAAACAGCATCATAGGAAGCAATCAGATTCAGAATGTGCAACACAGCCATGCCCGTTCATTAAAAAACTGTCTGGCTGTATTGTCTATGTTTATGTACTCCAACTACAGAATTAAGTCATTGCAGCAAAGACCATATGGCCCACAAAACCTAAAATACTGTCTGGCCCTTTACTGAAAAAATTTGCTGACTCCTGTTCTAGATTAAAAGAAACAAATGACGATCAAATGCAACATGTGAACCTTGATTGATTCTGGTTCCAGAAATCAAAAGCTGTAAAAGATATTTTGGGGACAGTTCGGGAAATTTTAATAGGAACTGGGTGTCATGGATTGAATTATGTCCCCCCCAAAACGCGTGTATCAATTTGGCTGGGCCATGATTCCCAGAGTTCTGTGGTTGTCCTCCATTTTGTGGTTGTAATTTTATGTTAAAGAGGATTAGGGTGGGATTTTAACACCCTGACCAGGTCATATCCCTGATCCAATGTAAAGGGAGTTTGCCTGGGGAGTGGCCTGCACCAAGAAATAAAAAGGAAAGAGAAGCAAACAGGAGGGGTACCTCATACCACCAAGAAAGCAGCACTGGGAGCAGAGCACATCCTTCGGAGCTGGGGTCCCTGCACCTGAGAAGCTCCTCTATCAGGGTAAGACTGATGACAAGGAATCTTCCCCCAGAGCCGTCATATTTTTTTTTAGGTGCGATAATGGTGGTAGTGTTATGTAAGAGAATATCCTTAATTTTTGAAGATGCCTGCTGATGGGGAGAAATATCCTGATGTCTATAATTTTAAAAATGACATAGGAGTGGCACCTGACTCCTCTAATTTCACGAGGGGGAGAGAATTATTGTCAGCACCTATGGCTCAAGCCGGATTCCTATGAGGCAGAGGTCAGACATGCCTCCACCCTCCAACCGTCCCTCCCATGGTACTCTCTACATTTCTGTTGGAATGGCCACACAGAACTCACAGACCATACTCTCGCAGTTATGGGGTTTATTAGGGAAGTTACAGGTTACAATTCGAGTTCAGAAATACTCAGGATACAGTTCTTCGATCAGGTCAGCCTCATAGCCATGCTGCAGGTAGGCCTCTCTCTGGCCCTTGGCCCTCCTGGGCACCTCTACCCTGCTCGGTCAAGTGTTACGATGTTCTTGTAGTTCTGCTGGTAAGTGCCTGGAAGCACCCCATTCCACCAGTAAACCTCGGCCTGAAGGTGCTAAGCTCTAGCTCTGGGTTGGCAAACCTAGCTCCACCAAGTGCCCAGAGGCACCCTACACTGCCAGCAAGCCTCCTGCCGGAAGGCACTCAGCTTTCTCCCTCGTGAATCAGGAAGCCCACTTCGCGTCTCCTGACAGTCTCCTAGTTCTGCTGCATGTTGCTACTGTTTCTCTGCTATTGCTTCTTGCCGTCTTGCCATCTTCAACGTTACAGCTCTCTGTCCCCTGGGTCTAGAAGAGTCTTAACGCAGGGATCCCAGGTCCAAAGTACATGCTTCGCTCTCATCTCTTGGTGGTAGTCAGGTCCCCCCTCTGATCTGGAATTGGCTCTCTTTAAAGCCTAGCGGGATGGCAAAACTGACCAATCCCTTTGTTAGGTTTCCATACACCATATTTGCATGGTTCCACCCCCACAAGGGTGCCATGCACCTTATTTACATTATTAACAAGTTATCCAATCCCCTTGGTGGGCCACAAGCATTTCATTTGTATAGTCCAGCCCAGTCATTCAGTGGGAGTTACAAGACCGTGGTGAGAAAGGCCATGTAAAAGCAATCCATTGCACCGCAGGCCATGCCCTGGTTTTTCTAGCCGTAGTTGTTTCATACTTGAAGAATAACTTCCCCCTCCCAATCATTTCATCAATCCAAAATAGTCATTAACAGTCCTTCAGTGGGGCAAAGAGTGCTCGGGGTGAGGTTACTTAGGTGCCAGCAATTTAGGTCTGCTGCAGATATCCATCTGATCTGGTCAGGTTCTCCAAAAGTTGTCTCAAGTTCGCCATTTAACTGAGAGAAGATTATTCCCTTGTTCTGAGCCTCACGAGGTATCAGTATAGCAAAACCTTTAAGGGACTTTAGGTTAGGCTACTGTACTCCAGTGCAGCCTTACCTCCCCCTTAGTCCACAATTCCACAGCTTTTACAATCAATTAACCCTGTAAACAGTCATTAATCACAATGGAATCATATAATCCTATCAGCATCTTCTCCCACTCTCTCTTCCTCAGACCTATGAGGAAAAGAGGAATCTATTCAGTGAGAATCCTCCCTTGTCCCCCTCATTTTGAGTGTAAGCACACCCATGAAAGTGTGTACGCCAGCCACTTCATGCCTTTATCTCCCTTCATTTTAGATAGCCCATTTCTAAATTGCCCATCCCTATTTGTAAAAAAAAAAAAAAAAAATTTTTACGTTTTTTTATCAAACCAGTACTCCAAGAAGACAAGCATGTTCCTTGATCTGAAGAATCTTCTGCTCCGATTAGAACTTCGAGCATCTGCATCCATAAGCAGAGTCCAGTCCAGAGCAAGCCATCAAGTGGCAGCAATCCACACCAGCTCACGCTGTCAAATATCTTTCTCTTCATTTGATCAGCTTCTGATCAGCTCGTCATGGGTATCAGCTATAGGCTTGGAAGTCCACATGCCTCCTGGCACTTCAGTAATTTATTTTGAAATAGTTCAGCAAAAACATGAATATAAATAGATGAAGCAAATACGGCAAACTTAGCAATTATTGAAATACATGGTGGTGGGCATATAGAGTTTCCAAGGAACACTGGTTTTTTGGGGCATATAGATGTTCATTACACTATTTTCTGTTTTTTTTTTTCTGTATCTTAAAAATGATCATAATAAAAAGGTTTGTTTTTTTAAAGCAAGAACATGCCATTTGTTTTTCTTTAATTCTGAGTTCTTTATCTCTGGAAACTTCCAAGATCTTCACAACATTTTTTTTTTCCTTTTTTAAATTTTCTTTTTTATTTAAACATTCTTACCAACAAGCACTCTGCTAGAGGGGGACTCAAGGAAGCAGAATATGCAGTGGCTGCTGCCCTCAGAGAGTTCACAAAGCGAAGCCTCAACCTCTGCCCCTCCTGATGAAGAAGGCCATATTCTCATTTAAGTCCTTTCTTGAGGAAGGAGGAATGCAGGGAGACAGCAGGTAGAGATCTCAGTAGAAGATGAGATTTACGGAAATTATAAAGGCAAAGCTTCAAAGCAGAAACTGAGTTTATAGAAGAGAAATTTTCTACAAGATTTCTATAAGAGGAACTTGTGGCTGGTTCCTCTACTAGCCACAAGATCCTACAGACTGAAGAAAGCAGAAAAAAAAATTAACAGCAGCGGAGACCCACCCCTTGGCAGGTCATAGAGAATGGCAGTACACCCCCAGTCCCTTGTATCCCACCTCCCCACCTCAGAACTGCCCTCCAACATCCTTTGAGCTTTGGCAATTTAGTACTCACCTGGAGAGCTGATTTTTGGGATTTTTTTTTGGAGAGCTGTGGTGTGCCACATTACTGCAGGTAAGCTGCCATGTGCATTCTCAAGGCTTCCTAAAACTGGCTTCCTAACCTGAGCCAAGAAGAAGGGAAGGGCTTGGTTCCTAGTAGGAGTAAATGTGCCTGATTCCAGGAAAAAGGGATGATCAGACAACAAATGGGTCTATTCATATCCCATAATCTGCTGGAACAGCAACATGCTAATAACCGGTTGGGCATGATGGAGAGGCCACAATCAGACTGCCAGAGCGGGGAGATCCCTGCACTAGTGATCAGAAAAAATAATATATATGGAAGTGCTGCATAAACCAAAAGTACTGTTACGAAGTATCCTTGCTGTTGTAATTATGAGCTGGTTTCACCACTTACTAGTTGGTGTCCTTGGCCAAGTCAATCTGTGCCCTATCTGAGCCTCAGTTTTTTCATCTATAAAATGGAAATAGTAACATTTTACCTTGGAAACTCGGATGAAATAATTCATGCAAAAGTCCTTTGTGAACTGTACAAACAAATTATTATTATCATTACTTTAAATTTGCCCTACTTAAAAACAAGACCCAAGTGTTGCGTATTCTAGGGGAGAAGTCAGTGGGAGGGAATAGAGAAATCTGTGGTGGCTACCAGACCCATTTTCTCCTATTTCTGGACACACAGCTAGACTATAATTCTTAGTTTTCCTTGCAGTTAGTTGTGGCCATGCAACTGAGTCCTAGCCAAAGAAGTGGTAGTGGAGGTGATGCAAACCACTTGAAGCCTGGTCCATAAAAATCTCCCACAGCACTCCTTAGTGCCGTATCCCCTGTGCTGGCTCCAGGTAGACAAACACAAACACGGTACCAAGCGTTGAAGACAGAGAAGCTGCAAGAGAATAAACCTGGGGCCCTGAATCACCAATGGCATGAAGGGCGGCTACCCAATGGTAGAAACATTTATTTGGGCTTTATAGAGGAGGGACTTAACTTTTATCACGTTTGGCCTTTATATTAAGTCAAGCCATGTGAAATTGCCAATATTCGACTGTCTTTGACCTACAAAAATGACAATTTCCTGTGGTTCAGTCTAAATAAACATTTTGGTTTGTTTCAGCAGCTAGTGTAATCTTAATCCACCATTTTAGGGGAACTCTTTTTAGCACTCACATTTTCAAAGATGAGTAGGGAAATTTTGTAAACTGCCTGCTATTGGTCCAGATTTGGGGGCAAAAATATTTTATTTGCTCCACAAAATGTTAGTCCACATACTGCTGATATTCAAAAATCAAAAACATTTTTTCATCATGTAGTAGAAAACATTTTTTTTTGTCTTTTGTCTTTTGACCTTTAGAATCAACATGGCAAAGAAAAAACCTAAAATCAAACCAAACTCATCAAAACCAAAATAACAAAATTCCTTTAATAAACAAATAATTAAACTGTGTGATTTTTAAGAGAAAGAGAGTGAAACTTATTTATAGTTTTGGGATGAGGAAGCCCTTTCTAAAATATAAAATGAAATTCGGAAAACAGATTGATAAATTTGATCACATAAAATTAGAACTCTTGTATGACAAAAATACTGCATAATAGTCAAAATATAAGGAGATATTTTCTTTGATTTATAGATTAAACCAATTAATAAGAAAAAGATGATAAATGTGCAAACATAGGCGGCTCTGGAGAAAGGTACACAAATCAATAAACATAAGAAAAGCTGTATCCTATCAAATTGCCAGAATTAATAATAATAATAGTACTCATTGTTGGCCAGAGTATAGGAAAACAGACATATATTGCAGATGGAAGTACGGCCTGGCAGAAAATTTTAGGAGGGAGGGTATTTTGATAATAGCTATTAAAAATAAAAATGCTAACCAAGTGGTGGTAATGTGTAAATACAGTAACAAATCACTAAGATATGTATAGACATAAGGATGTTCATTATAAAATTGTTCATAGTTGTGAAAACAACAGCCAAAATCCAGAAACAAACACAATATCCACAAATAGGGGCTAGGAAATAATAATATGTCAATTAGTATGTACAAAAATACCACCATTAAAAATCAACATGCTGGAGTTATAGATGGAAATATAGAAATATCTCCAAAGATATACCATTTAGTGGAAGAAATAAAATGCAAAATAATGTGAAACCATTTGTGTAAAATGTTTGAAAGCGTAAGTATTTTTTTGTTTTATTCTCCGTCGACCCATATATAACAGTTTGGGGATCAGAGAGTGGGAAGGAAGATTTTTGCCTTTCATTCCTTTCTGTATTGTCTCATTTAAAAAAAAAAAACCATGGACTTCTCTCATTTTCCACATGTATTATTTTTACTCAAAAAAAAATCATAAACTAAATGAAACTACAAACAAAAACTATAAAATATGTTTTATCTAAAGCTATGTTGTTTTTGTTTGTATCCCTGCAGAGATTGTGAGGGGTATACATATTTTTGTTAGTTTTGTGGATTTACCAGTATAATCACCAAGACTTTTCCAATAACGAACATAGTGGGAAATGTAACATATGAGTGAAGAGATTATTTGAGACTGATGACCCTCTCTTACCCCCAAAGCACTATTCTTTGTACTTCAGCTTGAGAAATCACCCCATGATTTTGAAGGTATTAAGATCTCACTCTCCTTTTATAGCAGAGGAACTCGAACCACAGAAAAGTTCTGGTGTCAGAATTATACCTTCAGCTTCCACCTATTTAATGTACTAGAGAAACATAATGTTTGTGAAATGCTAGATTGAGGGCCAATGGTTTACATTAAGCATGAGTTCATGTAAATGATCTTATTTGATCTTAAATCGCCTGTCATGATCTGAAAGAAAACAAATAGATACTAAGATTTTACTTTTCATTGTCGCTTGTTCTAGAGGTGCTTTTCTCTTTCTCACCATCTTCCTTAGATCTTCCCTCCATTTCTCATCCACTCTTGGAACTGAGTTCCCTTTCCTCTTCCCAAATCACAGATGTTTTCCCACCCTGAGAAATCTAGGGGCTGGCTGGCCTGAACATTACTGTAATTGTCTTCCTCTGGAGGAAATCTTTTCTTTAACTGCCAGGAATTTCAGGCTCCAACCTGAGGAGAAAAAAAAAAAATTCTGGCACAGTGCCAGGTAATTGCCGCCTTCTTTTTCCTTTAGCCATCTGCAGGCGACTGGCTGGAGCCCAAGGGTAAAACCACAGCCTCCCAGTGCTGGAAGGAATAGACCCTTGGGGCTCCTGGGATGTTGAGGCCTGGCATTCCTCCTCTTGATGGACAGGACCTCATTTAAACCACAGCCTGGCCTAATTTTAATGCCTTCCAAAAGGAGAAATCATATAAACTCTGTTTATCTCACATCCCAGTGTTAAAAACAGTATCATGAAATCTTTCCTTTTGTCTACACCAGAGGTCAGCAAACTTTTTCTGCAAAGAAAAAAAAGCAAAGGGCCAGTAAATATTTTAGGCTTTGCAGACCAAATAGTCTTTATCACCACTACTCAACCTGCCATTGTAGCACAAAAGCAGCAGTAGACAATACCTATACAAATGAGCATAGCTGTGTTCCAATAAAACTTTATTTGTGGACACTGAAATTTGAATTTTCATATAATTGTCAGATGTCGTGAAATACTATTCTTTTGATTTTTTTTCTAACAGTTAAAAATGTAAAAACAATTCTTAGTTTGTTGTGGGCCATACAAAAACGGGCACTAGGCAGTAGTTCCTTGAGCCCTGATCTAAACCATTGGTTTTCGAACTATGTTTTGCCAAACCCTAGAGGCTCCCCAATTCCACTGAGGGGAAAGGGAGCAGGCTAGGCTAGGGAACCCCCACCCAGTCTTTTATTGCAGTCATTCCTCTTTTATCTGTGTTATACTTCGGGCTTCCAGGTTTTGTTTTATTTAAATAAAGGACTTCATCCCGTCGAGTTGATGATTCTGACTCATAATGACTTTATAAGCCAGAGTAGAGCTGCCCCATAGCGTTTCCAAGGCTGTAATCATTATAGAAGCAGACTGTCACATCTTTCTTTCATGGAGCAGCTGGTGGGTTCAAACAGCCGACCTCTTGGTTAGCAGCTGAGCCCAAATATTTAACCACTGAGCCACCAGGGCTCCTGAGAACTCCATAGACAAAAAGTTTAAAAGTCACTGCTCGAAACAGAATCTCTTTGTTTGCAACTCCAGCTTGTTTTCTTTTAGTCTCTCCTCATTAGAGATGGAGAATTATTTGTTATCTAGTTCATTTTAACAGCCTTTTGAGAAAGTCACCATCAAATAATCAACAATTCAATCTTTGCAAGTGTGTGTCAAACTCTGCTGTTTTGGGGTAGGGAAAATAGGTGATAGGAATCATGCTGGGTTTTACAATTCAATCTTAAGCTTTTTTCCTTCATATACTTTGTAAGTCTGTCATATTTTTCCAACTCTTTAATTCGTATTTATGACCTTTCTCTTCAAGTTCTCAAAGTCCTACAAAATTCCACAAAATGAAATAGTACATCAGAGGGAAAAACACATTTCTGTGTATCCCAGCATCACATTTGCTTTTTATTATTCGAAGTGACCAGCAGCACCAAATTGTGGTAGAACAGACAGACAAATGGCAAGGCCAAGGAAATTGCTCTTGGAGTCTGGTCTGAGGGCTAAGAGAGTCCCTAAGTAGGAAAATCAGCCCTGAGATCAGGATCAGGAAAGTCTTGAATGTGCAGGAAACCAACTGGGAAGTAACTGAGGGCAAGCAATTCAGGATAGATGCCATGAACAACACAGGAGTGTATTGAACCATCTCCCTTGCCTCCTACTAAAAAACTTTAATACACAAATAATTAAATAATACATGTTCGTCATATATATCATATCTATCTATATCCTATGTGCGTATGCATGAGTGAGTGCGTGTGTTACAAGACAATTAAAATCACCCATAATCATACTTCTCAGAAATAATCACTGTTAAAAACTTGGTGTGTATCCTTCAGGGAGTTTTTTCTGAGAACATACATATGTCTAAAATTTATATACTCAGTGATGCCACTTGAACGCCTCATGTTGTTGTTATTGTTAGGTGCTGTCAAGTTGGTTCTGACTCGTAACAACCCTATGTACAGTGGAATGAAACACTGCTTACTATGTTTGAGTCCATTGTTGCAGCCACTATGTCAATCCATCTTCCTCTTTTTTCTGACCCTCTGCTTTAACCAAGCATGATGTCCTTCTTGAGGAACTTGTCTCTCCTGATAACATGTCCAAAGTATATGAAAAAAGTCTCACCATTCTCACTTCTAAGGAGCGTAATGGTTATACTTCTTCCAAGATTTCTTGGCTGCTGCTTCCATGGGCATTGTTTGTGGATCCAAGTGAAATGAAATTCTTGACAACGTAAATATTTTTTCCATTTATTATGATGTTGCTTATTGGTCCAGTTATGAGGAATTTTGTTTTCTTTATGTGAAATGCAACTCATACTGAAGGCTGTAGTCTTTGATCTTCATTAGTAGTGCTTCAAGCCTCTTTACTTTCAGCAAGCATGGTTGTGTCATCTGCATATCTCAGGTCGTTAATGAGTTCTTTCTCCAATCCTGATGCCATATTCTTCTTCCTATAGTCCAGCTTCTCGTATATTTACTCACCATACAGACTGAATAAGTATGGTGAAAGCAGACAACCCTGGTGCACACCTTTCCCTATTTTAAACCACACAGTATCCTCTTGTTCTGTTTGAATGACTGTCTCTTGTTTTATGTGCAGACTCCTCATGAGCACTATTAAATGTTCTGGAATTCCCATTCTTCATAATTCTATCCATAATTTGTTATGGTCCACACAGCTGAATACCTTTATGTAGTCAATAAAACACAGGTAAACATCTTTCTGGTATTCTCTGCTTTCAGCCGAGATCCATCTGACATCATTAATGGTATCTCTTGTTCCATGTCCTCTTCTGAATCTGGCTTGAATTTCTGACAGTTTCCAGTTGATGTATAACTGCTTTTGAATAACCTTCAGCAAAATTTTACTGGCATGTAATACTAATAAAATTGTTTGATAGTTTCTGCATTCGGTTGAATTACCTTTCTTTGGAATGGGCACAATTAATGATCTCTTTCAGTCGATTGGCCAGGTAGCTCTGTCATCCAAATTTCCTGGCATAGACAACTGAGTGCCTCCGGGGCTGCATCTGTTTGTTGAAACTTCTCAGTTGGTATTCCATCAATTCCTGGAGCCTTGTTTTTTGCCACTGCCTCCTTCAGTGCAGCTTGGACTTTTTCCTTCAATACCATCAGTTCCTAATTATATTCTAGCTCCTGAAATGGTTGAACATTGACCAATTCTTTTTGGTATAGTGACTGCATTCCTTTCATCTTCTTTTGATGCTTCCTGAGTCATACAATATTTTCTCTGTACAATCCTTCAATATTGCAACTCAAAGCTTGAATTTTGTCTTCAGTTCTTTCAGCTTGATAAATGCCTAGCATGTTCTTCCCTTTTGGTTTTCTAACTCCGGGTCTTTGTGTATTTCATTATAATACTTTACTTTGTCTTCTTGAGCCACCCTTTAAAATCTTTTCAGCTCTTTTACTTCATCATTTGTTCCTTTCACTTTAGCTACTCTGTGTTCAAGAACAAGTTTCAGAGTCTTCTGACATCCATTTTGGTCTTTTCTTTCTTTCCATCTTTTTAATGACCTTTTGTTTTCTTCATGTATGTATGATGTCTTTGATGCCATTCCACAACCTTCTGGTCTTTGGTCATTAGTGTTCACTGCATCAAATCTGTTATTGTGATGGTCTCTAAATTCAGATGTGATATACTCAAGACCATACATTGGCTCTTGGGGACTTGTTTTAATTTTCTTCAGCTTCCACTTGAACGTGCGTATGAGCAATTGGTGGCCTGTTCCACAGTCGGCCCCTGCCCTTGTTCTGAGTAATGATACTGAGATTTGCCCATCGTCTCTTTCCACAGATGTAGTCAATATGAATTCCTGTGTATTCCATCCAGTGAAGTCCACCTGTATAAAAAAAATAGCTGTTGTTTATGTTGTTGAAAAAATGTATTTGCAATGACTAAGTTGTTTGTCTTGCAAAATTCCATCATGTGATCTCCAGCATTGTTTCTACCACCAAGACCATATTTTCCTTCTTCTTTGTTTCCAACTTTCGTATTCCAATCACAAGTAATTATCAATGCGTCTTGATTGCATGTGTGATCAATTTCAGATCACATAAGTTGGTAAAAATCTTTAATTTCTCTATCTTTGGCAGTAGTGGTTGGTGCATAAATGTGAATAATGATCATATTAACTGGCCTTCCTTGTAGGCGTATGGATATATTCTATCACTAACAGCACGTACTTCAGGATAGATCTTGAAATATTCTTTTTGAGGATGATTGCGATGCCATTCCTCTTCAGTTTGTCATTCCTGGCATAGCGGCTCCCCTGGCATAATAAACCAGACGATTTTCTGATTCATAATGGCCAATACCAGTTCATTTCAGCTCATTAATGCCTAGGATATCAATCTTCAAGAGTTCCATTTCATTTTTGATGATTTCCAATTTTCCTAGATTCATACTGTGTACATTCCACTTTCTGATTATCAGTGAATGTTTGCAGCTACTTCTTCTCATTTTGAGTCATGCCACATCAGCAAATGAAGATCCCAAAAGCTTGACTCCATCCACAGCATTATAGTTGATTGACTTTTCTTTGAGGAGGCAGCTATTTCCCAGTTGTATTTTTAGTGGCTTCCAACCTAAGGGTCCCATCTTCCAGCACTACATCAGACAATGTTCTGCTGCTATTCATAAGGTTTTTACTGGCCAATTTTTTAAGAATTAGGTCACCAGGTACTTCTTCCTAGTCTGTCTCAGTCTGGAAAAAAAAAGGAAGCTCAGCTAAAACCTGTATACCATGGGTGATCCTTCTGGTATTTGAAATACCAATGGCATAGTTTCCAGCATCACAGCAACAGGCAAGCTCCCCCAGCATGACAAATTGACAGACGAGTGGTGGAGATTAGATAATAATTTATCATTTTCTCTCTCATACATATACTTATTTCATATACATGTTTTTTTCTGAATGATTGGAGAGTGAGCTGCAGACATCACGCTCCTTCACTCCTAAATCATGTATTTCCTAAGAACAACATTCGCTTAGATAGCTACACTTTAATTGTCAAGGGCAGGAAATTTAACATGTAACCAATACCACTATCTAATCTAAAAATAATAGAATTGTTTAAATTTCCTGCCTTTGACGATTAAAGTGTAGTTATCTAAGGGGATGTTCTTGTTCTTAGGAAGTACATGATTTAGGAGTGAAGGAGTATGATGTCTGCAACTTACTCTCAAATCACTCAGAAAAAATATGTATATGTATATAAAATGAGTGCGTGAGTGACAGAACGATAAGACAAATGAAGGTAAAATGTAAACAAACGGTAATTTGAGTAAAGGAATATGTAAAAGACCCCCCCCCAAAGAAATGTTATCTGATCATGTTAATTCCCTGCTTATTATTCTCTAAAATGCAAGCTCCTTATTAGGACCGAAGGCCCTAGGTGGTGCAAATGGTCCGTGCTTGACTGCTAACCTAAGGGTTGGAGGTTTGAACTCACTCAGTGGTGCCAGAGAAGAAAGGCCTGGTGATCTGCTTCTGTAAGGATTACAGCCAAGAAAACCCTGTGGGACAGTTCTACTCTGTAAAACATGGTGTCACCATGAGTTGGAATCAACTCAATGACAATGGGTTTGGTTGGTTTTATTGGGCCTTAGAAGGAGCCCTGGTGGCACAATGGTTAAGCCCTTGGCTGCTAACTGAAAGATCGGGGGTTCAAACCCCCCCAGTCATTCCACAGAGAAAAGACCTGCCAATCTGCTCCTATAAAGATTACAGCCTACTAATAGCCCACATGAACCACAGCCTTCCCTAACCTGTGAGCAGAAGAACTAGCTGGTGCTTGGCTACCTCTATAGATCACTCTGACCAAGATCCCAATAGAAGGTCCCAGGTAGAATGGGTAAAATATGTAGAACAAAATTCAAATAAAAAAAAAAAAAAAAAGGCCAGACTTACTGGTCTGAAAGAGACTGGAGGAACCCCCCGGACTATTGCCCCAAGTCAACCTTCTATCTTGAAACTATAGACACTCCCAGAGGCCACCTTTCAGCTAAATAATAGGGCTATAAAGTAAACAGTAACATCCGTGAAGAATGTACTCCTTAGAACAATAGACTATACTAGCTAAAAGGGCAACATTTGCCCAAAACCAAAGATGAGAAGACAGGGAGGGACAGGGTAACTGGACTAATGGAAATGGGGAGCCCAGGGAAGAAATGGGGAGAGTGCTGACACATTGTGGGGATTGCAAACAATATCACAATTTGTGTAAGAATCATGGACTGGAAAACTAATTTGCTGTATAAACGTTCACCTACAGCACAAGAAAACGTTTTAAATAAATAAAATATATCGACTGATAAAAAAAATTACACCCTAGAAAACCCTACGGGGGCAGTTTTACTCTGTCCTATAGGGTCTCTATGAGTTGGAATCAACTTGACAACACCTAACAAGAAAGTCCCTGAGCTGTGGACCCAGCTTATCTCTCTGGTCTCATCTCCTTTCATTCTGTTCTTTGATCACAGTCTTCCAACCACACAGGTCTTGTTTCTGATCCTGGGACGCTACGAGGTCATTCCTTCCTTAGGGCCTTAGGACTTGTGTTTCCCTGTCTGAAATACCCTTCCAATTCACAGTGCTGATTCCTTATTATGCAGGTGGCAGTTCATACGTTACCTCCTCACAGGAGCCTTCCCAAACCACCTTTCTAATATTGCTGCCATCCTTCTACCCAGTATCTCCATTATGTATTTCCTCGTCCATGTCTACCTCCACCATAATGTAAATCCCACCTGAGCAGGACTGATTTTGTGTCGGGGATCACCCTGTCTCCTGTGTCTAATTCGGTATAGGAGGACGTGCTTAACAAATCATTTTTGAATGACTAAATGAACAAATGAGGAAGGAGATTGTAGCCAGAGTAGATTAGTGAAGGAAGTGGAGTGGTGATGAGGAAGTTGGGGTGTAAAAGTGCGTGTTATTCCCTGAACTGCAGTGAGGTGATTCCTTCAATGATGAGTGAAGTAAGTTGATTTGGTGTCTATGAAGTGCAAAGCAATGATGTTGCGTAAGAAGAAAATACAGTTTCTATTGTTTCCCTATTTCCCTCAGAAGCTGGGAAAAGAGCTGCCAAGGATTAAGGCATTTGCTACTACCCATCCTTGGAAATGGTTAAACCTGCATTTCAATCTTTGCTGCACTCCTGCAGTATAGAAGCTGGAAAACAGCCCAGGAGAGTGAAAATTCTGGCTTAGATTCATAAACATGCCTGAAAGAAAAAGAAAAACTGTAGTTACGATCTAACCATAGTCAAGAAATCTGTTTGATTTCCATTGATTTGTACTTGTGCTGCCATGCCGAGGAAAGGAAAATTTTGGAAACTCTGTCTGCATAATCCTTGCCTGCTGGCTCTCCCCAAATTCAGAGTTCCACTGGAAGGCTCACCCTTCCCACACTGCCTGATTCTTAGAGGCCCCAGGCTAGCACAAGAAATCAGTGGGAAAGTGTTCCTTTAGATGTCAAATCTGCAGCTTCTATCAGACAACAGGGACAGCTGAATAAAGCCACAGGCAAGGACAGACAGGTCCTTATGTTGCTTATGTGAACATTCTAAAAATTTCCTTGTAAATGCTTAGCCTGGTGTTCTTAGACCAAATGCTGATATGCTCTGCCCTAAGAAACAGTTTATAAAATTAAGGAATCCTTTCCAAGGGCATCTCACCCTCGTGGCCTTTTTATCTCTTATTAGGACCACTTTCAAGGAGGGATAATTTATCTAAAAGCGCATTTTACAATCTTGCGGCTTTCTCCTATTTTTATGAGATTTTTTTAAAATAATTTTTTTCATTTTGGAATAATTTTAGACTTACAGAAAAATTACAAAGATAGGACAGAGTTACTGGATGCCCCTCACCCAGTTTAAAAAAAAAAAATACTACATTTGTCACAGCTAAGAAACCAACATTGGTATCTTACTATTAACTCAACTTCACACTATATTTAGATTTCACTAGTTTTCTAATGTCCTTTTTGCTGTCCCGGAATCCCATCCAGGAAACATTACACTTACTCATTATGTCTCTTTAGGCATCTCTGGGCTGTGACAGTTTCTCAGGCTTTCCTTGTTTTTGCTAGACTTGATAGTTTTGAGGAGTACTGGTCAAGAATTCTGTAGAACTGTCGAATTCTGTAGATTGCCTAATGTTTTTCTCATGGTTAGGCTGGGGTTATGGATTTTGGAAAGAATACCTTAGAGGTGAGGTGCCCTTCTTATCACATCATATTATGTGTGGAGTACATGATATCCACATGACATCACTGGTGATGTTGACCTTCATTGCTTGGTTAAAGTAGTGTTTGCAAGGTTTCTCCATTGTAAAGTTACTATCTCTCCTTTCCGTAATCTATTCTTTGGAAGCAAGACACAAAGTCTAGCCTACCCTCAAGAAAGGGATGGGGCCTTAAGCTCCACCTTCTGGAAGGGGCAGTATCTACATATACTTAATGAAATTCTCCTGCAAGAAAAAGTTGTTTCTTCTTCCCCATTCATTCATTTGTACATTTATATCAGTACGGACTCATATACATTTACTTATACTTTGGGTTATAATCCAATAATACATTATTTATTTTGTTATTCAAATTGTTCCAGCTTTGGCTTTTTGGAGCTCTTACAGGTTGGTTTTTGTGTCCTATTGGCAGTCTCCCATCCTTATAAAAATTTTAAAACACAAATAAAAGATAATCGCTGCTGAAGAACTTTATTCTTAACATTAAATATATGGACTCAGCAACCCCCTGATAATCTAGAAGAGACATGGTTTTAAAAGCTAACAGTTTTCCTAATCTGATTGTGCTGCTGTTATACCGAGTCATGGTTTACTACTTTGATTTTTTTTTTAATTCGCAGTAAAATGAAAAAAAAATTTCATCATAGAAAAATTAGAAAATTCAGATAAGAAACAGAATAAGTTAACCATAATCTCACTATTCAGTGATAACTTTTATTAATATGTTGGTGTATTTCTCTTCTTTACAGGGTGTGTGTGTACGGATGGATGGATGGACGGACAGATGGACGGACGGAAGGACAGACAGATAGATGTCGTTCGCTGCTGTTTAGCAGGTCTCCAACTCATGGAACAAAATGCTGCCCAGTCCTGTGCCATCCCCATGATCAGCTCATTGTGATCCATAGAGTTTTTATTCACTAATCTTTGGAAGTAGATCGCAGCCTTTCTTCCTAGTTCATCTTAGTCTGGAAGTTGTTCAGCATCATAGGAACACACAAATCCCCACTGACAAATGGGCGTTGGTTAAGCATGAAATGCATTGGCCAGGAATTCAACCCAGATCTCCCACATGGAATACAAGAATTCAACAAATGAACCAACCATCAGTGCCCCCAGATAGACTACAGTATGTTGTTAACATCTTTCCCACGTCAATATACACACTTAGTGGATATTTGAGTTGCTTTCTACCTTTTTGCTATTATGAGCATCCTTGTATATATTTAAATCATTGATTTGTACTATAGCAACTAAACTTGTTGTTGTTGTTAGGTGCCGTCGAGTCAGTTCCTACTCATAGCGACCCTATGCACAACAGAACGAAACACTGCCCGGTCCTGCGCCATCCTTACAATCATTGTTATGTTTGAGCTCATTGTTGCAGCCACTGTGTCAATCCACCTCGTTGAGGGTCTTCCTCTTTTCCGCTGACCCTGTACTCTGCCAAGCATGATGTCCTTCTCCAGGGACTGATCCCTCCTGACAACATGGCCAAAGTATGTAAGACGCAGTCTCACCGTCCTTGCTTCTAAGAAGAATTCTGGTTGTATTTCTTCTAAGACAGATTTTTCGTTCTTTTGGCAGTCCATGGTATATTCACCATGGGACTTCGCCAACACCACAATTCAAAGCGGTCGACTCTTCTTCGGTCTTCCCTTTTCATTGTCCAGCTTTCCCATGCATATGATGTGATTGAAAATACCATGGCTTGGGTCAGGCGCACCTTAGTCTTCAGGGTGACATCTTTGCTCTTCCACACTTTGAAGAGGTCCTTTGCAGCAGATTTACCCAACGCAATGTGTCTTTTGATTTCTTGACTGCTGCTTCCATGGCTGTTGATTGTGGATCCAGGTAAAATGAAATCCTTGAAAACTTCAATCTTTTCTCCATTTATCATGATGTTGCTCATTGGTCCAGTTGTGAGGATTTTTGTTTGCTTTATGTTGAGGTGTAATCCATGCTGAAGGCTGTGGTCTTTGATCTTCATTAGGAAGTGCTTCAAGTCCTCTTTACTTTCAGCAAGCAAGGTTGTGTCATCTGCATAATGCAGGTTGTTAATGAGTCTTCCTCCAATCCTGATGCCCTGTTCTTCTTCATATAGTCCAGCTTCTCGTATTATTTGTTCAACATACAGATTAAATAGGTATGGTGAAAGAATACAACCCTGACGCACACCTTTCCTGACTTTAAACCGTGCAGTATCCCCTTGTTCTGTCCGAACAACTGCCTCTTGATCTATGTAAAGGTTCCTCATGAGCACGATCAAGTCTTCCGGAATTCCCATTCTTCACAGTGTTATCCATAGTTTGTTATAATCCACACAGTCGAATGCCTTTGCATAGTCAATAAAACACAGGTAAACATCCTTCTGGTATTCTCTGCTTTCAGCCAGGATCCATCTGACATCAGCAGTGATATCCCTGGTTCCACGTCCTCTTCTGAAACTAGCCTGAATTTCTGGCAGTTCCCTGTCAATATACTGCTGCAGCTGCTTTTGAATGATCTTCAGCAAAATTTGACTTGCATGTGATATTCATGATATTGTTCTATAATTTCCACATTTGGTTGGATCACCTTTCTTGGGAATAGGTATAAATGTGGATCTCTTCCAGTCAGTTGGCCAGGAAGCTGTCTTCCATATTTCTTGGCATAGATGAGTGAGCACCTCCAGCGTTTGCATCTGTTTGTTGAAACATCTCAATTGATAGTCCATCAATTCCTGGAGCCTTGTTTTTTGCCAATGCCTTCAGAGCAGCTTGGACTTCTTCCTTCAGTACCATTGGTTCCTGATCATATGCCACCTCTTGAAATGGTTGAATATCGACTAATTCTTTTTGGTATAATGACTCTGTGTATTCTTCCCATCTTCTTTTGATGCTTCCTGCATCATTTAATATTTTCCCCGTGGAATCCTTCACTATTGCAACTCGAGGCTTGAATTTTTTCTTCAGTTCTTTCAGCTTGAGAAACGGCGAGTGTGTTCTTCCCTTTTGGTTTTCCATCTCCAGCTCTTTGCTTTGTCTTCTCGAGAGGCCCTTTGAAATCTTCTGTTCAGTTGTTTCACTTCATCAATTCTTCCTTTTGCTTTAGCTGCTCGACTCTCAAGAGCAAGTTTCAGAGTCTCCTCTGACATCCATCTTGGTCTTTTCTTTCTGTCCTGTCTTTTCAGTGACCTCTTGCTTTCTTCATGGATGATGTCCTTGATGTCATTCCACAGCTCGTCTGGTCTTTGGTTACCAGTGCTCAATGCATCAAATCTATTCTTGAGATGGTCTCTAAATTCAGGTGGGATATATTTGAGGTCATAATTTGGCTCTAGTGGACTTAATTATTTTCAGACTTTAAGGGTGTGCAAATTTCAGCTTCCTAGATCTTTACTGAAATAATTCAACATGATTTTTAAATTTATTTATATTGCCTATTATATATGATACATTGCAAATAACAATGCAGTTGAGGAATAATCCTTGCATATAATACGAAAATGAAGGCAAGAGACGTAATTCTAAGGTAATATAGAATTAAACGTGACATATTATGATATAGTGTATATATAAATGCTGAAGGAATTCCAAGGAAAGAAAAATAATTTCTGGTTTAGCAAATGATAATATCACATGTTTCCTTATATGTGACAGTCTGTTTGTGATCACCAATAATGGCATTCTCTTTTTCCTGGCCCACAGCCGAAATCCATTTCCCAGTGTCTAGGAGCCCCCGTGGCACAGTGGTAAGAGCTCGGCCACTAATCAAAAGGTTGGCAGTTTGAATCTACCAATCACTCCTTGGAAACGCTATGGGGCAGTTCTACACTGTCCTGTAGGGTTGCTATGAGTTGGAATTGACTCTATGGCAACAGGTTTGTTTTGTTTTTAGTGCCCTTAAGTGTGGCCATATGATTGTGTTCTGGCCAATGGAATGTGAGCAGAAGTAACAGGCACCACTTCTAGGCCTGGCCCATAAAAATTTCCCAGGCACAATCCTCATTCTTTTGCTGTTCCTCTACCTACTGAATGGAAAAGGACAAAGAAAAGGGTAGAGCAGATGGAAAAAGCCTGGGTCCCTGAATGATTATATGGACCAGAGTCCTTCCCCTTCCTTGTCTCTCCTCTTCCTTTCACTCTTTTCCCTCCATTTCTTCCCTTCTCTCATCCTTCCTCTTCTGCTCCTCTGCTGACCTACACTGGACCATGAACAAGAAAAAGAGACTTTTATTATGCGAAACCACTGTGAATTCAGGGTTTATTTATTACTACAGCTGGAGTTATTTACCTATATACTACACAATGGAATATACCTCTTGGGATATTTCCCTAACAGAGATACGCTTCTCCCTTGAGAACTGTCCCCTTCCTGAACAAATAGGAGTGGACCCTCCTGCTAAATTTATCCTATGTGACTCTTCTGCCTTAAAAAAAAAAATTATTTATTTTTTTATTTTTTCTGCCTTAGCCAAGGCTAATTGGATCAGAAATGAACACCTAACCCAGGATGAACCAATCAGATTTCTTCTCCTGGAAATTTGGACTAAGATCTAGTTAGTTTCTGTTAAGTGATGGAACTAGAATCTCAGGTAACCTAAAAGATATATCTGGTGGTCCTTCCCCATTAGGAGCATGAAGGTAGAGGAAATTGCAGAAATGCAGAGAAATTAAACAGATGAGAGACCACGTGGCTCCAGAGAGATAGAGAGTATGATGGTCTAAGTAGCTATCTTGATTCCTGACACCTTTCCAATTCCTGGTTCCTGTCCCTCCTGTCATGATGGAATGGACAGTTGTAAAGTAGTAGAAGTAACAAAGAGGGGTCTGAGTTTGATATCTGCTTTAGTCACTTCAGTGGTTAACTCACTGGGCCTCATTTTCCTCACTATAAATCTTGTGGATACCCACTGGGTTGTCTGCCCAGAGCCCCCTGTTCACCTGGTAAAAGTGGGAACACTCATGTTTGGATAGTATAACTAGCCTCATGCATTCACTTCCCACAACTGATTTGTCTCAGGCCAAGTCACTTCCTTGGGAACGATTCAAGTTCCTAGCTAGAGTTTATCACTGAAACCCAGCTGCAAGTGCCCTTCGATTTCATGAGAGTCCTCTTCATTCTTAATAGTTAACAACAATAATAACTCCATTCTGCTTAAGCTAGCTTGAATGAGCTTTTAATACTTGTAACCAAGGACTCCAACTAATTTACTTGGAGTAATATATATATATATTATATATATATAAATATATATATATATTTGCAGGTTTTGTGTGAGGAAATAATATATGTAAACCACAGGGCATATACTATAGATACTCAAAAAATTGTGGCTATTGCTATTATTATTTCTGGGGGCTGGGATTATGGGGAGCTTTCTTTTTCCAAGTTATCTATTTCTATAGATTTTGGATTTCTTTTAAAATGAGCATGTATTACTTTTCAATTAAAAATATACTTAAGAGGATACAAAAAGTGAATATTTTAATGCGGGTATAGTGTCTCTTTAATTAAAATATTGAATGTTTAGATACTTATCTAAAGCTTTTGGTCCTGTATGCCCTAATCCCAAGCAGGAGTGGCATTATGTAAGGACAGTCCTCAGCAGTGTGATTTCAATAGCACCCACCACTGTCCAGTCGATCCCAACTCATAGTGGCCCCATAGGGTTTCCAAGGCCGTAAATGCCTATGGAAGCAGACTGCCACATCTTTCTCCCATGCAGCCGATGGTGGTTTCAAACTACCCACCTTTCAGTTAGCAGTCAATTGCTTCAACCACTGCACCCTGAGGGCTCCTTGAAGAGCACCAGGTATGCTTTTTTGCCTAAAAGTTATTTCTTTCACCTGCCTCATTTCTTGGTGGCAAACTTTACTACAAACTCCTTTCCTTGTTTTGTGTATAACAGTACGGCCTGCACTCAGGACCCTCAGGGTCTTTCCTCCTAACCACTCTACTCCCTTCACCCCCAGGACTATGGGTGCATCTATTTTATATATAACATTTTCCTATCATAAGATATATGATAACTATTAAAGTGACAAGTATAACAGATATGTACAGAGGGTGATGGGAATTCACAATAGGGAATGGCACATCTTTTAGGAAGTTCAGGAAGATTTCACTGGAAAGGTTGCAGGATATCTAGGATTTGAAGGGTGAGTGGAATTTTATAAGATTTGTCCGGGTGGAGGGAATAGCATGAACTTTATTTAATTATGAACTTTATTTAATTATAAGATACTTCCTTTGAAATAAAAATACCTCAGTAAGTATAACACATTAGGTATAACACTAACATCTTAGTATAGATTAGTCTATTGGCTCATGTTACTGATTAACTGAAGGTTTCAGGGTATCATAAGAATTCTGGGTTCCTGTGAAAAGAGGAAAGAAGGGTAGAGATGGATGTGTCAAAAGACAACTCTGTGTATCACAGTTTAACTGGCTTAACGCTCAGAAATGTCTGATACTTGTTTAATACACGGTGTTAGCAGAACTGACATTGATACTGATCTAAACAGTAATTACAGGAGCCTTGGTGGCACAGTGGTTAAGAGCTTGGCTGCTAACCAAAAGGTCCGCAGGTGGAATCCACCACCTGCTCCTTGGAAACCCTATGGGGGCAATTCTGCTCTGTGCTATAGGGATGCTATGAGTCAGACACTATGGGCAATGGGTTTTAGGTTTTTTAAGCTATCAAGAGAGGAGCCCTGGTGGCACAGTGGTTAAAGCACTCAGCTGCCAATGGAAAGTTGAGTAGTTGGAATCCACCCACCAGCTGCTCTGTGGGAGAAAGATATGGCAGTCTGCTCCTGTAAGGATTCCAAAAACTCCCATCGGCATGGAATGGATTCCAACTTATAGCGCTCTATAGGACAGTGTAGAACTGTCCCATAGAATTTCCAAGGCTGTAAGTCTACGGAAGCAGAGTGCCACATCTTTCTCCCATGGAGCATCTTGTAGGCTGGAACCACCAACCTTCTGGTTCGCCCCAGGGTGCTTTAATCACTGCGCAGCCAGGGCTCCTCCCATAAAGATTACAGCTTTGGAAATGCTGGGCAGTTCTTTGTCCTATAGGGTCACCGTGATGGCAATAGTTTTGTTTTGTTTTGTTTTTGTAAGCTGTCAAGAAGGAGCTCTGGTGGCGCAGCAGTTAAGCACTTGGCTGCTAATAGAAAGGATAGTGGGTTGAACCCACCAGTCGCTCTGTGGGAGGAAACATGGCAGTATGCGTCAGTGCTTCCATAAAGACTTCTGCCTTGGAAACCCAAAGGGACAGTTCTACTCTGTCCTAGAGGGTTGCTATGCGTTGGAACTGACTCCACAGCAATGGGTTTTTTGGTTTAAGTTATCAAGATTGATTTAATATTGCTGACTTCAAAATAGAAGAGTAATAATAGTATTTTGCTGTTTTATAGCATCTTAGAATGTTCATAACATTTTTGCATTCATTAATTTATTTGACCCTCACTGTGAGTTAGTGGGAAACTCTGGTGGTGTAGTGGTTAAGTGCTATGACTGCTAACCAAAAGGTCAGCAGTTCGAATCCACCAGGTGCTCCTTGGGAAATCTTCAGGGCAGTTCTACTCTGTATTATAGGGTTGCTGTGAGTCAAAATCCACTGGATGGCAGCAGGTTTGGCTGTTTTGGGGTGTGTGTGAAATAGTGAGGATAAAGACACTAAGGCTCAGGAAGAGTTTTGATCACTAGCCCAAGGACCATTATCCTAATTAGCAGAGCCAAACTAGAATGCAGGCATCTTGGCTAGGTATAGCATTCTTTTCATTGGAAGTCTGGAACAAATCTGACCCTCGGGTGACATGATGAGAAACTTTCAAAAGAATAGGCAGGAAGGGATATATTCAATAACAGAAAGTTCAAGGCAAAGATTCTAGCATTCCGAAAAACAAAGGCCCAAACCGTATAATGTTGGATGATTGTTTTTAAATTTCCTTCATTCTCTATCAAGTTGGGTCCTGCACAGACACTGAGGTTCGCCCTTTGTTTGTTACTTGGCTTGAGTCACTAAAGTAAGTTGATCAGACAGCGGTAGTGAGCAGCCCAAACACCTGAGGGCTGATTTCTCTCACCTCTGCTTTATGATGAAAATTTCTCAGGTGAGTTAAGTGTTATTTTGACAAAAGGAAGCTTAGCATAGGGAACAAAGAATCCTAGTTTCTTTTTCTCAAGAAACTTTTGAGTAAATAAGTAGGGAACCTTCACCCAAAAACCAACACCTGTTGCCCTCCAGTCGATTCCAACTCATAGTGACCCTATAGGAAAGTAGAACTGCCCCATAGGGTTTCCAAGGAACGCCTGGTGGATTCGAACTGCTAAACTTTTGGTTAACAGCCGTAGCTCAGTTGAACATTATTTTTTTCAATTATTATGATAAATCATTTGGATTAAACTGTGTATCACTTGATCATAGTTCACTTCCTTTTATTTTATCATAGCATTTTCCATTTGTGTTAGTTATTTAGTGCTGCTATAACAGAAATACCACAGTGTCTTAAAAGCTTGCAAGTGGCCATCTAAGATACAACTATTGGTCTGTATTCATCCAGAGCAAAAGAGAAAGACAGAAACCAAAGACTCAAAGAAGAAACTAGTATACAGAACCAATAATCTACATGAACAACAACTGGAAGAGACTGGAGAACTTGAGACTGGAAGAACTAAATGGTGTCTGGCTACCACTACTGACCGTTCTGACCAAGGACTCAATAGATGGTCCCGGATAGAATGGGAGATAAATGTAGAACAAAACTCAAATTCCTCCACCTAGGGGGAAAAAAAAAAGGCCAGACTTACTGGGCCGGTAGAGGCTAGAAGAACCCCTGAGACTATTGCCCTGAGGTACTCTTAAAGCTTGGAATTCAAACCACTCCCACAGGTCACCTTTCAGCCAAATGACAGATTGACCCTTAAAATAAATAATATCACCCACGAGTACTGTGCTGCTCAAAATAATCATCTAAATGAAACCAAATGGTAAACATTTACCCTAAACCAAAGATGAGAAGGTAAGGAGGGACAGGAAAGCTAGATTAATGTAAACAGAATGGAAATAATGAGAATGCTGATCTATTGGAAAAAGGTAACCGATGTCACTGAATAATATGTATAGAAATTGTTAAATGAGAATGTAATTTCCTGTGTAAATTTTCATCAAAAACACAATAAAATGTTAAAAAAAAAAAAAGAGAGAGACAAAGAAACTACCACAAGTAGGTGACTTTAACAAACAATTTTATTTTCTCACATTTAGAAGGCAAGAAGTACAAATTCAGGCACTGGCTCTAGGGAAAGGCTTTCTGTTGGCTCTGGGGGAAGGTCCTTGTCTCTATTTATCTTCTGTTCCTAGGTTCTTTGGAGATCATATGGTAGGTATCTTCCCCTCCATTGTGATTTCTTAATCTGCTGTTTTAATGCCTCAAAAGAGATTTATTTAAGACCACCTTATACTAGGAGCCCTGGTGATGCAGTGATTAAAGCAATCGACTGCTAATGGAAAGGTTAGCAGTTTGAAACCACCAGTGGCTCCCTGGCAGAAAGGCGTAGTGGCTCCCTGGGAGAAAGATGTGGCAGTCTGCTTCTGTAGAGATTTACAGCCTAGGAAACCCTATGGGGTCGCTATAGTAGGAATCGACTCAATGGCAGTGGGTCTGGTTGGTACACTAATATCGGCGGTGCAGTGGTAAAGATCTCAGCACTATCCAATTTACCAGTCCACCAATTGGTACAGTTCTAATCCACCAGCTGCTCTTTGGAAACCCGATGGGTCAGCTCTACTCTGTCCTTTAGGGTTGCTGTGAGTTGGAATCTACTGGATGGTAATGAGTTTGTTTGTTTTTTTTTATATTAATGCTGTCTATTTAACATAACAAAGAAAACCCATTCCCAAATGGGATTATAACCACAGGTATAGGGGTTAAGATTTACAGCACATATTTCTGGGGGACACAATTCCATCTAACATTTGACCCTCTGATTCCCCAAAATTTATGTCCTTCCCACATGCAAAACACATTCACCCATCACATCATTCCAAAAGTCTTAAATTAACTCCAAGCCCAAAATCTCATCTTCTGAATTATCTAAATCAAATAAGAGTGAGATTTTAGGCATTTCCATCCTGGGATAAAATTCCTCTTCATCTGTGAACCTGTGAATTCTAGAATACAAGTTATTTGCCTCCAAAGTACAATGATAGAACAGGCACAAAGTAGACATTTCTATTACAAATGGGAGAATTAGAGGGACGAATGGACAATAGGCACCAAGCAAGCCTTAAACTCAGCAAGCTGTCAAGACTCAAAAATAATCCTCTGTTCTTCAGGACCAACTGGGCAAAGGCCCTGCCCTCCAGACCCTGAGTGCTGGCCACACTCTTCTGATTGTGGGTGGAGGCCCTGTGGCCCTGGGCTTAAGCCCGGCCTTCTAAGCCCGCTGAGACAGCAACTTAGCTCCCTTGGCTTTGGGTAGCCCCATTCTCCTAGTCCCTCTGAGTGGTGATCTCACCCCCTCGACCCAGTAGGCTCCATTCACTTGCATCTTGGGCATGACAGCACCACCTGCTCAGCTTTGGGCAGTCATCTCATCCTCTTGGCACACCTGAAAGTCAGCCCCAAACTTCAGAACTGAGTAGGTGGAGATCTGACTCTTTGAAACCTAGAAGGTAGTGATTCCACCCTTTGA
Source organism: Elephas maximus indicus (assembly GCF_024166365.1). Lineage (NCBI taxonomy): Eukaryota > Metazoa > Chordata > Mammalia > Proboscidea > Elephantidae > Elephas > Elephas maximus. Next base: position 101,166,764 of record NC_064824.1, read on the forward strand.
ATTTGATGCAACCCTGCTTCCTGTGCTTCTCCTTTCAATAGTTCTGCTAATCTCCGAATTGTTCCAGTGATGGTCCTTTTCTTATCTGGGAGGTCAAGAGATGTTTGGAATCATCTCTCTCCATAGGCTCATTTCCTGCTTGTAGATATCCAGGAGGCAGACAGCTTTCCTTAATTTTGTAATTCCTCTGTCCCTCCACTAGTCTGTCAGTTTGTCATACTGTGGTGGCTTGTGTGTTGCTGTGATGCTGGAAGCTATGCTAGCAGTATTTCAAATACCAGCAGGTTTTTTTTTCAACAGCATAAACGGCGACTGAACACGTGGACCTCGCCAGATGGAATACACAGGAATCAAATCAACTATATGTGTGGAAAGAGATGATGGAAAAGCTCAATACCATCAGAACAAAGCCAGGGGCGGACTGCGAAACAGATTATCAACTGGTTATATGCAAATACAAGTCGAAGCTGAAGAAAACTAAAAACAAGTCCACGAGAGCCAAATTATGACTTTGAGTATATCCCACCTGAATTTAGAGACCATCTCAAGAAAAGATTTGATGCATTGAACACTGTCATGAATTGAATTGTGTCTGCCCAAAAATATGTGTAAAGTTAGTTAGGCCATGATTCCCAGTACTGTGTGGTTGTCTTGCATTTTGTGATTGAAATTTTATGTTAAAGAGGATTAGGGTGGGATTGTAATACTCTTACCCAGGTCACATCCCTGATCCAATGTAAGGGGAGTTTCCCTGGGGTATGGCCTGCACCACCTCTTATCTCTCAAGAGATAAAAAGGAAAGGGAAGCAAGCAGAGAGGGGAGACCTCATATCACCAAGAAAGCAGTGCTGGGAGCAGAGCGCATCCTTTGGACCTAGGTGTGTTAGGCTGGCTCTTCTAGAGAAGCAAAACCAGTAAAGCATATGAATATATACATAAAGAGAGATTTATATCAAGGAAACAACTCAAGTGATTGTAGAGGCTGAAAAGTCCCAAATCCATGTATCAGGATAGAGGCTTCTCTCAATTCATGTAGCTGAAGGGGCTGGCGAACCCAAGATTGGCGGGTTGGAGAGTAGGCTTCCACTCTCAGGCTGTGAAGATCAATGAGTTCCAAGGTTTGCAGATAAGCTGATAGCTCAAGTTCCAAGAGCCGGAGGTCAGACGAACAGGGGGCAGTACAGGATCCAGAGTGAGCAAAAAAGCCAGAATGTCTGCTTACGCTTGGATGCAGGCCACACACCCAAGGAAACTCCCCTTCAACTGAATGGTTACTCACGGCAGATTCAATCATGGGAGTGAGTACATATAAACACTGAGAATCATGGCCCAGCCAAGTTTACACACAATCTTAATCATCACACTAGGATTCCTGCAAGGAGAAGCTCCTAGTCCAGGGGAAGATTAATGAGAAGGACCTTCCTCCAGAACAAACAGAGAGAGAAAGAATTCCCCTGGAGCTGACACCCTAAATTTGGACTTCCAGCCTACTAGACTGTGAGAAAATAAATTTTTTTTTGTTAAAGCCATCCACTTGTGGTATTTCTGTTATAGCAGCACTAGATGACTAAGACAGAATTTGGTACTGAGAAAGTGGGGTGCTGCACGAACAGATACCTAAAATGTGGAAGCAGTTTTAAAACTGTGAATGGATAGAGGAGCAGCAGCGACTGAGGACCAGCAGCGACTGAGGACCAGCAGCAGCGACTGAGGACCAGCAGCAGCGTAAGAACCTGCAGTGGCAGAGAAGTGGCAGCAACAGGTCCAGAAGACCAGCACCAGACAGCACTGGAGCTGACCCACAGAGCAAGAGAGTTGAGAGCCTGTGCGCAGGAGGCTTCCTGATGGAGTTGGGTACGTCCAGGCACTTACTGGTGGAGCTACAGAGCTTTGAAACCCTTGCTCCAGCACAGCAGATGTGAGCATGAAGCCTGAGGAGACCAGAGGGCAAGAAACCAGGAAGCACAAGCTGAAGACACAAGGAACACAAGAAGCTCAGCTCTCTCAGTCTCAAAAGGTATGGCCAAGACCTCAGGGGTTTACCAAGGGTGGAGCAGTGGCTTCTGGTGTTTCTAAGGGTGGAGCTGCCACTGAGATGGACTAGGAGAATGGTGCACCTAAAGCCGAGGGAGCAGAGTTGCCAGTCCAGTGGGCCTGGAAGGCGGAGCTGAAGCCCAGGCCCAAGAGGCCTCCACTCACAATCTGGAGAGTATGGCCAATACCTAGAGTCTGGAGGGCAGGGCCGTTGTGTAAATTGTCTCAGAGAACAGAGGATTATTTTCAAAGCCTTGAGGGCTAATGTAATGTGTTCTCCTGACTATCTTGATGTCTGTTATCCCTTCTTTTCCTCCAGTTTTTCTCATTTGTAATGGAAATGTCTGGCTCGTGCCTGTTCTGTCATTATAGCTTTGGAAGCAGATAACCTGTATTCTAGATTTCACAGATGAAGAGGATTTTTTGGACTTTGGATATGGAATTAAGATTTTTGCTATGATATGATGGGGTGAATATGTTTTGCAAGTTGCAAGGGTGTGATTTTTTGAGGGCCAAAGGATGGAATGTCATGGATTAAGTTATATCCCCCAGGTATTGTGAGATTTTCCTATATGTTGTAAGTCTTGCCTCTATGACGTTAATGAGGGGGGATGGGCAGCAGTTATATTATTGAGGCAGGATTCAGTCTACAAGATTGGATTGTATCTTGAGGCAATCTCTTTTGAGATATAAAAGAGAGAAATGAGCAGAGAGATGGGGGACCTCATACCATTAAGAAAGTAGTGCCGGCACCCATGTTTATTGCAGCTCTGTTTACAATAGCAAAAAGCTGGAAGCAACCAAGGTGTCCATCAACAGATGAATGGTTAAATAAATTGTGGTATATTCACACAATGGAATACTACGCATCGATAAAGAACAGTGACGAATCTGTGAAACATTTCATAACATGGAGGAACCTGGAAGGCATTATGCTGAGCGAAATGAGTCAGAGGCAAAAGGACAAATATTGTATAAGACCACTATTATAAGATCTTGAGAAATAGTATAAACTGAGAAGAACACATACTTTTGTGGTTACGAGGGGGGAGGGAGGGTGGGAGAGGGTTATTTACTGATTAGTTAGTAGGTAAGAACTACTTTAGGTGAAGGGAAGGACAATACTCAATACACGGAAGGTCAGCCCAACTGGACTGGACCAAAAGCAAAGAAGTTTCCGGGATAAACTGAATGCTTCAAAGGTCAGCGGAGCAAGGGCGGGGGTTTGGGGACTATGGCTTAAGAGGACTTCTAAGTCAATTGGCAAAATAATTCTATTATGAAAACATTCTGCATCCCACTTTGAAATGTGGCGTCTGGGGTCTTAAATGCTAACAAGCGGCCATCTAAGATGCATCAACTGGTCTCAACCCACCTGGATCAAAGGAGAACGAAGAACACCAAGGTCACACGATAACTAAGAGCCCAAGAGACAGAAAGGGCCACGTGAACCAGAGACTTACATCATCCTGAGACCAGAAGAACTAGATGGTGCCCGGCCACAGCTGATGACTGCCCTGACAGGGAGCACAACAGAGAACCCCTGAGGGAGCAGATCAGTGGGATTCAGATCCTAAATTCTCATAAAAAGACCATACTTAATGGTCTTACTGAGACTAGAGGAATCCCGGCGGTCATGGTCCCCAAACCTTCTGTTGGCCCAGGACAGGAACCATTCCTGAAGGCAACTCATCAGACGTGGAAGGGACTGGACAATGGGTAGGAGAGAGATGCTGATGAAGAGTGAGCTATTTGTATCAGGTGGACACTTGAGACTGTGTTGGCATCTCCTGTCTCGAGGGGAGATAGGAGGGTAGAGAGGGTTAGAAACTGGCAAAATTGTCACGAAAGGAGAGACTGGAAGGGCTGACTCATTAGGGGGAGAGGAAGTGGGAGTATGGTGTAAGGTGTATATAAGCTCATATGTGACTGACTTGATTTGTAAACGTGCACTTAAAGCTCAATAAAAATTATTAAAAAAAAAAAAGCAAAGATGTCACTTCAAGGACTAAGATGTGCTTGACCCAAGCCATGATATTTTCGACTGCCTCATATGCGTGTGAAAGCTGGGCAATGAATAAGGAAGATCGAGGAAGAATTGATGCCTTTGAATTACGGTGTTGGTGAAGAATGTTGAATATACCATGTGCTGCCAGAAGAATGAACAAATCTGTCTTAGAAGAAGTACAGCCAGAATGCTCCTTAGAAACGAGGATGGCGAGGCTTTGTTTACATACTTTGGACATGTTATCAGAAGGGACCAATCCCTGGAGAAGGACATCATGCTGAGTAAAGTAGAGGGTCAGCGAAAGAGACGACCCTCAATGAGATGAATGGACACAGTGGCTGCAACAATGGGCTTAAGCATAGCAACCATTATAAGGATGGGGCAGGAAGAAGCCGTGTTTTGTCCTGTTGTACAGAAGGTCACTATGAGTCAGAATCGACTTGATGGCACCTAACAATTAACAATAACTGTACCTTTCAGTCTAAGTTGACGGATTTTTGCTTTGGTATTTGAATAGATCCATCAGTCACAGGCTTAATCTGTTTGTCAAGAGACTGAGTCACCAAGTCCTTGGTGAAAGTTCTAGGGTACATGTCCTTAGTTTATACAACAGAATCTTGCAAACATTAAGTTCTGGCTTCATTTTGCACAGTTATTAGCTCCATCTCCTTCTTCCCACATTCTACTATAAGCAGCAAGGAGAAACCATGCTGCCCCTTAAAATCTTGCTTAGAAATCTCCTTGACCAATATCCAAGTTCATCACTTAGAAGTTCTACCTTCTGGCAAATTTTTAAACATAATTTAGACAAATTCTTTGCCACTGCCTAAAAAAATCACCCTTCCTCCATTGTCCAATCACGTGTTTGTCATTTCCCTTTAAAGCTTCACCAGAGGAATATTTAATGTCCATGTTTCTAGAACATTCTCTTGACAGTGCCTGTCTTACTCATGTAGTGCTGCCATAACAGAAATACCACAAGTGGATGGCTTTTAATAAAGAGAAATTTGTTTCCTCACAGTAAAGTAGGCTAAAAGTCCAAATTCAAGGCATCATCTCCAGGAGAAGGCTTTCTCTCTCTGTTGGCTCTGGAAGAAGGTCCTTGTCCGCAATCTTCCCATGGTCGAGGAGTTTCTCAAGCACAGGGACCCCAGGTCTAAAAGATGTGCTCTGCTCCTGGTGCTGCTTTCTTGGTGGTATGAGGTCCCCAACTCTCTGCTTGCTCCCCTTTCCTTTTATCTCTTGAGAGGTAAAAAGTGGTGCAGGTCACACCCCAGGGAAACTTCCTTTACCTTGGACCAGGGGAGGTGACCTCAGTAAGGGTGGTGTTACTATCCCACCCTAATCCTCTCAACATAAAATTATAATCACAAAATAGAGGACAACCACACAAAACTGGGAATTGTGACCTAACCAAGTTGATACACATATTTTTTGGGGGACAAAATTCAATCCATGACAGAGCCATATGTAAGACAACAGAGACTTTCCCTACAGCTCTCCTCACTTAATTCTGAGCCCTCACCAGAATTGTGTTTGATGTCCATAATTCTACCTACAGTCTCTTCAAGGCAATATAGGACCTTACTATGCAGTACATCAAAATTCCTCCAGATTCTACCCATTACCCAATTGCAAAATCACTGGGTAATTCCGTTAGAGTATCTGTTAGAGCAACTCCTCACTCCTGGTACAAAATTCTGTCTTAGTTATTGCCTTAGTTATCTAGTGATGCTGTAACAGAAATACCACAAGTGGATGGCTTCAACAAACAGAAGTTTATTCTTTCACAGTCTAGTAGGCTAGAAGTCCAAGTACAGGATGCCAGGTCCAGGGGAAGGCTTTCTCTCTCTGTCAGGTCTAGGCGAAGGTCCTTGTTATCAGTCTTCCCCAGCTGAGGAGCTTCTCAGAGCAGGGGCCCTGGGTCCAAAAGACATGCTGTTCTCCTGGCTCTTGTTTCTTGGTGGTATGAGGTCCCCCTGTCTCTTTGCTTGCTTCTCTTTTATATCTCAAAAGAGATTAATTTAAAACCTACAACCTAATCTTGTAGATTGAGTCCTGCCTCATTGACATAAATACTGCTAATCCCACCTCATTAACATCATAGAGGTAGGATTTACAACAGGTAGGAAAATCACATCAGATGACAAAATGGTGGGCAATCCCACAACACTGGGAATCATGGACTAACAAATCTGATAAACATTTTTAGGGTTACAATTCAATCCATAAGAGTTATCAAAGACTGCTTGAACAGAATATCACAAGTGGGTAGATTTAATGGGCAGAAATTTATTTTCTCACAGTTTAGGAGACTAGAAGTACAAATTCAGGGCTTTGACTCTCGGGGAAGGGTCTCTCTGTTGGCTCTGGGGGAAGGTCCTTGTCTCTTTTCAGCTTCTGTTCCTAGGTTTCTTGGTTATCATGTGGCATGTATCTTCCCCTCCATTTGTGCTTCCTTAATCTGCTCTTTTATATTTTAAAAGAGATTAATTTAAGACACACTGTATACTAATACTGTCTAATTAACATAACAAAGAAAATCCATTTCCAAATGGGATTATAACCACAGGTATAAACCAAAAAAAAACCCAATGCTGTCTATGTGACTCATAGTGTCCTTATAGAACAGATAGAAGTGCCCCATAGGATTTCCAAGGAGCACCTGGTAGATTTGAACTGCTGACTTTTGGATAGCAGCTGTAGCTCTTAACCATAATGGCACCAGGGTTTCTACCGGTACAGAGTTTAGGATTTACAGCACATGTTTATGGGGGACACAGCTCAGTACATAATACTATTCTTAGGGCTTTTTAAAAAAATTTTAGTTTAGATGAAGGTTTACAGAACAAACTAGTCTCTCATCAAATAGTACACACATTGCTCTATGACACTGGTTAACAACCCCACGGTGTCAACACTCTCCCTTTTCAACCCTGGGTTTCCTGTTACCAGCTTTCCTGTTCCCTCCTGCATTCCAGTTTCTGCCCCAGGGCTGGTGCGCCCCTTTAGTCTTGTTTTGTTCCATGGGCCTGTTCAATCTTTGGCTGAATGGTGAACCTCAGGAGTGACCTCATTACTAAGCTGAAAGGGTGTTTGGGGGCCATACTCTCAGGGTTTCTCCAGTCTCTGTCAGGCCAGTAAGTCTGTTCTTTCTTTTTGAGTTATAATTTTGTTCTACATTTTTCTCTACTTCTGTCCGGGGTCCTCTATTGTGATCCCTGTCAGAGCAGTCAGCAGTGGTAGCTGGGCACCATCTAGTTGTACTTAGTCTGGTGGAGGCTGTGGTAGGTGTGGCCCATCAGTCCTTTGGACTAATCGTTCCCTTGAATCTAATTTTTCTTCATTATTCCTTGCTCCTGAAGGGGTGAGACCAGTGGAGTATCCTAGATGGCCACTCATAGGCTTTTAAGGCTCTTAAGGCTTTTTTAAGCAAAGTTACCTGAAGGTCAGCTAGAGCGCTTGTCTGAGTAATATTTGTCTTCAAAGTGTACATGGATAATATATTTTCTGGGCCCTGGACTGGATGAGTATGTGAGAATACTTTCTATCGTCACTGCATAGGAGGAATATCTTAGCCAAGTACAGGATTCTCGTATCACGATCTGTTTTCTCAAACTTTGTGGACGTTGCTTCACTGTATTCTGGCACTTGGCATCAAAGTGAAGAAGTGTAATGATAGTTGATTCACTTTTTAATTTTTGAGGCCTTTTTTTAATAAAATATCTTTTAGTAAGATTTTTTTTTTTAAACCTCAAAAAAAAAAATTCTTAGAACAGTAAGATTGGAGACTACAGAGAATTGGGAAAGTTCAAAAGACATAAACAAGAAAATTAAAAATAACCAGTGAACCTATTACCCCAATGTTATGGATTGAATTGTGTCCCCTAAAAACATGTGTTGTAAATCCTAACAGCTGTCTGTGCTTATAATCCTATTTGTGAGTGGATTGTGTTCATTATGATAATGAGGTAGGATTAGGGTATAGCTTATTGTCTTTTGAGATATAAAACAGATTAAACAGGTAAGCGAGAGAAGCAGAGATAGGGGAAGACTGATGCCAAGCCACGAGAAAATCTCTAAAGAACCAGAAAACAAGTCGAAGAGACAAGGACCTTCCCTCAGAGCAGCACTAGATAATGAAGACACCCAAGATAGCCACTGTGAATATTTTTTTGATGTGTTCCTTCTAATCTTTTTGTTGATGAATTAAAAATAGAGTAAGGTAATAATATATTTTTGCACACAGTAGAGAAGCTCTTAAAATTATGTGCCTTTGTAAACAATTCTAAGGTATTTAATTAAAAGACAATGGTTCTTAGACTCCTGCAGTTATAGAACTAATTGAGAAAGTGATAAAGTAGGAACCCTCAAGATAATCCAATACACACATACCTGCAAAATTCTGCACACAGTTTCAAAGAGTTCACGAAGCTCCTTTATATATCCCAAATTAAGAAACGTTGGTAATAATGATTAACATCTATTAAGTACTTTCCATGTTCCAGACACTATTCTAAATGTTTTACATATATTAACTAATTTAAGCTTTACAATAACCTCAGGGGAAGATAATACTATTATCCCCAATTTTCATACGAGGAACTTAAGCCATTGAGAGTTTAATTTACCAATGTTACCTTACACTTTGTGTAACTTAGTACCACAATTATAAAATAGCAGAGCTGAGATTTTAATCCAGGTGATCTAACTTCAGAGCCCACACTCTTATCCATGAGTCTATGTTGCCTCAATTGAGTTTTTGTGAAGACTCACTTAACACAACTTTCAAGTATATGCTGCCACATCTAGGCTGACCAGGACACCTAAATCCACACTTAATAGTGGCTACCACAGTGTGAGGACCACTCTTCTGTACTGAACCATTAATAGGACCAAAAAAGGGCTTTTAGGCTGCCATGTATATATAGACACAGAGTGTGGTGATTTTTAAACATGTTCCCAAGTTCAGTGCAAATCCTCACATTCAGTAGTGGAGTCTATGTCTCCTCTCTTTGAACCTGGGTGGGTCTTTGATACTGCTTTGGCCAATGGAGTATTATAGAAGTGGTGCTATGTGACTTCCAAGGTGTCATGGATTGGATTATGTCCCCCCAAAATATGTGGTTAAACCATGATTCCCAGTATTGTGTGGTTGTCTTCCATTTTGTGATTTTCCTATGTGTTATAAATCATAATCTCTGCCTGTGGTTAAAGAGGATTAGGGTGGGATGTAATACCCTTGTTCAGGTCACATCCCTGATCCAAAGTAAAGGGAGTTTCCCTGGGGTGTGGCCTGCACCACCTTTTATCTTACAAGAGATAAAAGGAAAGGGAAGCAAGCAGAGAGGCATATCACCAAGAAAGCAGTGCCAGGAGCGGAGTGCGTTCTTTGGACCCAGGGTTCCTTTGAGGAGAAACTCTTAGTTCAGGGGAAGATTGGTGACAAGGACCTTCCTCCTGAGCTGACAGAGAAAGAAAGGCTCCCCCTGGAGCTAATGCCCTTAATTTGAACTTCTAGCATGCTAGCCTGTGAGAGAACAAATTTCTTTTTGTTAAAGCCATCCACTTGTGGTATTTCTGTTATAGCAGCACTAGCTAAGACACAAGGGGTAAAAAAAAAACCCGACACAAGGGATAGGTCATAAAAATGCCATGCATCCTCTGCTTTGGCTTCTTGGGATGTTCTTTTAGAACGTAGCCATCATGTAGTCTAGCTGATTTTCAAATAATTTAATTTAAAGAACTCTTGAATAGGAAAAGATATGATAAAATAAAAGGAAGTGAACAATGATCAAGCAATACAGAGTTTAATCCAAATGATTAAACCAGGAAGGGAAGACTAGATCAGTGGTCGACAGCAGCTGGAGAGAAGGGCAATGGGGAGTGACTACTGATGGATATGAGATTTTTTTCTGCAGTGATGAAATGTTCAAAAATTACATGGTAGTGATGATTGCACAACTCTGAGATATACTAAAAACCACTGAGCTGTACATTTTAAAAGGACAAATTTTATGGTATATGAATTATTTTTCAACAAAATTGTTACAAAAACTGCTTTGAATGAGAAACTGCTCTCTGAACATGTAACGTAATTCAGAAGCCATAAAAGAAAAGTTTGATATGTTTGACTCTAAAATAAAAGGGCTCCAAAAAGCAAAACAAACAAAAGCCTGATGATCAAGTAATATCGAAAGACAAAATGACACAAGACAATCTGGGAAAAAGTATTTTCAAAAGGTATTCAGAAAAAGGACTAAAATCTCTAATATACAAAGAGGTCTTATAAAATTTAAGGTAAAAACAATGTCATGGGAAAATGGGCACAGCACAATAAGAGTCCATTCTCAAAAGAAGTAATACAAACAGTTAATTAAGAGGGGGAAACGCCCAACATCACTTACAGAAGTGCGAGTTAAAACCACTGCAAACTATTATTTTCATCTCTCTGCTTGCCGAAGGTTTTGAAAGTTCATCATACACAAGTTTGTTCAAAGTGTTGGGGAACAAGAACTTTTGAGGGGAGTATAAATTGGTGTAACATTTTGGAGGGGAAAATGCCTTTAGTTATAAAAAGGAAAGAAAGTTAAGTGCATACTAGACTTTGATCCAGTTTTTCTCTTTTAGGAATTCAGCACACAGAACTGCTAACACAAATGGGAACAGGTGTGTATACAATAAGGCTCATTAGAAGATTGGAAACAAACCGAATGCCCTTCAAATGGTGATTGGATAAACAGGTTATGCCTATTTTAAAATGAAAGATGATGCAGCCACTGAAAAGAGAGAGCTGTATGTGGAAACATAGTCAAGATAAATTAAGTGGGAAAAATCAAAAGCAAGTTTCAGGCAGGGTTGGGCTACAGTGAGGCATACTACTTAAGGAAGCAGGAACTGTCAGAACGGTTCAGCGCAGGTTCAGCAGCTGAGAGTGAGTGCCCCCTTATATTTTGTGCCCTGCTCTCCTCTCTTGCCTTACTCTTGTCTCAACCAGGCAGAATAATATGCATAATACAATCCCATGCCTGTAAATAATAACTACATTTATATTTAATGTAAATAATACTTACATCGCTTACATTATCATATACTATATTATTATAAAAATAATTTATAAATATAGTATGTGTTTGTGCTAAAGCAAAGAAGTGGAAGAATACATAGCAAATTATACACAGTGGTTTTTTGGGGGTATGGGGTTATGTGGGATCTCCAGTTTCTCAGTCAAATACTCCTGAAATCTTGTGTTAAAATGCAATTAATTGCATATTGTTGGTTACAGAAAAGGCAAGAAAGATTTGATAATAATAGCATGGCCACACAAAAGGGTTCGATGTCCTATGTATGTCTGAACTGAGCACTTTGTATATCTGTGGTTGGTACCATGTAGATACAATGTTGTTGCCATTGTTGTTAGGTGCCATTGAGTCAGTTCCAACTCATAGCGACCCTATGCACAACAGAACGAAACACTGCCCGGTCCTGAGCCATCCTTACAATCGTTGTTATGCTTGAGCTCATTGTTGCAGCCACTGTGTCAATCCACCTCGTTAAGCGTCTTCCTCTTTTCCGCTGACCCTGTACTCTGCCAAGCATGATGCCCTTCTCCAGGGACTGATCTCTCCTGACAACATGTCCAAAGTATGTAAGACGCAGTCTCCCCATCCTTGCCTCTAAGGAGCATTCTGGCCGCACTTCTTCCAAGACAGATTTGTTCGTTCTTTTGGCAGTCCATGGCGTATTCAATATTCTTCGCCAACACCACTATTCAAAGGCATCAATTCTTCGGTCTTTCTTATTCATTGTCCAGCTTTCACACGTATATGATGCGATTGAAAATACCATGGCTTGGGTCAGGTATTAGCCTTTAGTTTTCAAGGTGACATCTTCGCTCTTCAACACTTTAAAGAGGTCCTTTGCAGCAGATTTGCCCAATGCAATGCGTCTTTTGATTTCTTGACTGCTGCTTCCATAGTTGTTGATTGCGGATCCAAGTAAAATGAAATCCTTGAAAACTTCAATCTTTGTTTATCACGATGTTGCTCATTGGTCCAGTTGTGAGGATTTTTGCTTTCTTTATGTTGAGGTGAAATCCATACTAAAGGCTGTGGTCTTTGATCTTCATTAGGAAGTGCTTCAAATCCGCTTCACTTTCAGCAAGCAAGGTTGTGTCATCTGCATAACGCAGGTTGTTAATAAGTCTTCCTCCAATCCTAATGCCCTGTTCTTCATATAGTCCAGCTTCTCAGATTATTTGCCCAGCATACAGATTGAATATGTATGGTGAAAGAACACAACCCTGACACACACCTTTCCTGACTTTAAACCAATCAGTATCCCTTTGTTCTGTCTGAACAACTGCCTCTTGATCTATGTAAAGGTTCCTCATGAGCACAATTAAGTGTTCTGGAATTCCCACTCTTTACAATGTTATCCATAATTTGTTACGATCCACACAGTTGAATGCCTTTGCATAGTCAATAAAACACAGGTAAACATCCTTCTGGTATTCTCTGCTTTCAGCCAGGATCCATCTGACATCAGCAATGATATCCCTGGTTCCACATCTTCTGAAACCGGCTTGAATTTCTGGCAGTTCCCTGTTCATATACTGCTGCAGCCATTTTTGAATAATCTTTAGTAAAATTTTGCTTGCATGTGGTATTCATGATATTCTTCTATAATTTCCACATTTGGTTGGATCACCTTTCTTGGGAATAGGTATAAATGTGGATCTCTTCCAGTCAGTTGGCCAGGAAGCTGTCTTCCACATTTCTTGGCATAGACGAGTGAACACCTCCAGCGTTGCATCTGTTTGTTGAAACATCTCAATTGATAGTCCATCAATTCCTGGAGCCTTGTTTTTTGCCAATGCCTTCAGAGCAGCTTGGACTTCTTCCTTCAGTACCATTGGTTCCTGATCATATGCCACTTCCTGAAATGGTTGAATATCGACTAATTCTTTTTGGTATAATGATTCTGTGTATTCTTTCCATCTTCTTTTGATGCTTCCTGCATCATTTAATATTTTCCCCGTGGAATCCTTCACTATTGCAACTCGAGGCTTGAATTTTTTCTTCAGTTCTTTCAGCTTGAGAAACGCCGAGCGTGTTCTTCCCTTTTGGTTTTCCATCACCAGTTCTTTGCACATGTCATTATAATACTTTGTCTTCTCAAGACCCCTTTGAAATCTTCTCTTGAGTTGTTCCACTTCATCAATTCTTCCTTTTGCTTTAGCTGCTTGACGTTCGAGAGCAAGTTTCAGAGTGTCCTCTGACATCCATCTTGGTCTTTTCTTTCTTTCCTGTCTTTTCAATGACCTCTTGCTTTCTTCATATGTGATGTCCTTGATATCATTCCACAGCTCATCTGGTCTGCGGTCACTAGTGTTCTATGCATCAAATCTATTCTTCAGATGGTCTCTAAATTCAGGTGGGGCATACTCAAGGTCATATTTTGGCTCTGGTGGACTTGCTCTGATTTTCTTCTGTTTCAGCTTGAACCTGCATATGAGCAATTGATGGTCTGTTCCACAGTCGGCCCCTGGCCTTGTTCTGACTGATGATATTGAGCTTTTCCATGGTCTGTCTCTTTCCACAGATGTAGTCAATTTGATTTCTGTGTGTTCCATCTGGTGAGGTCCATGTGTATAGTTGCCGTTTATGTAGGTAGAAGAAGGTATTTGCAATGAAGAGGTCGTTGGTCTTGCAAAATTCTATCATTCGATCTCCAGCATTGTTTCTATCACCAATGCCATATCTTCCAACTACTGATCCTTCTTCTTTGTTTCCAACTTTTGCATTCCAATCGCCAGTGATTATCAATGCATCTTGATTGCATGTTTGATCAATTTCAGACTGCAGCAGCTGATAAAAATCTTCTATTTCTTCATCTTTGGCCCTAGTGGTTGGTGCATAAATTTGAATAATCGTCACATTAAGTGGTCTTCCTTGTAGGCATATGGATGTTATCCTATCACTGACAGCGTCATACTTCAGGATAGATCTTGAAACATTCTTTTTGACGATGAATGTAACACCATTCTTCTTCAAGTTGTCACTCCAGTATAGCAGACTATGTGATTGTCCAATTCAAAATGGCCAATACCACTCCATTTCAGCTCACTAATGCCTAGAATATTGATGTTTTTGTGTTCCATTTCATTTTTGGCAATTTCCAATTTTCCTAGATTCATACTTCGTACATTCCAGGTTCTGAGTATTAATGGATGTTTGCAGCTGTTTCTTCTCATTTTGAGTCATGCCACATCAGCAAATGAAGGTCCTGAAAGCTTTACTCCATCCACGTCATTAAGGTTGGCTCTACTTTGAAGAGGCAGCTCTTCGCCAGTCATCTTTTGAGTGCCTTTCAACTGGGGGGCTCATCTTCCAGCAATGTATCAGACAATGTTCCGTTACTATTCATAAGTTTTCATTGGCTAATGCTTTCCATAAGTCGACTGCTGGGTCCTTCTTCCCAGTGTGTCTTAGTCTGGAAGCTCAGCTGAAACTTGTCCTCCATGAGTGACCCTGTTGGTATCTGAGTACCGGTGGCATAGCTTCCAGCATCACAGCAACACACAAGCCCCCACAGTACGACAAACTGACAGACATGTGGGCGATAGATACAATAGGAAGAATGAAATCATGGGGAAAAAAAAGAAAAAGAGTAAATATTATATGCTTTTGAGACATGTATTTAAAAAACTGTGTAGCAGCATTTCCTCTGCTAATTACATTCTCTGGCCAAGTACAAATTCAAGTAACTCACTGGAAGAGTCAATTTCAGCTTCTAGTCAAATAGTGTCTTCCTGAATATGCCTTACCAGTCTCCCTTACTTAAAGATAAGATTGTCTTTCATATGGGAGTTTCAAAACAGTTTAAAGACATTACTTAGTTCTCACAACCACTCTGTGAAGTGGGTGTATTTTATCATGTCTATTTTCCACATGAGAAAACTGACAAGCTTAATGATTTCTCAGGATTTCATACTTCATCATTGTCAGTAAAACTAAGAACCTAATAAATTAAATGCTATTAGTTCATTGGCCAAGGAGCCCTGGTGATGCAGTGGTTAAGTGCTCTGCTGCTAACAGGAAGGTCCGTGGTTGAAACCTCTGGGAGAAAGGTTTACAGCCTTGTAAACTCTATGGGGTAGTTCTACCCTGTTCTATAAGGTTGCTATATGAGTTGAAATCAACTTGAATGCAACGGGGTTGATTTGAGGGGGTGGGTGGGGAGTTTCTTATTTCATTGGCCTTTTTTTTTTTTTTTCTTGAAAAGAGAGAAAGCAATTGTTGGGTAGATAAGCCAACTAAAATAGCTATTTTCATGCCAGTTTTCTTTAAAACACAGATAATTTCATTTTTTGTACTTTCTAAATAATCTGGAGTATTTTTAATTTGCTCTATACCCCAATAGTTGATTGGGGCAGTGTTTTCTAAATTAAAACTTTTCTATTTTAATATATACAAATAGGCAGATGTAAAGCTCTGTTGTAGCTTCATCCAAGATCTGCTTTGGGTATTTCTTCACTTACAAGAAATGTTCTTACAGATGAAGTAAAGTGGTTTAGGGGCAAGAAAACTTTTTGTTTGTTTGTTTTTTGGAGACCTATTTTTAAAATGGAAACCTGGTGGCTTAGTGGTTAAGTGCTGTAGCTGCTAACCAAGAGGTCAGCAGTTCGAATGCACCAGGTGTTCCTTGGAAATTCTATGGGGCAGTTCTACTCTGTCTTATAGGGTCACTATGAGTCTGAATTGGCACCACGGCAATGGGTTCAGTTTGGTTATTTTATTTTTAAAAGCCCTGGCCTGGCACAGTGTAAGAGTACAATAAATTCTTGAAAATGGAAGGGTTAACATGCCCTTCACTTGTGCAATGTGCTGTGCTAACCACTTTATACATGTTATCTCATTTAATCCACATGATGATGTCTTTACTATCATATACTTTTCACTTTGTACATAAAGAGGCTGATAGTGGGATTTATTTAACCTTGTGTAAGAGGTAAGTAGGTAAGATTCTAAATATCAAGTATGCCACTGTGTGTGTGTGTGTGTGTGTGTGTGTACAGAAGTTAGAGTAGCTTCTCTAAGTTTTTTTTTTTCTTTTTAATGTCGCGTTGGTAAAATGTACATAACATAAAGGAGCAGTGGTGGCGCAGTATTTAAGTGCTTGGCTACTAACTGAACTCACCGGCCTCTCTGGGGAAGAAAGGCGTGGCCATCTACTTCCCTAAAGATTACAGCCCTGTAAACCCTAAGGGCAGTTCTACTCTGTCCTACAGGGTTGCTGTAAGTTGGAATTAACTTAACATCATTGGGTTATATAACATAAAATTTGCTGTTTTAACCATTTTTAACTGTACAATTCAGTGGCATTAATTATGTTTATAATGTTGTACAATCATCACCGCTATTTATTTCCAAAACTTTTTCATCACCTCAAACAGAAATTCTGTGCCCCTCAAGCAACAACTCCTCAAAGTGATCAACTGCTAACCAAAAGTTCATTGGTTTGAAACCACCGGTGGCTCCACAGGAGAAACATGTGGGAGCCTGCCTCCACAAGGATTTAGAGCCTTCAGAACCCTGTGGGATCGCTGAGTTGGAATCGACTCTACGGTAGTGGCTTAGGTTTGGGTTTAGTATGGGTAAACTACATTTTGTTTATTCATTCATCTGTTGATGGACATTTGGGTTGTTTCCATCTTTTGGCTATTTATGAACAATGCTACAATGAACATTGGTTGTACAAATAACTGAGTCTCTGCTTTCAAGTCTTTTGGGTATATACCTAGGAGTGGAGTTGCTGGGTTATATGGTAATTCTATGTTTAACTTTTTTTTTTTAATTATTTTTTTCTTTTTTTATTGTACTTTAAATGAAGGTTTACAGAGCATATTAATTCCTTTTAAAAAAATTAATACACATATTGTTTTGTGATATTGGTTGCCAACCCCACGGCATGTCATCACTCTCCCCCTCTCAACCTTGGGTTCCGCATTACCAGCTTTCCTGTCCCCTCCTGTCTTCTCACCCCTGCCCCTGAGCTGGTGTGCCCATTTAGTCTCTTTCTATTTTATGGACCTGTCTAATCTTTGGCTGAAGGGTGAACCTTAGGAGTGACTTCAGTACTAAGTTAAAAGGGTGTCCAGAGGCCATAGTCTTGAGGTTTCTCCAGTCTCTGTCAGACCAGTAAATCTGGTCTTTCTTGTGAGTTTGAATTTTGTTCTACCTTTTTCTCCAGCTCTGTCCAGGACCCTCTGTTATGATCCCTGTCAGAGCAGTCAGAAGTGGTATCCGGGCACCATCTATTTGTGCTGGACTCAGTCTGGTAGAGGTTGTGGTACTTGTGGTCCATTAGTGTTTTGGACTAATCTTTCCCTTATGTCTTTTGTTTTCATCATTCTCCCTTGCTCCAGACAAGGTGGGATCAGTGGAGTATCTTAGACACCTGCTCACAAACTTTTAAAACCCCAGACACTACTCACCAAAGTAAGTTATATAGATCATTTTCTTTATAAACTATGCTATGCCAGTTGAGCTAGATGTTCTTCAAGACCATGGTCCTCAGCCCTCAGCCCAGTAATTTGGTTCCTCAGGAAGTTTGAATGTGTCTATGAAGCTTCCATAACCTTGCCTTGGTCAACTTGTGCTGACTTCTTTAGTACTGTGTACTGTCTTACCCTTTACCAAAGTTACCACTTATCTATTGTCTAGTTAGTGTTTTTTCCTCTGCACCCCTCCCCTCCCTCGTAACCATCAAAGATTGTTTCTGTTTGCGTGTAAATCTTTTCATGAATTTTTACAATAGTGGTCTCATACAATATTTGTCCTTTTATGTTGACTTATTTCATTCAGCATAATGCTCTCCAGATTCATCCATGTTGTGAAATGTTTCACAGATTCATCATTGTTCTTTATTGTTGCCTAGTATTCCATTGTGTATATGTACCATAGTTTGTTTATCCAGTCATCTGTTGATAGGCATTTAGGTTGTTTTCATTTTTTTTTTTTTGCTATTGTGAATAATGCTATAATGAACATGGGTGCACATATGTCTATTCATGTGATGGCTCCTATTTCTCTAGGACGTATTCCTAGGAGTGGGGTTGCTGGATCTTGTGGTATTTCTATTTCTAGCTTTTTAAGGAAGTGCCATATTGTTTTCCAAAATGGTTGTACCATTTTGCATTCCTACCGGTACTGCATAAAAGTTCCAATCTCCTTGCAGCCTCACCAACATTTTTTATTTTCTGTTTTTTTGATTCATGCCAATAATGTTGGGGTGAGATGGTATCTTATTGTAGTTTTAATTAGTATTTCTCTAATGGGTAGTGATCGTATTTCCTCATGTGTCTGTTAGCTGCCTTTATGTCTTTTTTGGTGAAGCAACTGTTCATATCCTTTGCCCATTTTTTAATTGAATTATTTGTCTTTTTGTTGTAGAGGAGATGGACTTTCCTATATATTTTAGAGTCACCTTACTATAGGGTTGCTATAAGTCAGAATTGACTTGACGGCAATGGGTTTGTTTTTTTTTTACTGATTATTTGGAGCCCTGGTGGCGTAGTGGTTAAGTGTTCGCCTGCTAACCAAAAGATCAGCAGTTTGAATTCACCAGCCACTCCTTGGAGACCCTATGGGGCAGTTCTACTCTGTTTTGTAGGTTCACCAGGAGTCGGAATTGACTCAATGGCAATTTTTTTTTTTAACTGATTATTAAAACAAGCTGTGTAAATCCATTCTCCTGAAACTGTTCCGAAAGGCAGGCATCTTCCTATTCCTACTGTGATGTTATTTGCAAAGTGCTTTTCAGACTTCAGCTTTTCTAAGTGTGTCCTAGTGAGCCACTGCTCTCTTGCCACTTATTTTCCATTCTGACCTCATTATATTTTTTTTCCTCTAGCCCTAGTATAGAAATCCTCTGTGATATGGAGATCAGCTTTGGCACTGCAATGGGTTCTTACCATTGGTTATCAGTTTCATCATCTTGGTTACTGTAATTGTTGCATGGGTTTGGATGAGAATGATACTAGCTGGATTCTTTGAGAGAATTTAAAATAAGCCCGTCACCAAATGGATTATATCTCAGCAGGGATGCAAGGACACTGTTATTATAAGAAATTCTCTTCTTATCACAGCTTGATCTCTTGCTTAAGACACCACTAAATGAACTTTGAGGGAAGTAGAAAGGCTGTTGGTAATCTAAGCAAAGTTTAAAAATTCTAGTATTTATTTGAAGCCTAAAGTTTAAACGTTAAAGTTCTTTTTTTTTTTTTTTTAATCCTTTATATATGCTAAAACAGTTTAAGATTTCAGGCATTGTTTTCAACAAACCAAATTGTTTATAAACGCTGGCATAGAGCAGAATTTTCAGGACAGAGGAAACAGAAGGGAAGCCACTTTCCAGGACTAAGTAAAGTTGGTGGGGAATTTTGAAGAGCACTGGCAAAGATCTTCAGCAATACAAATGGCAGAGACTCTTTTTGAAGTGATCATCCAGAAACTGCATGTTTAGAGACTATCGATGTTTTTGCAAATAATAATAAAGGCGCAAATCTCAGAAGTCACATTGTATCCCAGCCAGACCTACATGGTATAAGAACAAGACACATAAAAGAAAATCAGCACGTGGACTATACAAGAAGAGAAACTAAAACAGGGAACACGAGTTCTATAATGAAGAGGATATAGAAATAAGTATCAGAACCTTTGGCTTTAAGGAAGCTTCCCCATTCTAGCTAAATATGTGGATATAGTGGAACCCACCTGACTAGGACCATCACAATCCTGGTACCAGGACTGTTTATTTATAAACCTTTATTTCACAAAGGAAAAGCTTATATGAATTAAACAATTCAATAAAATGGAGGAGGGAGGCAAAGTCACAAATCTAATTTGTAATAAAACAGAGTACCTAATAGAAATATAATAAACCAGAGTGCTTAATAGAACTTTACATTTGTAGAAGGGTTCATTAAACATAAGGTTGGGGAATTGATGATGAAGTGTCATCTGAGATGTAATTAAAATTTTTTTTTATTGTGTTATAGGTGAAAGTTTATAGTACAAATTAGTTTTTCATTCAAAAATTTATACACAAGTTGTTTTGTGACATTGGTTACAATCCCCACAACGTGTCAACACTCTCCACCTTTCTACCCTGGGTTCACCATGTCCCTTTGTAGAGTTTTCCTGTCCCTTTTTGCCTTCTCGTCTTTGCTTTTGGGCAGGAGTTGTCCGTTTGTTCTCATATACTTGATTGAACTGAGAAGCATGTTCCTCTTGTGTGTTATTTTATTTTATTTTTTGTGTTATTATTTTATTAGGCCTGTCTATTTTTTTTTTTTCTTTGTAATCTTTGGCTGAAATGTGGACTTTGGGAGTGGCTTCAGTTCTGAGTTACCAGGGTATCTGGGTGCCACAGTCTTGGTGGTTCTTCCAGTCTCTGTCAGTAAATCTGGTCTTTTTTCGTGAATTTGAATTTTGTTCTACATTTTTCTCCCTCTCTGTCTGGGACTCTGTATTGTGATCCTGTCAGAGTGGTTGGTGATGGTAGCCAGGCACCACCTAGTTCTTCTGGGCTAGGGCTGGTCAAGGCTTTGGTTCATGTGGGCCTTTAGTCCTTTGGACTAATATTTTCTTTGTGTCTTAGGTTTTCTTCATTCTCCTTTGCTCCGGTTGGGATGGGACCAATAGATATATCTTAGATGGCCACTCGCAAGCTTTTAAGACCCCAAACACTACTCACCAAATAGGGCATAGAACATTTTCTTTATGAACTATGTTAATGACGATTGACCTAGATGTCCCTGGAGACCATGGTCCCCAGCCCTCAGACCCAGTAACTTGGTCACTCAAAGTGTTTGGATGCGTCCAGGAAGCTTCTACGGCTTTCCCCTGGTCAAATTGTGCTGACTTCCCCTGTATTGTGCGTTATCTTTCCCTTCACCAAAGTTAGCACTTATCTACTATCTGGTAGCATAGTGGTTAAGAGCCACAGCTGATAACCAAAAGGTCAGCAGTTCAAATCCACCAGGCGCTCCTTGGGAACCCTATGGGGCAGTTCTACCGTGTCTGATAGGGTCGCTATGAATCAGAATCAACCCATTGGCCACGGTTTGGTTTTTTTTTCTTTTTACCAACTAGTTAGTTATTTCCCCTTCTCACCCCTCCCCTCCACTGTAACCATAAAAGATTGTTTTTTTCTGTGCATAACTTTTCTTGGGTTTTTATAATAGTGGTGTTACAGGGCAAGGCTTCCTAGCTCGGGACTAAGCCCTGCTTAGGTTCTTGGCTTCTACTGACCAAGAATGACCAGGAGAGGTTCAGATGTTCTACACAAACAAAGGTTTGTTAGGGACAGAAAGAGAGTAAAGGCTCTTGAGGGAGAGACGAAGAGGGGCTTCCACCTCTGCTAGCCTCCAGTCTTTCTCCAAACAAAGGATTTCCCAGGGTTAATAAAGGTTTTTAGGTGGAAAAACGGCATTCTTTTTGTTCATGAAATGGGCAGAAATTTCCAGGAGAAGGGGAGGGATTATGAAAATCAAATGCATACACAGTTAGAATTCAAGATGGATTTCCCCTCAGAGGTTGCTGGAACTAAGATGGAGTCTGTCACTAAGGCTGCCGGGGTGTCGAACAGGACTTATTCTGGGATGTTGTGCATGTGTGATGCTTCTGGACCTTGGTTCGAGTCCCAGCGAGGGGTCCCTGCTCATGTTTGTCTCATGTGGAAGGTCATTCATAGGCCATGTTGATCTTTACTGTGCACTCTCTGCACCTGGTAGGGACTTGAAAAACAACCCTTAAGAAGTAGTTATCTACTTGATTAGTCAAGGACGTCTATTAATGACATGTATTAAAAAAAAGATTATTTACTCAGAAAGCAATACATTCTAACAACCCATAGGAAGGGAGGGAAACTGAAGCTTGTAAGTAGGCTTCAATCCAGGAATATAGGAGTATTGAGCCAGAATTTATCTACCTCAGCCAGTCTGATTCTTTGCCTGTCTCAGTGGTCTCATACAATATTTGTTTTTTTGTAATTGACTTATTTTACTCAGCGTAATGTTCTCCAGATTCATCCATGTTGTGAGATGTTTCTTGGATTCATCGCTGTTCTTTATTGTTGCATAGCATTCCCTTGTGTCTATGTACTATAATTTGTCCATTCACCTGTTGGTGGGCACTTCGGTTGTTTCCATCTTTCTGCTTTTGTGAATAATGGTGCAATGAACTTGGGTGTGCATATGTCTACTTGTGTGACAGCTGTTATTTCTCTAGGATATATTCCTAGAAGTGAGATTGCTGGGTCATATGATATTTCTATTTTAATCTTTTTAAGGAAGAGCCATATCATTTTCCAAAATGATTGTACCATTTTGCATTCCCACTAGCAGTGTATATGAGTTCCAATCTCCCCATAACCTCTCCTACATTTGTTATTTTCTGGGTTTTTGTTTTTTTTTTTAATTCATGCCAGTAATATTGGGGTGAGATGGTATCTCATTGTAGTTTTGATTTGCATTTCTCTACTGGCTATTGGGAGCCCTGGTGGAGCAGTGGTTAAGAGATTGGCTGTACCCCAAAGGTCAGCAGTTTGAATTCACCACAAGCTCCAGTGAGGCAATTTAACCCTGTCCTGTAGGGTTGCTATGAGTCAGGATCAACTCAACAGCAACAGGTAATGGCTAGCAATCTCTAGTATTTCCTCATGTGTCTGTTAGCCGTCTTAATGTCTTCTTTGGTGAAGTGTCTGTTCATATCCTTTGCCCATTTTTTAATTGGGTTGTCTTTTTGTTACCGAAGTGTTATTCTATAGATTTTAGAAATTAGACCCTTGTCAGATACATCATAGCCAACATTTTTTCCCAGTCTGTAAGTTCTCTTTTTACTCTCTTGGTGAAGTCTTTTGATGAGCATAAGTTTAATTTTTAGAAACTCCCAGTTATCTAGTTTATCCTCTGGTGTTTGTTGTTGTTAGTCATGGTTTGTATTGTATTTATGCCATGTATTAGGGCCTCCAGTGTTGTCCCTATTTTTCCTTCCATGATCTTTACCATGTGATGTAATTTTTTTGATAAAGTTTTTTGATATGAACAGAGAGCTTGTTTAATTTTTTTTTTTTTTTGCATTTTCTTACCATGCATATAGTTTTTGTTCTGGATATTTAAAAAAAAATTATTTTGAAATATTTTTTCTGAATTAAAAATAATACATTGTAGGGATTTAAGAATAGATAGAAAAGTACAAAGAAGAAAATAAAATTTAAAAATTACCTATAATCCTCCCCCAATGCAAACTGGGGATAACAAAAATAGAAATGAATGTTATACTACTCCAGAATTGTAAACAAACCCTTTGAGAACACAGAAGACAGGCCAACTTGTGAATTATTCTGGATTTTTAAGAAAAAGTAGGAGATAGCCTATTGAAGACGGGGTAGGGAAAGGTATTGAAGGTAGGGAAATAGCACGTAGAAAACAATAGAGCTTCCTCCCCTTTATTTTTATTAAAAAGAAATTTTATCCTCGCTTTTTTTTTTAAATTACAAAGAAGGTAAAATTTTGTGAAAGAGACTGGTATGTTCAGAGAACTGTTCAATGCAGTTAGACTCCAGGGGATAGAAGAGGAAGATAAAGTTGGAATGACTGTGAAGACCTTTTTCACAAAGCTAAGGAGGTAGGCTTTATCCTTTAAGGTAAATCTTAGTTATACTGAGATAGGTGAAGTAACGGACAATGCGGAATGTAATATTGATTATTAGCCTTTTAACTAGAAAATTGTTATTTAGCACATTTGCTGCACCAGATTTCCCTCTCCTTCCCCATTGTTCTATTACTCAAATTTTGTGGCCAAGAGATAAAAATCCTTTTAGGAAGATGTTAGAAGACAAGATAATGGCAAATAAGATTTTTAAAGATATTCTACATAAAAACTTGGCAAACAGAATGCAAATGAGTAATCCTGAGCTGTGAAAGCATCTAATAATAGTTTGTATTTGATGCATTTTCCTAAAGGCATTTATTTTTGGTTTATGGAAAGATTATTTTGTAATAGTTGGAAAAGAAAGCAAAAAGAACCCACAAGTGTGTTAGTTCCATTTTTTATTCTGTGTTTTAAGAAGAATAAAAATATAGAGTCTTTCCTTGATGGTAGCAGATACACAATGAATAAATTAATTAATACGAGAACTGTTGTTGTTAGGTGCCGTCGAGTTGGTTCTGACTCATATGACTCATACAACAGAATGGAACACTGCTTGGTCTTGCATTATCCTCACAATCATTGCTATGTTTGAGCCCATCGTTACAGCCACTGTGTCAATCCATCTCATTAAGGCTCTTTGTCTTTTTTGCTGACCCTCTACTTTACCAAGCATGATGTCCTTCTCCAGGGAATAGTCCCTCTTGATAACATGTCCAAAGTACCTGAGAAGAAGTCTTGCCATTTTTGCTTCTAGGGACCATTCTGGCTGTACTTCTCCAAGACAGATTAGTTTGCTTTTCTGGCAGTCCATGGTATACTCAATATTCTTTGCCAACACCATAATTCAAAGGCATCAATTCTTCTTTGGTCTTCCTTATTCATTGTCCAGCTTTTGCATGCATATAAGGAAATTGAAAATATCATGGCTTGGGTCAGGTGCACCTTAGTCCTCAAAGTGACATCTTCGTTTTTTAACATTTTAAAGAAGTCTTTTACAGCAGATTTGCCTAATGCAATATATCATTTGAGAACTACATACTAGCAAACAATCCTCTCAAGAGGAATGAGTCAGCCAGAGGAAGGCAATTACTGTTCTGAAGCAAGAGAATATTAAAGATGTCAAAGATACTGTGAGTCTCAAGCTGGATGAAGTAGGGACATGCCCTGAGATGAGCAGCTCATGATCAGACTCCTTTTTGATCCTTATCTACATAATTAATCAAAACTTGGATTTACGTCATTTAAAAAAAATAGGAGGTCATCTTGCTTTTTTAAAAACATTTTTGAAATATTTAGACAAGGATTTTATCCCAAATTTGCTATATGATTTTGAATGCTTACAGTATACCAGTTGCCGTCCAATCGATTCTGATTCACGGCGACCCATGTGTACATACCAAAACCAAACCAAACCCATTGCCATCTAGTCGATTCCAACTCATAGCGACCCTAAAGGACAGAGGAGAACTGCACCATACAGTTTCCAAGACTGTAATCTTTATGGAAGCACACTGCCAGATCTTTCTCTTGTGGGTTCGATCCACTGACTTTTTGGATAGCAGCCGAATGCTTAATCACTGAGCCACCAGGGCTCCTTCCATGTGTGCATAGGGGTTTTAAAATCTAGTCATTTATTTTCAGAGGAAAGGAATACATTCAAATGGAAATGATTCAAATTTTAAAGCACAATTAGTTTTGCATTTAGAAAATTTAAAAAAAACACACTCTTGATCTAAATATCTAATCTATTTTAACTAGGGAAATTCTAGATAAAGAAAAGTAAGTTTTGATGTGGATATTTCTGTGTTTTAGGGACCTCTACAAAGAATGAATATGTACTTATCAGAGTGAAGGTTGTGAGGGAGGGTATTACAGTAGCCTCAGCTGCTCTTGAAATTATCTGTGTAATTTCTGCAAGCAGATAGCCCAGTGCAGTTATCTGGAGGTCATTACGAAGGGCCAGATAAATATTTATCAAAACCCAGAAAAACTAGAATGCAAGGCCATAAGACTCTCTTGTTTTCTAACTTCAGTGCATTTTAACTGCTTATGCAACAGCCTCAGCATTTAAGTGAAAAAATATAGCCATGCTTAATAACTGGAAAAAGTATTGAAAAAGTGTAAAACATTTGTAGAATTGGCGATAGGAAAAAAGTATTCATTATGACTTTTTTGTAATCCTCAAGATACAAACAGGTCTACACAGGGTTAAATATTTGTCATTTTGTACTCTCAGCTGGCTGGTTTTTTCCTTCCGTGACTATATTAAAAATATATATATATAGTGAACATTTTCTGGGTATGTAGCAGTGTATGATTTAGTCACTGTTCTTCAATACTACTAACCTGGGGAAATAAGATTTTCACGCATTAAATAATTGTATGTGAAATAGGGAAAAATATCTTATGCTTTTCTCATTTCCTTGATAACATTATTAGATGATTATGTTATGTTCATCATACTGAAAGACAGAGCTTTTAAAAACTAATATCGATACAGTATTTATACAAAGTTATACACCTAGAAGGGATTCAGTAAATGCTTGTTGACTGATTATTAACTTTGTGAGTTGTAGTACTTCTGAGTTATTTGTAAGCTGTTATTCAGACCTTCTTGGGGGGTCATAAAGGACAACTTTATGAGGATTGAAGGAGGACTCCTTAACAACCTCCACTACGCAGATGGCATAACCTTGCTTGCTGAAAGTGATGAGGGCTTGAGGCACTTACTGATGAAGATCGAAGACCTCGGTATGGATTGCACCTCAACATAAAGAAAACAAAAATCATCACAACTGGTCCAAGTAACAACATCATGATAAACAGATAAAAGGTTGAAATTATCCCAAGGATTTCGTTTTACTTGGATCCACAATCATCACCCATGGAAGCAGTTAAGAAATCAAACAATGCATTGCATTGGGCAAATCTGATGCAAAAGGTCTCTTTAAAGTGTTAAAAAGCAAAGATGTCACCTTGAAGATTGAGGTGGGCCTGACCTAAGCCATTGGTGTCTTCAGTCGCCTCATATGCATGAGAAAACTGGACAATGAATAAGAAAGACCGAAGAACAATTGATGCCTTTGAATTATGGTGCTGGTGAAGAATATTGAACTGCCAAAAGAAGTACAAATCTGTCTTGGAAGTACAGCCAGAATGCTCCTTAGAAGCAAGGATGGTGAGACTACATTTCACAGACTCTGGACATTTTATCAGGAGGGACCAGTCCTTGGAGAAGGACATCATGCTTGGTAAAGGTGAGGGTCAGCGAAAAAGAGGAAGACTCTCATTGAAATGGGGCTCCTGAATGACAATGATTGTTAGGATGGTGCAGGACTGGGCAGTGTTTTGTTCTGTTGTACATAGGGTTGTTATGAGTCAGAACTAACTTGAGGGCACCTGGCAACAGAAGGACTACCTGTATGCTCTGATCACATATTAGGATCCACGTTCAGTGAAAAAAATCTCTTGCTTCTACATTCTGGCTGTGAACAGTGGGGATCATGACATATTAATAAGTATAACGTAAAAATTATTTCTTATCTATAAAATTATTTAACTCAGGACTCAAAACTATCTAAATAGCTCCAATTATTTAATAAAACAATTTTAATTTGCTCTAGAAAGACTTTTTCCTCAAATATTTCTTTTTTTCAACTTCTGTCTTTTAAGGTAAAAATAAAACCTGTTACTGTACACAATTTTCTTTACATAGAAAAGTCAGCTATGTAAATAAATAATAGAATTTTAAAGCTGAAAAGAGACCTGGAGATGGCTAGTCCAAATTCCCTATATTACAGACCAGGAATTGAAACCTAGAGAAGTGAAATGATTTGCTTAAAACTGGTTTAATATTTTTTCCCTACCACACTGAAGGTTTACCCTAAATCACAGCTGGGAGAGATTTAGGTGATTGACTGGCAAGAAGATAAACTATGGATCCTGAATTTTGCCATTCTACTTTGGTTTTAAAAAAAGAAAAAACATTCCACTTAAGAATTGGTCAAGTGTTCTGCTGTTAACTTAAAGGTTGGAGGTTGGAACCCACCCAGTGGCTCTGCAGGAGAAAGACCCAGTGATCTGCTTCCCTAAAGATTACTGCCAAGGAAACGCCATGGGGCAGTTCTACTCTGTCACATGAGATTTCCATGAGTTGAAATCTCCTAGATGTCACCTAACAATAACAACTTGTGAATTGATCCAGTAACTTAATATGGTTCTTTTAATAGGTAAATAACCAAATCCTGATGCCATAAAACCACGCAAAAATTTCATATTCGAATTCTTCCATTTCCCAGTTTTACCCTTTTTTTAAATAGTGCTTTAAGTGAAAGTTTACAAATCAAGTCAATCTCTCATACAAAAATTTATATAAACCTTGCTATATGTTCCTAGTTGCCCTCCCCCTAGTGAGACAGCACACTCCTTCTCTCCACCCTGTATTCCAGTGTCCATTCAGCCAGCTTCTGTCCCGCTCTACCTTCTCATTTCCCCTCCAGAAAGGAGCAGCCCACATAGTCTCATGTGTCTACTTGAGCCAAGAAGCTCACCCTTCACCAGTATCGTTTTCTACCCTAGAGTCCAGTCCTATCCCTGTCTGAAGAGTTGGCTTTGGGAATGGTTCCAGTCTTGGGCTAACGGAAGGTCTGGGGTTCATGACCTCCAGGGTCCTTCTAGTCTGTCAGACCATTAAGTCTGCTCTTTTAATGAGAATTTGAGGTCTGCATCCCACTGCTCTCCTGCTCCTTCAGAGACTCTCTGTTGTGTTTCTTGTCAGAGCAGTCATTGGTTGTAGCTGGGCACCATCTAGGTCTTTTGGTTTCAGGCTGATGTAGTCTTTGATTTATGTGGCCCTGTCTGTCTCTTGGGCTCATTCTCCTTTGCTCCAGGTGGGTTGAGACCGATTGATGCACCTTAGATGGCCGCTTGCTAGTGTTTAAGACCCCAGATGCCACTCAAAAAAGTGGGATGCAGAATGTTTTCTTAATAGATTTTATTATGCCAATTGACATAGAAACTATGGCCCCCAAACCCCTGCCCCTGCTACTCTGGCCTTCAAAGCATTGGATTTGTTCAGGAAACTTCTTTGCTTTTGGCTTGGCCCAGTTGTGCCGACCTTTCCTGATTGTGTCTTTCCCTTCACCTAAAATAGTTGTCTACTAATTAGTAAATATCATACCCTTCTCCCTCCCTTCCTCCCCACTCTCCTAACCATCAAAGTATATTTTCTTCTCTGTTTAAATTATTTTTTGATTTCTTATAATAGTAGTTTCATACAATATTTGTCCTTTTGCAACTGACTAATTTCACTCAGCATAATGCCTTCCAGATTCCTCCATGTTATGAAATGTTTCAAGGATTCATCATTGTTCTTTATTGATGTGTAGTATTCCATTGTGTGAATGTACCATAATTTATTTATCCATTCATCCTTTGATGGGCACCTTGGTTTCTTTTTTTTGAGGCCTGCATCCCAAACCGTGCTGCAATGAACATGGGTGTGCATATATCTGTTCATGTAAAGGCTCTTATTTCTCTAGGATATATTCCAAGGAGTGGGATTGCTGAATCATATGGTAGTTCTATTTCTAGGTTTTTGAAGAAGAGCCAAATGGATTTCCAAAGTGGTTGTACCACTTTACATTTCCACCAGCAGTGTGTAAGTGTTCCAGTCTCTCCACAACCTCTCCAACATTTATTATTTTGTGTTTTTTGGATTAACGCCAGCCTTGTTGGAGTGAGATGGACTCTCATTGTAGTTTGGATGTGCATTTCATTAGTGGTAAATGACCTTGAGCATTTCCCCATGTATCTGTTAGCTACCTGAATGTCTTCTTTAGTGAAGTGCCTGTTCATACCCTTAGCCCATTTTTTAATTGGGTTATTTGTCTTTTTGTTGTTGAGTTTCTGCAGTATCATGTAGATTTTAGAGATCAGATGCTGGTTGGAAATGTTATAGCAAAAAACTTTTTCCCAGTCTGTAGGTAATCTTTTTACTCTTTTGGTGAAATCTTTGGATGAGCATAGGTGTTTGATTTTTAGGAGCTCAAAGTTATCTAGTGTCTCTTCTGGTGTTTGTGCATTGTTGGTAATGTTATATATACTGTTTTATGCCATGTATTAGGGCTCCTAGCATTGTCCCTAATTTTTCTTCCCTGATCTTTATTGTTTTAGATTTTATATTTAGGTCTTTGATCCATTTTGACTTAGTTTTTATGCATAGTGTGAGGCGTGGGTCTTGTTTCATTTTTTTTGCAGATGGATATCCAGTTATGCCAGCACCATTTTTAAAGAGACTGTCTTTTCCCCATTTAACTGACTTTGGGCCTTTGTCAAATATCAGGTGTTCCTATGTGGGTGGATTTATGTCTGGATTTTCAATTCTGTTCCATTGTTCTATGTATCTGTTGTTGTACCGGTACCAGGCTGTTTTGATTACTGTGGCGGTATAACAGGTTCTAAAATCAGGTAGCGTGAGGCCTCCCACTTGTTCTTCTTTTTCAGGAATGCTTTGCTTATCTGGGGCCTCTTTCCCTTCCATGTGAAGTTGGTGATTTGGTTCTCCATCTCATTAAAAGATGTCATTGGAATTTGGATGGGAATTGCATTGTATCTACAGATTGCTTTAGTAGAATAGACGTTTTTACAATGTTGAGTCTTCCTATCCATGAGCAAGGTATGTTTTTCCACTTGTATAGGTCTCTTTTGGTTTCTTGCAGTTGTATCTTGTAGTTTTCTATGTATAGGTCTTTTATGTCTCTAGGAAGATTTATTCCTAAGTATTTTATCTTCTTGGGGACTATTATAAATGGTATTGATTTGGTGATTTCTTCTTTGGTGTTCTTTTTGTTGGTGTAGAGGAATCTAACTGACTTTTGTATGTTTATCTGGTATCCTGATATTCTGCTGAACTCTTCCATTAGTTTCAGTAGTTTTCTTGAGGATGCTTTAGGGTTTTCTGTGTATAAGATCATGTCATCTGCAAATAGAGATACCTTTACTTCTTCCTTACCAATCTGGATGCCTTTTATTTCTTTATTTAGCTTAATTGCTCTGGCTAGGACCTCTCCAAACCCTCTAGCACAATGTTAAATAAGAGTGGTGATAAAAGCATTCTTGTCTGGTTCCCATTCTCAAGGGGAATGCTTTCAGACTCTCTCCATTTAGGATGATGTTGGCTGTTGGCCTTGTATAAATGCCGTTTGCTATGTTGAGGAATTTTCCTTCTATTCATGTTTTGCTGAGAGTTTTTATCCTGAATGGGTGTTGAACTTTGTCAAATGCCTTTTCTGCGTCAATTGATAAGATCATGTGGTTCTTGTCTTTTGTTTTATTTATATGATGGATTACATTTGTTGTTTTTCTGATGTTGAACCATCCCTGCATACCTGGTATGAATCCCACTTGGTCATGGTGAATTATTGTTTTTGATATGTTGTTGAATTCTATTGGCTAGAACTCATATACGTCTGTAATTTTCTTTTTTTGTGGTGTCTTTACCTGGTTTTGGTATCAGGGATATGCTGGCTTCATAGAACGAGTTTGGGAGTATTTCAGCCTTTTCTATACTCTGAAATACCTTTAGTAGTAGCGGTGTTAACTCTCCTCTGAAAGTTTGGTAGAATTCTCCAGTGAAGCTGTCCAGGCCAGGGCTTTTTTTTGTTGGAAGTTTTTTATTTTTTATTTTTTTAACTTTTATTGAGCTTCAAGTGAACGTTTACAAATCAAGTCAGACTGTCATATATAAATTTATATACACCTTACTCTATACTCCCACTTGCTCTCCCCCTAATGAGTCAGCCCTACCAGTCTCTCCTTTCCTGACAATTTTGCCAGCTTCCAACTCTCTCTATCCTCCCATCCCCCCTCCAGACAGGAGATGCCAACACAGTCTCAAGTGTCCACCTGATACAAATAGCTCACTCTTCATCAGCATCTATCTCCTACCCACTGTCCAGTCCCTTCCATGTCTGACGAGTTGTCTTCGGGAATGGTTCCTGTCCTGGGCCAACAGAAGGTTTGGGGACCATGACCACTGGGATTCCTCTAGTCTCAGTAAGACCATTAAGTATGGTCTTTTTATGAGAATTTGGGGTCTGCATCCCACTGATCTCTTGCTCCCTCAGGGGTTCTCTATTGTGCTCCCTGTCAGGGCAGTCATCAGTTGTGGCCGGGCACCAACTAGTTCTTCTGGTCTCAGGATGATGTAAGAATCTGGTTCATGTGGCCCTTTCTGTCTCTTGGGCTCATAGTTATCGTGTGACCTTGGTATTCTTCATTCTCCTTTGATCCAGGTGAGTTGAGACCAATTGATTGGTTAGAAGTTTTTAATTACCTTTTCAATTTCCTCTTTTGTTATGGGTCCATTTAGTTGTTCTACCTCTGTTTGTGTTAGTTTAGGTAGGTAGTGTGTTTCCAGAAATTCATCCATTTCTTCTAGGTTTTCAAATTTGTTAGAGTACAATTTTTTGTAGGAATTTGATATGATTCTTTTAATTTTAGTTGGGTCTGTTGTGGTATCACCCATCTCATTTCTTATTTGAGTTATTTGCTTCCTATTATGTTTTTCTTTTGTCAGTTTGGCCAATGGTTTATCAATTTTGTTAATTTTTTCAAAGAACCAGCTTTTGGTCTTATTAACTCTTCCAATTGTTTTTCTGTTTTCTATTTCATTTATTTCTGCTCTAATTTTTATTATTTGCTTTCTTCTGGTGCCTGAGGGTTTCTTTTGTTGCTCTATTTGTTCAAGTTGTAGAGATAATTCTTTGATTTTGGCCCTTTCTTTTTTTTTTTTTGTATGTGTGCATTTATTGATATAAATTGACCTCTGAGCACTGCTTTCACTGTGTCCCAAAGGTTCTGACAGGAAGTGTTTTCATTCTTATTGGATTCTATGAATATCTTTATTCCATCCTTAATTTCTTCTATAACCCAGTCATTTTCGAGCAAGTTATTGTTCAGTTTCCAAGTGTTTGATTTCTTTTCCCTGCTTTTTCTTTATTGATTTCTGCTTTTATGGCCTTATGGTCAGAGAAGATGCTTTGTAGTATTTCAATATTTTGGATTCTGTTAAGGCTTGTTTTATGACCTAATGCGTGGTTTATTCTAGACAATGTTCCATGTGCGTTGGAAAGTATACTTGGCTGTTGTTGGGTGGAGTGTCCTGTATATGTCTCTTAGGTCAAGTTGGTTTATCACTGCATTTAAATCTTCCATGTCTTTATTGAGGTTCTTTCTGGATGTTCTATTCTTCACAGAAAATGGTGTGTTGAAGTCTCCTACTATTATTGTGGAGCTGTCTATTTCACTTTTCAATGTAGATAGAGTTTGTTTTATGTATCTTACAGCCCTGTCACTGGGTACATAAATACTTAATATGGTTACATCATCCTGGTTATTGTCCCTTTAATCATTATATAGTGTCCTTCCTTATCCTTTGTGGTGGCTTTAACTTTAAAGTCTAGTTTGTCAGAAATTAATATTGCCACTCGTGCTCTTTTTTGATTGTCGTTGCTTGATATATTTTTTCCCATCTTTTGAGCTTTAGTTTGTGTCTTTAAGTCTAAGGTGTGTCTCTTATAGGCAGCATATAGATGGATTGTGTTTTTTTTTTTAATCCATTCTGCCACTCTCTGTCTCTTTATTGGTTAATTTAGTCCATTTACATTCAGCATAATTATGGATAGGTATTTATTTATTTATTTTTTATGAGTTTAGTGTTGTCATTTTGATGTCTTTTTTTGTGTGTTGGTGACAGTTTCTTTTTCACACTTAATTTTTTGTGCTGAGTAGTTTATCTTTATATATTGTCTTTTCCTCTTGTTCATTGTTGTTGATTTTGTTTCTGCTGAGTCTCTATGTTTTTCTTGTATTTTATTTCGATGAGTAGAATTGTTAGTCTCCTTTGTGGTTACCTTAATATTTACCCATATTTTTCTAAGTTTAAACCTAACTTTTACTTCTTTATATCACCTTGACTTCTCCATATGAAAGCTGTATGACTACATTTTTTAGCCCCTCTTTATTGTTTTAATGTTGTCATCTTTCACATAATGACATCACTGTTTCCCTGTTTTGAGCGTTTTTTTAAATCTTGATTTATTTTTGTGATTTCTCTGTCTGGGTTGACATGTGGTTGCTCTGTCCTGTGTTCTAGTCTTGGGTTGATACCTGATATTATTGATTTTCTAACTAGAGAACTCCTTTTAATATTTCTTGTAGTTTTGGTTTGGTTTTTACAAATTCCCTAAACTTCTTTTTATCTGGAAATGTCCTAATTTCACCTTCATATTTGAGAGACAGTTTTGCTGGATATATGATTCTTGGCTGGCAATTTTTTTTCCTTCAATGCTTTATATATGTCATCCCATTGCCTCCTTGCCTGCATGGTTTCTGCCAAGTAGTCCAAGCTTGTTCTTATTGACTCTCCTTTGTAGGTGACTTTTCGTTTACCCCTAGCCTCTCTTAAAATTCTCTACCTTTTGTTTTGGCAAGTTTGATTTTAATATGTCTTGGTGACTTTCTTTTGAGATCTACCTTTTGTGGAGTTTGATGAGCATCTTGGATAGATATCTTCTCATCTTTCACAATATCAGGGAAGTTTTCTGCCAACAAATCTACAATTCTGTCTGTATTTTCTGTTATCCCTCCTTGGTCTGGTACTCCAATCCCTCATAGGTTATTTCTTTTGATAGAGTCCCACATGATTCTTAAGGTTTCTTCATTTTTTTAAATTCTTTTAACTGATTTTTCTTCAATTATATTGCTGCCAAGTGTTTTATCTTCAATCTCAATAATTCTGCCTTCCATTTCCTCAATTCTGCTCCTCTGACTTTCTGTGGAGTTGTCTAATTCTATAATTTTATTGTTAATCTTCTGAATTCTGATTGCTATCTCTCTATGGATTCTTGTAGCTTATTATATTTTTCATTATGT
Organism: Elephas maximus indicus; assembly: GCF_024166365.1. NCBI lineage: Eukaryota > Metazoa > Chordata > Mammalia > Proboscidea > Elephantidae > Elephas > Elephas maximus. The sequence continues at coordinate 101,201,462 of NC_064824.1, forward strand.
TCTTGAATAACCTTTTTAATTTTTTCAACTGCTTTATCTATGTGTTCCTTGGCTTGTTCGGTGTTTTGCCTGTTTTTGTTCCTGATGTCTTGAAGGGTTCTGTATATTAATCTTTTGTATTCTACATGTGGTATTTCCAGGAATACACCTTCATCCAGAAGATTCCTTGATTCTTTGTTCTTAGAGTTGTTGAAGTGATCATGGTCTGCTTCTTTATATGATTTGATATTGACTCTTGCCTCCAAGCCATCTATAAGGTATTGTATTAATTTCTTAGCTTACTGTATCCTAGCTTCTTGCTTTGCTTTGTTTTATATGCCCAAATAGGCTCTTTTAGTGAGATAACTTGATTATTTTTGCCTTTGAAGCTCTAATGTCCTGTCGCCAGATGGCTAGAGCTCTTACCAGGTATATGAGCCTAGAAGTCCATTCACTTTTCTAATATGGATTCAGCTCAGGTGTCCAGGTAGTTGGTCATCAAGTGTGTGGTACTGGCTCTGTCCTACATTCTTAGAGGGGCAGGGGTGTTTGGTGTAGGCACAGGTATCTGGTTGCGGCAGGGGATCATGCTCTGAACAAGGCAGGGTGCTGGCAACTGTCCCCTGAGTGTCTCTGAGGAAAGCATGTCCCTGTTTGCTAGAACGCACAGGTGGGTGGGTTTGCAGATGGACCATGGGCACCCAGTGGTTTTGGTTGTAAGTTCTGGGAGGTACTAGTTATCCTTGGACCCCTGTCATGGGTGGCTAGGTGATGTGGGTGGAGCTACCAGTCATCAGGCCCCTGATGTGGGTAGGTAAGGACCCTGTTTAACAGGCAAAGCAGTGTCAAACATCAAAAACCCATCTCACCACTGCATGGCTGAAACAGTTGCAGTCTGCCAACAAGGGCCTAGTTTCCTGAAATGGGCTCATACAGGTCCATGCAGGTGTGAAAGGTATTCAATGTCCATGGACCATTTGTGCCTGGGCAGGAGCCTCTTCTGTCTTGAGCTCCCCAGCTTAGTGGAGCTGGCAGATTATCTTTTCCCCCAGTTGTGAATTTATTCCTTCTCCAAGGCTGGGAGAATGGCTCGGGATGTGCAGCAGACCCTTTCTCAGGCCCAGAGAAATCCACAGCCACTGAAGCTGGCTTGGGGGTTGGGGGCGTGGTAAAATAAACACAAGTATTTAGCTTTTCCCAAGAGCGTCATTCTTCTTTGGTTCTGGAGGTGTGAGTAGGCTGTGCGGCTCACTGTCTTTCCCTAAGGAAACCGCATCTGGAATGCTACCGCCAGCCCTGCTGTGGTCACTCCAGGGGATTGTGCCTGAGGGGTGTCATTTCCCACTGAGTCATGTCTGGCAACTCCTCTCCTTTTCTGAACTGTCTCTCCCTCCTCCTGCCACTCAGTCCGTTTTCTAACTTTGCCTTTAATGTTCAGGTCTCATAGCTTGTCATATATATAATTGTTTCACTTGTTTTTTTGGGGTCTTTGTTGTAAGAGGGATCACTGGAAGTGTCTGGCTACTCCACCATCTTGGCCCCGCCTCTCCACTTCGACCCTTTTAACTACTATGGTTTCAGATAATGTCCTCCCAATGGTCAGTTTTTGTAGTTTGTCTTGTGTCTGGTGTACCTTTGGTATCTATGAGTGAGGCTGGGCGTTCCAGACCCTTATGTTAATCTTTATAGAATCTTTATATTATTTAGTGGGGTGTTCAGGAGTTCAATTTGTTCCACAGAGCTGGTAATTAAAAAAAAAAAACAAACAAACTTTGCTACCCTTATTCATAATTCTCTGAGTTATGGCCCAGTTTTATTCAAATATACTGACATAATGAAAGGTCTTATTCTGATGTTGGGTTTCTATAATTTTGTCATTTGGGTAGTTTAATCTACTGAATATAATGTGTTATATTAGTCTATGTAGGCTTCATTATGCTCAATAACAAATAATCCTACAGTTTCTGTAGCTTGATATAAAAGTTTATTTTTCATTTGAGATACATGTCCAGTGTGGGTCTACAAGGGGTTCTTCTTGGTTATCAGGAACCCAAGTTAATGGAGGCTGCACCATCTTGTACCTATATTCTCTGGGAAACCTGGCCTTTTTGGTCATCATGACAAGGAAAGAGACAGCTGGAATGTAATAGTGGCTCTTCTGTACTTTGTTCCAGAAGTGACACACATTGCTTCTACTAGAGCTCATTGGCCAGAAATTATCACATGGCCCTTGCTAACTGCAAAAGGGCTGGGAAATATTGAATAGAAAATGATATGTTTGTAGAGCATCAATGTCTCTGCTATACATGTCAAAGCGGGCAAACTTCTTATAGAAGAGTGGTCCGTTGCCCAGACTCTGTATCCCTCTCCTTCCCCCAGTTTACCTAGTGCTTAGCTACCGCTCTAGTCCCACCTTCTCATAACCAACCATAATCATCAACAAAAAGGGATTATGCAATTCTAATTTGGGGTTTAGCATTTTAACCTTTGTGTTAAGACTAGCTCCAGTTTTAAATTTCCATCTCTTTTTGGAGTCACAGCAACTACCTTATGTTGCTGTTTCATCCCTATTTCATTCCTGTGCCTGAGTTTCTATTTTGTAACTTTGAGATTTCGTACCTTTGAGAATGATGCAAAAAAACAAAAGTAAAACATAGTATTTTTGAAAATGTTCCTGGTTATTAACAATCAGCTATTACTAAAAGTAGAGCCCTGGTGGGACAGTGGTTAAAGAACTTGGCTGCTAACCAGAAGGTTGGCAGATCGAATCCACCAACTGCTTCTTTCTTGGAAACCCTATGGGGCAGTTCTACTCTGTCCTATAGGGTCCATATGAGTCAGAATATACTCGATGGAAATGGCTTTGGTATGGTTTTGGTTTATTACTATAAGTTTTTGGTTCTATTATTAATTCCTGGGTTCATAGCTCCTTGACATAGAGTTCTTCTCTCCTGCTGTGCTAAGACTCACGTCCTTCTCTAAATGAATCTCCACCTAGCCGCCTGATTGATTTGTTCAAAATACAGATTTGATCATGCTACTTCTCTGCCTTTCAATGGCTCCCCTGTGCACTTAGGGTAAGGACCCAAATGCTTAACATAGTTCACCAACTACCTCTCTTGCCATTGTCCTGTAAACTCTCAAGATCTGGTCATGCAGTGCATTTAGTTCTTCCCATTTTTGTTTGCTTTAATTTTATTTCTCAGTGAGTCTCACCCTGACTATTTTATACTATTATCTGCTTGTTCTCCCCACTCCAATATTCCAATCACTATTAACCTATCTTCCTTTTCTTTTTCCATAGTGCTTGGCATCTCTTATGTATTAGATACTTTATTTTTCATGCCTCGTATTTACTTTATGTCTCTTTCTGCTATAATGAAGTTCCAAGAAGAAAGAGATCTTTGTATGTTTTACTCACTGATGGTACATAATAGGTGCTTCATAAATATTAACGAGTAGACAGCTCTTATAGTACAAATTTGAAAGTAGCATGCATTATAATTCTGACAACTAAGAGTTAACTAATAATAAAGTTTAATAGAGATTACAAGGGTGAGGATATCAACCATGGGGTGAGTTAGAAGACCTGAGTTCATTGTTTGACTCTGGTTCTTGTTTGGTATATTCACTTGGGTAATTGCTCTTTTGGAAATGCATGTGTTTCATTTTTCAGAGTAAAATGAGGATAATCTATAATGCCTTAGCCACAGACACAGTTAACCTAGGCAAATTTATGAAGTAGTCTAAGTTTCTCTGCATGATTTCTTCCCCTTTCCTTCCATTATCTGCTCCCCTTTTGTACAACTCCCAAATCTAGACAATAAATACCCTCATATTCTTTTTCCCCTTTACTACTAACAATGTTTACCTAGATTGTTAGAAAGGGATTCTATGAAGTAAGTCACACCAAAGACATAAATGACCAATTATGAGGCTAATGTGGGGTAGAGATATCTAAAATTTAATAAAAGAAAATGCCTGTACTGAAAACAAACAAAAAAACCTTTCTAATTTTGAAATTCAGGCACTCTGCAGGCATCTATTTATAACCATTCTTTTAAAAACAGCAATACATTTTTTTTTCTGATTGATAAAGCTCTTGCATTTTTATTATGGAAAACACTAAAAAGTATATAAAAAATAAGTTAATCATAATTTCACTATATGTCAGTAACAACTCCATTTTGATATCTATTCTTCCAGTATTTTTCTAAGTATTTATGGATGGAGTTATGACATGTATAAATACACAGTTGAGATAATATGTTATTTACATTTAATATTCTGATTTTTCCAATTTAACAGTACGTCATGGACATGTCCCATGACAATTTTTTGGTAAATACCATTTTAATGGCATTTAAAAATTATTTTATTGTGGTAAATACATATACAACAAAACATGTGCCAATTAAAGACTTTTTACATGTACAATTCAGTGTGGATGGAAGCATTTTAACAGCTAGGGCAAGACATTGCAGCACTAGCAATAAAATTTCATCCTTGCTGTGGCAATCTTGAAAGCACGTGTCTCAACAAAGCCTCCACCAGTCTGGAGCTCTCAGTGACTACAATGAGCAGAGTCCATGTAGTAGATGCTGTGGTGAGCTCCTCAGATCCATCCTTAAGGACTGAAGCACTCTTTCTCCCAACTGCTGGAAATGTTGGTGGCTGACAGCTGTCAGCTGGGTCCTTCTTTGAGAACTGCTCTTGGCTAAAGAGAGCCATCTCCCTCAAAGTCACATTCCTTCACTGGGTTTAGCTCACACTGAATTACTGGCTGATGTGGGGGTATAAAGACCTGACATCCTGCCTCAGTTTAGGACTATACTGAAGGGCCACCCCAGTTCCAGACCTCCCTGCAGGATTGGCTGAAGCCTCTGTTATAACTGTATTGCAGTTCCACTTCTCCTTCTGCAGGATCCTGCTTCCCTCAATTCCCACAGTGGTTGTTCTTGAGAGCTTTACCCAACAAACTTCCTGCATGCAAATCTTAGTTTCTTGAGCCATTTAACCCTATGGACCAGTTCTGTTCTGTAACACATGGGGTCACTATGAGTAGGAATTGACTCTAAGGCAATGTGTTTGGTTGTTGGTGTTTTTCTAGTGAAACTGATTTGTGATAGCTCCCTGATGATTTGTATCCAACGTGTAGCATGTACGAGAAATAAATCTTTGTTGTAACAAACTGCTAAAATATGGGAGATATTGTTATAACCTAGCCAGCCCTGCTGGCACAATGGTTAAAGCATTCAACTGCTAACCAAAATGTGGGCTGTTGGAACCCACCAGCCGCTCCGTGGCAGAAAGATGTGGCAGTCTGCCTCCTTAAAAGATTTACAGCCTTGGAAAGCTTATGGGGCAGTTCTACTCTGTTTTATAGGGTCCTTGTAAGTCCGAAAGGACTGACTGGCAGTGCTGGTTTTGTTGTTGTTGAATGCCTTTCTTATCTTAACAGACAGGTCCACTGCCAAGTTCTAATTCTCTATGTTCTTTCTTGCTGTGAGATATTACAAGGAGCAGCAAGAGAAGAACGTTGCTTATCTAGTTATTTATTAATCATGTATTTTTTCATTTTTTTTTCACTTTCTAGGACCCTTTCCTTTTTCCCATATAGTTTACCAGACATTTATGACATGTATAAGGGTGCTTACTGTTTCTTAGAAAATTTTTTATATAAGTAAAAATTGAATAATCAAGTACTTGATCCCAGGTTAAGGAAGAAACTCAGTATACTGTACTACCAATTAATGAACTTTCTGCACCTCTAACATACAAATATCTCTGAATGTTAGATCTCATTTCTTGAAAGTCAAGTGGTGAAACAATACCACTTTCTTGCTTTAGGCCTTTTGGGCAAAATGAAATAGAGTAGTAATGCTAAGCAATCAAAGCCTATGCTCCTTCTCTCCCACCCCCTTTTTTTTTAAAAGGGGTTTTACTGTACAGAAACATATCTCTTTCTGCCCGAAATGTAAACAGTATAAAAATATTTCAACTTAAGAGTCTGAGAATTCTGGGTTGGCATTATTACATCCCCTAATTATAGATTTTTAGTATGATAACAGCAACCAGTTTAAGGAGTGTGGAGATTTATTTACATCAAGTTCAGAGAAAGAGATAAGAGACCTGAATAAGTAAAGAGTAGGCCTTCAGAAGCGATCTATGAATGCATCCTTTGAACTGCCCTTAGCCACAATGAAAGACCAGCAAAACCAGCCTTCAGAATAACCCTTTGCTTTAAGTGGGGGAGGGAAAGGCTAGAATTCATTTCTAAGATTGCCCTCCCGACGAATTTTCCACTTTGCAGCTGAGTATTAAACACAGACTTCCGATCATGGCGCCACGCACGTCACCTTCTCCCCACTTCCTAGCAATATCCCACCCAAGTCGGCCTGATCTCGCAGGGGTGTGTAAGGGCCGCAAGGGCAGCCCCTCCTCTATCCTCGTTGCTTGGGTACCAACAGACTTGCAAATCAGAAAAACAGACCAGACAGATCCTTTCTGGATCCAGGGAAGCTGCTCTACAAAGGCGGCGGGGGGTGGGGGGTGGGGGTGGGGGATGCTTCTCATCTCCTCGGGTACGAAGACTTGCCTCCACTCTAACCTGAGGCAGCATCTTCCCACCGCAGTCATGCTCTCGCAAGGCCCCGAGCTTTTGTGAATGAAGGCCCACCCTCAGAGCAGTGGAAACCGCACTGCAGAGACAGCCATGCACGTACAGCCGGATGCTTTATAGGAATTTTAAAAGAAAGCGCTTCCTTTCTGGCTTCACATCCTTCCAAATGTTCAATATTCCTGTTAGTTAAGAAGGGCGAAGAGAATTGGTGCTAAAAGAAAGCAGGATACCAGTAAGAGCAAAAACATCTATTTAGGGGTGGTCTCTCCAGTTCCGGCTTTTGTGTGAGTCAGTGAGGGGAACCCGGAGAGGCCAAGGTCTCCGGTTCTGGGAAAGGCGGGTCCGTCTGGATTCTTTGGGCTATGGAATGGCAGGCTCTGGCCCCTTAAACAATGGGGCGGTTCTGCCCCTAGAGGCTTTACTCCAAGAGTCCGGGAGGAGATCGCGACGCCCCAGGGGCTCGGAAGAGTTTGCCGAACGCGGGACAAAAGGTGTGGCCGCCATCTCTAAAACATATTCACAAATCCCAAGTCATCCACATACGGTAGCTATGCGTATGTGGAGGAGAAAAGCCATTGCTGCCCACCGCGGGCTGCCGGCCGCAACCGTCCCTCAGCTATTCACGGGCGAGACTCGCGGGGCGAGGACCTCGGAGTCCACCTCAGCTAGTCCGGGAGCGATGGGCGGGGCTGGGCGGAGCCGCGAGGGCGCAGGCGCAGTGCGGGCCTAGTGGCGCCGCCGCCCGCGCTGCACCACAGGCGGGAGACAAACAGGGCTGGGCAGAGCCGGAGACTTAGGAGGAGGAGGAGGAGGCGGTGGTGCTGGCGGCGGCGGCGGCGGCGGGGGCGGGGCGACTCCACTGACCGGGAGCGCCGCAGACTGGCAGCTGCGGCGACTCCCCCCTTTGTGTCTGGTCTGTTCGAGCCACTGGAAGTGCTTCCCGGAGGGGTGCAGGGTGTCTCGCCGCCTCTGCCTACCCCTCCCCAGCCACCTACGTCCGCCTTCCCGCCGCCCCCCGCCCTCGGCCCGCGACGCCGGAGCTCCGCCTGGAGCCCAGAGCTGCGGGAGAACGAGGCGGCGGCGGCGGCGGCGGCTTCCTAGGGGGGTTGCAATTCGCCCACAAGAACCACTGAGGGGAGAAGAGGCTTTCATGGTGGAATCTACCTCACGCAAGATCGAGCGGCAGGAATAGACTGGAGGAAGGGAGAGGAACGCACCCGCGAAGGTGAGAAGAGGCAGCCTCTCGGCCCCTCCCCTCTGCTCCCGTCTCGAAGCCCTCACAGCGCCGCCGGCCGGCCCCTCCCCTCCCCGCTTCCCGTCGCCCCTCGGCCCTCCGGCCCGGCCCTGCCGGAGCCTCGCAGTTTTGTTCCGCGAAGGCGTGAAGGCTGTGGGTTTGTCCATGGAGGCAAGCACCTTTTTCGATCATCCAGCCGAGGAGGAGGATTTGTTGTTCTCGAGATCCGAGTGAAGGAAGCACCGAAGCGAAACTTAAAAAAGAATCCTGCCTGCCCTCCCGAAGCTGCGGGCGATGCGACTCGCGCCGCCGGGCGCCGCCGCCGCCCGCCCGGCTTCGCCCTTGCCGGTGGTCGGGAACTTGTTCTGATCCTCGGCGCCCGCGTCGAATCCCCGCCCTCCCCTGCACCCTGGATATGTTTTCTCTCCGACCTGGATCTTTTTTTGATATTGTGAAACTACGAGGGGAATAATTGCGGGGATTTCTTCTCGGCCCCCTGCTTCCCCCCGGACATGCCTTCAGTTTGGGGGGCCGAGGCACCCCGTCCTAGGCGAGTGACCCCCCCCAGCCGCGAGGGAGGAAGATGAAGGCAATTTCTGCAGCGGAACGAAAGCTCTGCGGCTAGGTCCTCTCATCTGCCATTAGTCCTTTCAGACCGCACTGTAATCCGGGCTGGAGAAGTCAGACGAGAGCGAATACGCCTCCCGGCCCGGTTTCTCCGCCCGAAGTCACTTGCCCGATTCCTTTTCTTTGCCCGCCTGCTTCTTGGCTGGCCCAGGGATGACTTCCTCGCTGCGGCGGCCGTGGCGGGTGCCCTCGCTGCTGCTGTGGGCCGTCCTGCTGGTCAGCACTGCGGCCGGTGAGTAGCCCCGGCTGGCACGTCCCGGCCGCCTCCCCTGCTGGCGGGAGGGGCAGCCCGCAGAGGCCGCTCGGAGTCCGGGAGGGCCAGCAGCCAGGGGCCTGCGCGCCTTCCCGTTCCTTCCCGGCGGAGAGCCTTTACTGTTTTCCTGTGGTTTCCGAGCCCCACTCCCATATTCCCCACCCCCTCCCCCACCGGTTTAAAAAAAAAAAAAACACATATTGGGTGTGGTATCTTGACATTTTTAGCTGTGAGGTAATGCAAGGATTAAAAGTAATATTTTAATCACTAGTGAACAGTGCTTAGTATAAAATCTTTGGAAACTGAGCTGTAGGTTTTTTTTTTTTCTAAAATAGGCGGATTTGGTTCACGGTAGGAAGAACAACTATAGAAGACACACTTGAACCTTTATCACTGTTTGGGAATCAGATCACTGGGAATCCATGTAACTTTCGTTACTTAAAAATGTTACAGAATGGATAGAATAAATGTTGAGGAAGCCAGAACTGTGATACATTGTATACATGTATCTTAATACATTGGATAATACTGGAACTATGTTATCATTAGCATTGTTTTGGTCCAAAGTATTTAATTATATGCCCATTTTGTCAGTCTGGACACTTGTATTTTACATGCTTTTGGAATTATTATTGGGAACAGAAGCATTCCTGGCATCCGTTGGCTTTCCTGAGACAACTTTGGCCTGACATCAGACTTCTAGGAGATTTGAGTCCTGAAAGTTCTTTGACATTTTAGTGAAAGCTTAAAGGGAAATGGTAGTCATCCTTTCCTTTGAATATTTTCTTCTTAGTTCTTAGATATCTTAGAAAAAACTTCATGTTCTGTTTGCAGTTAAGAACATGTAATTCTTAAGTTTGGTTTATGATGGCTGAAGAGATTATGCATTTAAAAATGAGTAAAGGACCTGACAGTTTTCCAGTTTTCTTTTTGTAAGTGTTTAATTTGTACACTCAATAAATTTCTCATTGCTGTATTAGACACAGGGTTACTTGCTTATTTTCATTTTAGCAGTCTGCACTGGGAAAAGACTGAATTTGAAGTTACTTTTTGCTTTTGATATTGTTGATTGCTATCTTTATGATAAATCTATAGTTGTGTTAAAATAGAACTTCTGAACTGAATGTATTTTGAAACTTTATTTAAACTCTTAATCATCACAATTCCTTTTGGGATAAAAATACATGATTTTTCTCTTATTTTCTTTATATTGCTAGCTATTTAATATCTCTAGCTGTAAGCCATGTGGTTTATGTAAAATATGAAGCGTTAAAGGCCTTAAACTTAAGCAGTCGTTCTGTGAGCACAAATCTCAGAGAATAGAGACTTTTCAATGTTCTTGTTATTTTTGACCTTTTTAAACTGTAGAGTCTCATTTATAGTGATATGCTTATCATTTTGTGGTCAGAACTGATAAAATTAAGATAAAAACCACTGACTTAAAAATCAATATAATTTCTATTTGGTAAATGAAATATTCTTAGAATTGTGACCCTTAAAAGGGTTGAATTAAAAGAATCACTGCTTAAGAGTGATTTTAGTCTTCTTTTTTCTTTAGTATTGCATTGCAACAGATGTGAAAATTTGTGAAGCTGGATTTCAGAGCTATAACAATTACGGATAGTATTTATTGAGCACTTGCTATACACCATCAACTGTTTTAATAGCTTCACATATATTTTCTTATTTGATCCTCATGACAGGTTATTATTATTATGCCCCTTTTACAGAGAGAGTGAGGTACAAAGGATTTAAGTTACCACACAGTAAGTTCTTGAGCCTACATCCTTTTTTTTTTTTTTTAAAGAATTATAGTTAAAAAAAGAAAAAAAGAATTACGACCAGAGGAACAACTAATCTGGTTAAAATTTAAGTTCAATATCCACCTTGCAGAGAATGCATAGAGTGAAGCAAGAGTAGAATCAGTGGGATGTGTTTCTAGGGAGATGGCTGCGGTTGTTCAGGCAAGAAATTGCTGGTTTAGATTAGGGTATGGTGCCATCGTCATTATCGTCACCTCATTAGCCAGAAACCTCTGGAAATAAGATAAACTCTAGATGCTCTAACCTGACTCTGATATGTTTAAGCAGGGAACAAAAAGGAAGGGGTGCAGGCTATTGGAAAGATAGAAACTACAGAATCCAGGGAAGATTAACAGCTAAGTCTCAGGAAGGGCGAGACTAGGACAGCTCTGGAAGCCTCATCTGCAGGATTTGCAGATGTTCTCTTGAGCTAGCTGTCAGCAAGGCAAGCCACAGAGTATAGTTATGGCTGTGTTGAAGACTCACCCCTGAGTAATGGGGGCCCACCCTAAAGAAAGGGAAACTGGGTATTCATCTGTGCTATTCAGCATTTTCTATGGCACCAAGTGTGTGATAGGTTTACTGTACCCTGTAATGGTAGAAAGAGTAGGCATAATTTTTATAGTATCCTCGCTAAAGCATCCTTATAAGATGAGGCCCAGCCCTGTTTCCTTTGAACTTTTGATTAATATAACCTGCATCCGTAACTACCACATTGATGATAACAACTCTTCACTCTAACTGGAAACGTGAGCTAGAGAGTGCCTTCACCAGATCGGCCTTCAAAAAGAAGCAGGTACACTTGACAGGATCTAGGTACAGCATTACCCATGCAAATGTCATGGTTCTGAATGTGGAACCTTGCTTTGCCTGTCATTGGGATGGCTAGTGCAGCTTCATGAAATTTAAGAAGATTGGAGAGGGCCTGTGTGGATTTGGGATTCATAGATTCAGTGATGGAACCAGACAGGTGCAAATAGTGCTGCTGAACAGGAAAATAATACTAGAAGACTGACTGATACCATATCCCTCTTTTGGGGAGGGGGAGTATGGATACTCCTCTATTTATTTTGAATCCTTCTTTTCCACTTGTTCTATCTAGTTCTTGGGCTCTTTAATTCAGCTGGTATGCAAAAAATAAAAATTTATGAAAAATAAGATGTGCTTGTTTGGTTTACAAATAAATCCTTAATTTTAACAAAATATACTACAGGTATTATTTAAAGGTCAGCTTATATAATGCATTTGAAATAATTCACTTGACTAGGTTTCAACTTGCATGTAGCTCTGTAGGAACATATATATTGTCTAAAGTGAGATTCATCTAGTTAGTGTTCTTGGGCAGTTAGTGAGGAACCGGAAGTTTACTAATCTTTAATTTTGTATTTCTCAAAGTGTGGGCACTGCAACAGAATCATCTGGAGTGATTCTGAGTCCTAACATCTAGACACACTGAATGGATTCTCGGGGACTTCTATTTAAAAAAAAAAAAGCAAAAAAACTTTCAACCTGAAAGATTCTTGGGCAAGTTTGAGAACTACTGTCTTATATAGTCAGTCCTGATTGTTTGAATTTCTTAAATACGGTGATTCAGTCAACTTTTGCTGCATAATAATTGGCAACCACAAAATCTTAGTGGCATACAACAGTATATATGCATGATTCTGCTCCAAGTGTCTCGTTCTGGGACCCAGGCTAGAGGGAAGGGTAGCATTTATCTGGCAGAACCTTTTCTCATGGCAGTGGCACACATGCAAGAGGGCAGGCTCAACCCCACCAGCACACTTCAAGACTCTGTTTCTCTATCATCCCACAGACCAAAGCAAGTCATATGGCCAAGCCGAAATACAAGGAGTAGTGAGGTTTGCCCTTAATCAGGCCATGCAGTATATGGATGTATAATATTGTTTCAGGGGAAGTGAAGAATTGGGGCCTTCAGTCTACCATATGTGGTCAGGAAGATCCTCCAGGAGGAGGGCTACTCTTAACTACTTGAAGGGCCAAACTCTTTTATTTATTTTCTTGTTCTTTAGGTGGAAGTTGACAGAGCAAATTAGTTTCTCATTAAACAATTAATACACAAATTGTTTTGTGACATTGGTTGCCAACCCCATGATGTGTCAGCAGTCTCCCCTTATCTACCTTGGGTTCCCCATTTCCATTCATCCAGTTTTCCTGTCCCTTCCTGCCTTCTTGTCTTTGCTTTTGGGTTGGTGTGCCTATTTAGTCTCACATACATGGTTGAACTACGTGTGTTACTGTTTGTTTTATAAGCCTGTCTAATCTTTGTCTGAAGGTTAACCTCAGGAGTGACTTTAGTACTGAGTTAAAAGGGTGTCCAGGGGCCATACTCTCAGATTTTCTCCAGTCTGTCAGACCAGTTAAGTCTGGTCTTTTTTTTGTGTGTGTGTGAGTTTGAATTTTGTTCTATATTTTCCCTCCCTGCTCTGTACAGGACCCTGTATTGTGATCTCTGAGAAGTCAGTGGTGGAAAACAGGCACCACCTAGTTGTCCTGGACTTAGTCTGGTACGAACTCTTGATTAGGTCTTTGCATAAAAATCATAGGAACCTTACTTAGTCTGTACAAAAGCTGTCCGGTGTGTGGGCTGTGGTGGCAGTTGTATTCGTGTTGGTGTGTGTATGAAATGAGGGAAAAGAGATATCTAATCCATACAAGGATAACACTTTTCCATCATTAAAGGCCAGCTTTAACAGTGAAAGACAAGAAGTTGAATATTAATTTCTAATTGGTAAATTTTAATTAGAAAAAGTGTAAAGTCATTGTAAATCAGCTAATACGACTTATTTTGATACTCATATATTGCCTTGCCATTGAATATCAGTTTTATGTATTCACGTTGTCTTCCCAACTTATAATGGCTTCTAGAAGACAAGGTTCACGTCTTAAATTGTTTTTGAACTCTACCGTATTGCACATAGAATATGTTAAGAAATACTTAGTGAAAGAGGAATAAGAAGGAATTGAAGCCAGGAAATATTCTAGGATTGCTTACTGACTCAAACGACTTATTAGTAGCTTATTTTTTCTTTGTCCCAGTTTCTTTAACTATAACGCAGTTTAAGTCATGGTGGAAAGATCATTTTCCTAAGAGTTAATGAGACCTGGATTTGGTATGATTCTGTGCAAATGTTACTTAACATAGTTTTCTCAGTTGTAAAATGTGGAGTTGGACTAGAACGTGTTTGAAATGCAGATTCCTGGACCCTGTCTCAGATTCACTGAATCCAAATATCTGGACACAGAGTCTTGGAATCTGCATTTTAAGCAAACACTCCAGGTAAATTTTATGTACCCAAAAGTTTGATAACTGCTGAATCTGTGATATCTTTTGATTCTCAGGTTCCATGACTTTGTTTCTACTTTTCGTGCTAATTGTAAACTACTCTGGATATTTTACTCAGTCAACATTGAGACCAAACTTTTAGGTCGTGTTTTAAGCAATTACCCAAAATCTTTTTCTTTTTTTTTTTTTTTTTTTAAATTTCTTTGTTGTACTTCGGATGAAGCTTTACAGAACAAACTAGTTTCTAATTAAACAGTACACACATTGTTTTATGGCATTGGTTAAAAACCCCATGACATGTCAACACTCTCCGTTTCTCAACCTTGGGTTCCCTATTACCAGCTTTCCTGTCCCCTCCTGCCTTCTAGTCTTTGCCCCAGGGGCTGGTGTGCCCCTTTAGTCTTTTTTTTTTTTTTATAATAACTTTTATTAAGCTTCAAGTGAACATTTACAAATCCAATCAGTCTGTCACATATAAGTTTACATACATCTCACTCCCTACTCCCACTTACTCTCCCCGTCTTGAGTCAGCCCTTTCAGTCTCTCCTTTCTTGACAATTTTGCCGGCTTCCCTCTCTCTCTATCCTCCCATCCCCCCTCCAGACAAGAGTTGCCAACACAATCTCAAGTGTACACCTGATATAATTAGCTCACTCTTCATCAGCGTCTCTCTCCCACCCGCTGACCAGTCCCTTTCATGTCTGATGAGTTGTCTTCAGGGATGGTTCCTGTCCTGTGTCAACAGAAGGTCTGGAGAGCATGACCGCCGGGATTCCTCCAGTCTCAGTCAGACCATTAAGTTTGGTCTTCTTATGAGAATTTGGGGTCTGCATCCCACTGCTCTCCTGCTCCCTCAGGGGTCCTCTGCTGAGCTCCCTGTCAGGGCAGTCATCGATTGTGGCCGGGCACCAACTAGTTCTTCTGGTCTCAGGATGATGTAGGTCTCTGGTTCATGTGGCCCTTTCTGTCTCTTGGGCTCTTAGTTGTCATGTGGGCTTGGTGTTCTTCATTTTCCTTTGCTCCAGGTGGGTTGAGACCAATTGCTGCATCTTAGATGGCTGCTTGTTAGCATTTAAGACCCCAGACGCCACATTTCAAAGTGGGATGCAGAATGATTTCATAATAGAATTATTTTGCCAATTGACTTAGAAGTCCCCGCAAACCATGTTAATCTTTTTCTTTTTTATAATGGACACAATTTTTTTTTCTTGACTGTTCTTAGTCTTAAAAGTGATATGTTATTTAATGAAAAATACTTTGTTCATGCAGTATTTGCATACGTTAATTTAGTTTGTATTTTTATTTGGGCCATTTATTTTCTTCCTCGTTCTGCCAAAAAAAAAAAAATTGCTTGTTAGTTAAAAAAAAGTGGCTTTACTTTTAGTAAATTTGAGTAAGTATTGTGGAGAAAGTATAGATAAAGAGATTAGTGCTAAACTAAATTAGACTTGAAGATATTGTTTTGATTTTAGTTACAAGTTAATATTCCATGGAACCATCCAGAAGGAAAATCGCATATATTACATTCTTCTCCACTGAAGAAGAATTGTATTCTGATTTGATTGATGTCTGCTGGAAAAAAGTAAATATGGATGCTATTATGAATTTTGACTAACTTGCACATCACTTAGACTTCTTGAAGAGACTGTCATATTATCAAACTATTTTTCCTTCGAGTTAAATGATCTAGTCTTTACATATCTTTTCCGAACCAGTGAAGATGACTTGGGTAGAATTTTGAGTGTAATAGACTTGAGTCATTTTTTTTAAACCTTTTTTTTTTTTTTTGGTCTGTGAGATGAATGTGACAGCTGACTACTAGATTGTGAGAATATATGTAATTTATGTATACTCTTTGTGGGGTTAGAAACAAACCTGTAAATAAATGACATCAACATTTTATAACATATTGCCTTATCAGAACTATTAATAACTTAAAAACATATTGCATGCCTTTAATTGCATATGATACAGTAAGTGTTTGACTAAAAGCGTTTCAGACAAAGTTTATATTTCAATGAATAACCACAAATATACACCCACTGGAGCAGCAGGAAAGGTAGGGGAGCCTTAAGAAATAGTTAAAATGTGGTAGGAGAACTGAAGTATCCAGTCAACAATAATCTATTAGTGCTTCTTTTGTACAGGGTTCTTTTTAAAGTGTTATAGGGGGATACAAAGGAAAATAAGAAGGGTTGCCTCCTACTCCCACACCATCACCCCTCACCATCTCATGCCATGCCAAAACTAAACCAAACCCGTTGCCGTCGAGTGGATTCTGACTCATAGCGTCCTTATAGGACTGAATAGAACTGCCCCATAGTGTTTCCACAGAGCAGCTCGTAAATTCGAACTGCCGATCTTTTGATTAGCAGCCAGACGCTTAAACACTGCACCACCGGGGCCCTCTCATGCCATAAGCCTGAGTATATCGCTTTCTGAAACAGATGTTAGATTTCATGCTATTTGAATCAAAGGTGGGTACTTTGTAAACCTTTAGCATTATATAATTTCTTCCCTTTACTCACCTTTAGGGTGAGAAACTCCTCTAGGTATTCTGTAACACAGCAAAAGAAACATGTCCCTGAGTGTCTTCTAGCTGACCTCCACTCTCCTTTTGTATCTTTTTTCTCTGCCAGCCTTTTTTTTTTTAATTGTTGATGAAAATATGCACAGCAAAACCAATTCAACAATTTCTACAAGTATAGGACAGTGACATTGATTACATTCTTGAAGTTCTGCAACCCTTCTCATCCCCTTTTTCTGAATTGTTCCTCCTCCCCCATTGACACAGACTCTTTGCCCCCTAAGTTTCCTGTCTAACTTTTCAAGTTGCTGTTGTCAATTTGATCCCATATAGATACATTTTATAGCTGATGATATATATTGAATTAGGACAACAAAAGCGTTATAGAAAAAGTTAGGGATATGACATTCTTTAATGAAAATTTAAGAATATAATTAAATATGAGTATCATTAGACTAAACTTTAGATAGAAAGTTAAGAAGGTTAGACATCCTCTACAATCCTGTCTCTTTTATTCATTTGTTTAGAAGCCTTTTAAAAATAAATAATGCCAAGATTAGTTTTAGCTCAGCCTTTGACCTAGTTATTATACATTCCAAATCAATGAGGTCCAATTAATGACATTAAATATTTTTTTATTGTGTTTTCTGTGAAAGTTTACACAGTAAATTAAGTTCTCATTTGACAGTTACTTTACAGTTTGTTCAGTGACGTTAGTTACATTTTTCACAATGAGTCAACATTCTCTTTTATCATGTTCTATATGTTCTGCTTCCGGTTCTCTAGTTTCCCCGCCCCCTTTTTTTCTCATCTTTGCTTTAGAGTAATTGTTGACCTTTTAGTCTTACATAGGTTTTTTTAAATAGAAGCCTGTACTCCAAGTAATGACATTTAACTTTTTTTGGTGACATTTTAACTTTAGGTTAGTATTTTTTTAAGATTTGGTTGACTCTGTTCTTTTTGTTTATTGTTAATGAAGATAATTTATTAATGATACAGTGATTTTTATTGATTTAACCGTTCCTAGTCTGAAAAGTTGAGAAAATAACTGGTTACTTAATTTTACTTTATAGTATGTAGGTTATGAAAGAGGATTTTGATGGTTATACTTTAAATTATAATTAAACCTTTAAAAATAACTTAAAGATTTTTGTTAGTAGATATTTTATTTCTTTTTCAATGAGATAAACTGAAAAATAGCTTTTGTTATGGTACACATGAAGTATGATAATTTTTATCAATTTGCCAGTCCTAAATAACCTATTAGGAATGTTTTGGGAATTTTTGTTGTGCCCTACAGATATTATTTAGATAGGATTTGGCATATGGTAATCTCTGTGTAGTAAATCATGAGTTTTGTTTTCTGTGTTTTCATTTCCTGTTTCACAATTCTACTAGTTGGCAGGATTAGGCAATTTTGATTTTTTTTTTCCCTTTGATTAAAAAAAAGTTTAAAGCATCTAAGGAATAATTTTGTATTTGAATCCTTGTCATAACATACTCCATTGGAGAGCATTTTTGATCAGAGATCAGTTGCTGAAAATGAAGAGAAATTTACTGTCCTTTAAAATTTTGTTATTTATAATATTTTTTCTTACAGCCACCTTTGCTCTTACAAATTCATTTTTTTTTAGTTTACTGATAATTTTGTTTTTTGTGTTACTCTTTCCTCTGTTTTCATATTTATAATTAGAGTTTTCAGTGTTCTTTTACTACCTTCCTATTCTTTTAGAAATAAATACCAGAGATAAACACTTAGAAAAAAAGTATGGATGTTCTTTGAGCAGCACATCTAATAGACTCAGAGGAATTTCATTACCTAAAGAACTATAGGAATTTCTCACTCTTTATCAGTGAAGCGTAATATCATTTTCTGGAAAGCCAGAGCAGTGTGATAATTTAGCATCCTTTTCTATCCAGGCACAACAAGGTATGCTTTTGAAGGTAGCAGATGTGACTTAACTAGAAAAAATAAACTCCTGTTTTCCTATATGTTGAAACGTGAAACATGTAAAAGTGTTGCAGGATCATCTATAGAGTCCCGTCAGAAAATTTCCTCTTTTGAAGTAATTGTCAGAGTGACTGGGGTCTTGTGGATGACCATTTAATTTCTGGAGTAAATATTTCTGTAAATATCTACGTATCAATGATGACCATAGAGATTTTGTAAAGCTCCTTTTTAAAGGTTATTCTTTTTTGACATATCAAGGAATCTGCATCAGATAAGATAAAGATCCACTCTGAGTCTTCTGCATCTGATTATTTTCTGTATTTTCTTTTTACATATTCATTACTTCTTTGCATTAATAAGCTTTTTCCTTATTTAGTCATGATACAGTTAAAGACTGACATATCCTTCCATACTAGTTTTTTTTTTTTTTTTACCATTATGCATTTTAGTTTTATATAATTTTATTTGGAGTATTGAATATTTGGCAGATAAGGAGGGAAAATATGAAATATGAAAAATGTTATTTTTCTCTCAGTGCATTGTTGCATGTAAAAATATAGCAAATGAAAGCTATAGTAAACCTATTTTGCGTATTGATATTATTGGCCAATCAGATACAAGTCCTATGTCAGCATTTTAAAGTGCTTGTTACAGTGAGGTAAAAGAGAACAAAATAAATCTTATTAATACTTTTTTAGATGTATCAGAATTTTTGCATGAAATCTTCTGATTAACTTTTTCACCTATGTAAAATCCTTTTAGGATATTTTTTAACGGTGGAAAGCTCAACAACATTACGATTCTTGAGTTTTATGTTTTCTTTTTTGTGAATATGTATACAGCGAAACACGATCCCATTCAACAGTTTCTGTAATGTTCAGTGACATTGGTTACATTCTTTACATTGTGTGAACATTCGTATTATTTCCTTTCTAGTTGTTTCACTTCCATTAATGTAGTCCACTGCCCCTCAAACTTCTCATCTATGCATTAGATTAACTGTTGTCCAGTTGGTCTCACATAAATAATTTTTTAAAAAAGTGCAGTACTCAGGGGTGACATTCCTTACTTTTTGAGCTAACCTGCTGTTTAGTTAAAAGGTGACTTCAGAGGAAGTTTTATGTTCTTGATAACATTTTCCCTTACTAGTCCCTTAATACTGTTCTCTCCATTGAATTCCGGAGGTATTTTAAGACCATACTACTCATTTAAACAAACAAACAAAAAACCCCGTTGACGTAGGGTTGATTCTGACTCACAGTGACCTTATATAGGACAGAGTAGAACTGCCTTATATTGTTTCCAAGGAGTGGCTGGTGGATTCGAACTGCTGATCTATTTGGTTAGCAGCTAAGGTTTTAACCACTGCATCACCAGGGCACCCACTACTTATTTAGGGGCTTTGTATGTCACTAACGGAAACCCTGGTGGCATAGTGGTTAAGAGCCACGGCATTAACCAAAAGGTTGGCAGTTCAGATCCACCAGGAGCTCCTTGGAAACTGTATGGGGCAATTTTACTCTGTCCTGTAGAGCCTCTATGAGTTGGAATCGACTCGAGGGCAGTGGGTTTGGTTTTGGTATGTCCCCCAAAATGTTATCTTTTTAATTTTGTTGTTTTATTTCCCCAATCATATTTATAAATCCTTTAAAGAAGGGTAGTTTTTGTATACCCTCTTCTTAGCAGAGATCAGAAGCACCTGGAGGGCTTGTTGAAACAGATTGCTAGGCCCCACCCATAGAATTTCTGATTCTAGAGGTCTGGGGTGGAGTCCAGGTGGTGCATTTGTTAATTACTTGCCTGCTAACCAAAAGGTCAGGGTTCAAACCCATCAGCCACTCTGTGGGAGAAAGGTGTGGCAGTCTGCTTCCCTAAAGATTTACAGCTTTGGAAACCCTGTGGGGAGCAGTACTACTCTGTCCTGTAAAGTCAATATGAGTGGGAATCTACTACAGGGCAATGGGTTGGGTTTGGCTAGGTCTGGGGTGGGGCTTAAAAATTTGCATTTCTAGTAAGTTCCCAGGAGATGTTAAATAGTGTTGGTTGGAGTTCTACACTTTAAAAACCATGGCCGTAATAAATGTCTTTTGAATGACGTTGGTTGAACTAACACATATTGGTTATGGATGCTGTTCTTAAAAACGTCTCGCATAACTCTGGAGATTTTTATGAAGGCCTTTGAAAAGTACTGGCTTATTTCGTGTAGTCCGTGGACTAGCAGCATCAGTATCACCTGGGAACTTGTTAGAAATGCAAATTATTGTGCCCCACTCTAGACCTTTAAAAAATTACTGTGGTAAAATACATAACATAAAATTTGCCATTTTAACCATTTTGAAGAATACAGTTTAGTAGCATTAATTATTATATTTACCACATTGTGCAACCATCACCACTATTTCCAAAACGCTTTCATCACCTCAAACGGGAACTCTATCCATTAAGCAATAATTCCTCACTCCCCCCTCCCTCCAGCCCCAGTAACCTCTAGGCTATTTTCTGTCTCTGTGAATTTGCATATTCTAGATATTTTGTGTATGGAATCATACAGTATTTGCCCTTTTGTGTCTGGTGTATTTTGGTTAGCATAACATTCTTTTTGTTGTTGCAGCATAATATTCTTGAGGTTCATCCAAGTTGTAGCAATATTAGTATTTCATTCCTTTTTATGGCTGAATAATATTCCATTGTATGTATATGCCACATTTTTGTTTATCCATTCACCTGTTAATGGACACTTGGGGTGTTTCCACATCCTAGACCTTTTGAATCAAAAATTGTAAGTGGAGAGGGTAGGGGAAGGGCTCAGTAATAATGTGTTTTAACAAGCCCTCCAGATGATTTTGATCCATTTTAAAGTTTGAGAAGCACTGTTTTAGACAGTTTGGAGCCTTATCTTTAATCTGAGTTGTGTATCAGAATCATTTGGGGGCTTATACCACATAGATGTGTCTGGCCTGACTCCTACTCCAAAGGAATGAAATGATTCATCAGGTCTTGTGGGGTTGGAACTTGTGACTATTAAAAAGACTCCCCAGGTGATTCTAAAAGGTAACTTCAGTTATTAGCCACCACTTTATTGCTTTTGAAATATGTCAACAGGTCCTATTTTGGGAATGCTGGAATGGCTCTGTAAGTATTTCAGACTCTATTTGAATTATTCTACCATCTTTTTTCGTATGAGTAGTCTTTCTTATATAAGAGATACAAGATTTGTTTGCATGTATGGGAGGTGAGAGAAATATATGAATTTTTTTCTTTATAGGAGCTCATATATATTCCTATAGGTAAGGTGTTCCTAAATCACTTAAAATATGTTACCTGGACCAGACTTTTCAACTTAATATTCACCATGTTTGAACCCTAACTAGAGATGCATTCTTAAAAAAATTAAGAAGACTGTTAACATGATTTGTTGGGAGATGGAGCTTGGAAGTTGGGAGGCAGGGTTGAGAGGGAGTTTTTTTTTTTTTTTTTTTTAATTCTGTTGCATTTTAGGTGAAAGTTTACAACGAAAATTAGTTTCTTATTCACAAATTTATTCACAGATTGTTTTGTGACATTGGTTGCAATCCCTGCAACATGTCAGCACTCTTCCTCTTTCCCTTTATGCCCTGGGTTCCCCGTGTCCATCCAGGTTTCCTGTCCCTTTCTGCCTTCTCCTCTTTGCTTTTGGGCAGGTGTTGCCCATTTGGTCTCATATACTTGATTGAACTAAGAAGCACGTGTTGTTGAGAGGGAGCCTTCACTGTATGCTTTTTCGTACCTTTTGAATATTGGAACATGTGAAAGTATTACTCATTTAAAAAAAGACATCAAATTAAAACAAGAAAATTTTAAATAGTTACATTTTCCTTATAAATGATGTTGTTGTTAGTTGCCATCAATTTTGACTGAAAAAATGGTGCCAAGTGTAAAATTGGTGTGGCAGGGAGCCTGACCTCTTCTAACTTCATGATGGAGAGAGATAATCAACAGCCCAAGGCTGATTGCTGTGAGGTGGAGGTTCAGACATACCTCCGCCCTCTGACCTTTTTACCAATTGTGACACCAGCGGTCCCTCCCCCGGCACACTCTACTTCTCTGCTGGGTTTGATAATTCATTGCAGCGGCCACACAGAACTCGCAGACCATACGCGGATTTTATTAGGGAAGTAACAGGTTATATTTCAGAATCGGGACCATTCAGGATACAGTTCTTTAGTCAGACAGCTTCTCCACCGTGCCTACAGGCAGGCCTCTCCCTGGCCCTAGGCCCTCTCGGCCCCTCGACCTCTTGGACTGGCCTGGCCTCTGTCCTGCTTGGACAAGTGTTACAAAGCTCTTTAGCTCCACCGATAAGTACCCAGAGGCACCCCACTTCTCCAGTAAGCCTCAGCCCAAAGGTGCTCAGCTCTGTAGCTTTGTGGGTCGGCAAGCGTAGCACCTCCGAGAAGTGCCTTGAGGTACCCCACTCCTCTAGCAAGCCTTCTGCCTGAAGGCATTTAGCTTTTTCATGCCGTAGGACAAGAAGCCCACCATGCCATCTCCTGCAGGTCTCCTGGTTCTGCTGCCCTGCTGCAGCTGTTTCTCTTGCCATCTTCTGTTACAACTCTCTCTCTCTCTCTGTGTCTTGGGTCTAGGAGGTTCTCAGTGCAGGGATCCTGGGTCCAAAGGATGCACTCTGCTCCTTTGGAGTTCTTTTTTGGTGATAATAAGGTCTCTGTCCACCTCTGGGATGGCTAATTTGAAGCCTAGTGGGATGGCAAAACTGACTATCCTCTTGTTAGGGTTCCATAAACCTTATTTGCATGGTCCCACCCCCATAAGGTTACCACGCACCTTATTTGTATTATTAACAAGCTATCTAACCCCATTGGTGGGCCAACAGCACCTTATTTGTGTTGTCCCACTCTGTCATTTGGTGGGAGTTGTAAGACCATGGGAAGAAAGGCCATATAAAAGCTATCCATTACACTGCACCAACTTATGGTGACCCCATGTGAGCAGAGTAGAACTTCTTCATAGGATTTTCTAGGCTGTAAAGCAGATCGTCAGGCCTGTTTTCTCAGGCACTTTCAGGTGGGTTCTAATCGCCAACCTTTTGCTTAGTAGTTGCATGCTTAACTGTGCTACCCAGGGACTCCTTTCAAAAATCATGCATAGAGGAAAAAGTAACTTTACAATGGAGAAACCTGGCAAACACTAACTTGGCCAGGTAATCAAAGTTAACACCTATGATAGTAATACATACTATCAACATGGTAAGTCATGTTGATAGTATGTATTACTGATATGTGGGCGAATGGCACTTCACCTCTGTAGTTTTCCTCCCAAAAGCTCACAACCCCAGTCTAATCATGAGAAAAACATTAGTCTCCCACTGAGAGGTATTCTACAAAACACCTGACTCTA
Source organism: Elephas maximus indicus (assembly GCF_024166365.1). NCBI lineage: Eukaryota > Metazoa > Chordata > Mammalia > Proboscidea > Elephantidae > Elephas > Elephas maximus. Next base: position 101,225,158 of record NC_064824.1, read on the forward strand.
GTATTCCTCAGAAATGTCAGTGTCATCAGAAACAAGGAAAGTCTAAAAAACTGTCACAGTCCAGTGGAGCCTAAAGAGACATGATGATTAAATTTAAGGTGATATCTTGGAACAGAAAAATGACATTAGGCAAAAACTAGTGAAATCCAAATAAAATGTGGAGCTTAGTTGATTCCTTAGTTGTAACAAATCTACCAGAGTAATGTAGGACGTTAACAGTAGGGGAAACCCAGGTGAGGGGTATATGGAAACTCTGTACTATCTTTGCAGCTTTTCTGTAAAACAAATACTATTTTAAAATTAAAAAATTATGAAAAGTACAAACAAGAAGGAAAATAAAAAAATTCATAATTCTGCCCACCTGGATATTAGGACCATTAATACTTTGATTTTCTTTTAAACCCTTTTCCACGCACACGTAGACGCACATTTTAAAATGATACCACACTGTTTATATGTGTGTGTATGCACATGTATATATTGTTATAACTTTGAAACTTGCTTTTTTTCTGGTGATATCCTGTAACTAGATCTACATTTACTGTGTTTTCCCATTATCCTCTAAACAGAATGATCAGTACTACTATTTTATTCATCCTGCAGACAAGCAAATGGAGTACATGGAAGACCTGGGATTCAAGCTTAGGCCTCTGTGCTTCCAAAGCAAAGCGTTCATATAATATTTACAGTGTTAGCTGGAAGTATAAAATATTTAGAATATTTTAGGCATCTGAAAATCTTTTTGATATTTTAATTTTTCAGGAATAATGGCCCAGACAGAACTATGTCTTCACTATAGCCTCTTATTTTTTTGTAAATGGCAGCAGGTGTTTCAGGTTTTATTTTTGTGTGTAACATTCGAGTGTTGGTAGATAATAAAAGTTTTCATTGAAGACTAGGAGTTTCATTTTTGGAAAAGAGCACCAGTTAGATCAGAAGAGAGATGACATTTAGTTGAGGATAGGTTTTTAATGTTTCCATCTGTTGTTAGTGATTAGAACCCCTAGGGGCCAGTCTAGTGTGAAGAGTAACATTTTATGTGTAGTTGCTACACAAAGAACTCTATTGTGGTGATAAGAAAGGCAAGATTAAAACCATACTAAACCCGTTGCCATCAAGTCTTTTCCAATTCAAGAGATGAATTTATTCATGGTACTTATTGATGTAGAGTTTTACATGGGAGATCATTTTTTGCGGGGGGATACTTAATTATTTTTTCCTTTGGGTAAGCCAGTGTGTTAGCTTGATTAATGGTTATCAAGAATGTTAATCTGTAAATTCGGTATAGCCTTTAGCACCAACTTTTTCATTTATTCAGCTGTTCTTTAGGAATCATTATTTTGCCCATTTACTTACATTTTACACATCTGTCAGTTTGCCCTACTGTGGTGGCTTGCATGTTGCTGTGATACTGGAAGCTTTGCCACTGGTATTTCAAATACCAGCAGGATTACCTTTGGTGGACAGGTTTCAGTGGAACTTCTAGACTAAGACAGATCAGAAGGAAAGACCTGGCAGTCAACTTTTAAAAAAAATGGGCAGTGAAAACCTTATGAATAGCAGCAGAATGTCGTATGATAGTGCCGGAAGATGAACCCCTCAGATTGGAAGGCACTCAAAATACAACTAGGAGAGAACTGTGTTAAAGTAGAGTCGACCTTAATGACGTGGATGGGGTCAAGCTTTCAGGACCTTCATTTGCTGATGTGGCATGACTCAAAATGAGAAGAAACAGCTGCAAACATCCATTAATAATCGGAACATAGACTGTGTGATATATGAGTCTAGGAAAATTGGAAGTCGTCAAAAATGAAATGAAAAGCATAAAGATTGATATTCTAGGCATTAGTTTTTATGGGTTTTAGTGAGCTGAAATAGACTAGAAAAATCAAACCCATTGCCACTGGTCGATTCCAACTTAAACAACCCTAGAGGAAACCCTGGCGGCATAGTGGTTAAGTGCTACGGCTGCTAACCAAAGAGATGGCAGTTCGAATCCGCCAGGTGCTCCTTCGAAACTGTGGGCAGTTCTACTCTGTCCAGTAGGGTAGCTATGAGTTGGAATCGACCCGACGGTACTGGGTTTGGCTTTGGTTTTTTGGTATAGGACAGAGTAGAACTGCCCTATAGGGTTTCCAAGGAGTGCCTGGTGGATTTGAACTGCTGACCTTTTGGTTAGCAGCCGAACATTTAACCACTGTGCCATCAGACAATCATATGGTCTACTATGCCAGGAATGACAAATTGAAGAGAAATGGCACCATGCATATTGTTAAAAAGAACATTTTAAGATCTACCCTGAAGTACTTTGTCAGTGATAGGATAATACTCATACACTTACAAGGAAGTTAATAATAGTTAATATAACTGTTATTCAAATTTACATACCAACCACTAAGGCCAAAGACTGAGAAATTGAAGATTTTTACCAACTTCTGCAGTCTGAAATTGACCTAACATGCAATCAAGATGCGTTGATAATTACTGGTGATTGGAATGCAGAAGCTGAAAATGAAGAAGAAGGATTGGTAGTTTGAAAATATGACCTTGGTGATAGGAATGATGCCAGAGATAGCGTGATAGAATTTTGTAAGACCAACGATGTCTTCGTTGCAAATACCTTTTTTCAGCAACATAAACAGTGACTCTATACTTGGAACTCACCAAATGGAATACATAGGAATCAAGTCGACTACATCTATGGAAAGAGATGATGGAAACTCAAATATCGTCAGTCAGAACAAGACCAGGGGCCATCCTCAGAGCAGACCATCAGTTGCTCGCATGCAAGTTCAAATCAAAGCTGAAGAGAATTAAAACAAGTCCCCAAGAGCCAAAATACAACTCTGAGTATATTCCACCTGAATTTGGAGACCATCTTAAGAATAGATTTGATGCACTGAACATTAATGACTGGAGACCAGATGAATTGTGGAAAAACATAAGGACATCATATTCAAAGAAAACAAAAGGTCGTTAGAAAGACAGAAAAGAAAAAGGGACCAAAATGGACATCTGAAGAGACTCTGAAACTTGCTCTTGACATAGAGTAGCTAAAGCAGATAGAAGAAATGGTGAATAGAAGATTTCAAAGGGTGGCTCTAGAAGACACAGTAAAATATTATAATGAAGTGTGCAAAGACCTGGAGTTAGAAAACCAAAAGGGAAGAACGCAGTTGGCATTTTTTAAGCTGAAAGAACTCAAGAAAAAAATTCAAGCCTTGAGTTACACTTTTGAAGGATTCTGTGGGCAAAATATTGAATGACCCAGGAAGCCTCAAAAGCAGATGGAGGAAATACACTTGGTTGACGTTCAGCCACTTTAGGAGGTAGCTTATGATCAAGAGCTGATGGTATTGAAGGAAGAAGCCCAAGCTGCACTGAAAGCATTGGCAAAAAACAAGGCTTCAGGAATTGATGGAATACCAGTTGAGATGTTTCAATAAATGGATGCAGCACTGGAAGCTCTCTTCTCTGCCAAGAAATGTGGAAGACAGCTACTTGGTCAGCTGACTGGAAGAGATCTGTATTTGTGTACGTTCCAAAGGTGATCCAACAGAATGTGGAAATTATTGAATAACATCATTAATATCACCAAAACCAACCAAACCAAACCCACTGCCGTCGAGTCGATTATGACTCATAGCAACCCTACACTCAAGTAAAATTTTGCTGAAGATCATTCAAAATTGGTTGCAGCAGTACATCAGCAGGGAACTGCCAGAAATTCAAGCCTGATTCAGAAGAGGATGTGGCTCAAGGGATATCACTGCTGATGTCCCATGGATCTTGGCTGAAAGCAGAGAATACCAGAAAGATGTTTACCTGATCTTTGACTACGCCAGGGTATTCAACTATGTGAACCGTAACAAGTTATGGATAACGTTGTGAAGAATGGGAATTCCAGAACATTTAATCATGCTCATGAGGAACCTATACATAAACCAAGAGACAGTCATTTGAACAGAACAAGGGGATACTGCATGTTTTAAAATCAAGAAAAGTGTATGTCAGGGTTGCCTCCTTTCACCATACTTATTCAGTCTGTATGCTGAGCAAATAATCCAAGAAGCTGGACTATATGAAGAGGAACGAGGCATCAGGATTGGAGGAAGACTCATTAGCAGCCTGTGATATGCAGATGATACAACCTTGCTTGCTGAAAGTGAAGAGGACTTGAAGCACTTAACTGATGAAGATCAAAGACTACAGCCTTTGGTATGGATTATGTCTCAAGATAAAGCAATCCTCACAAATGAACTATAAGCAACATTATGATAAACGGAGAAAAGATTGACGTCAAAGATTTCATTTTACTTGGATCCATGGTCAATGCCCATGGAAGCAGCAGTCAGGAAATCAAATGACATATTGCATTGAGCAAATCTGCAAAAGACCTCTTTAAAGTGTTAAAAAGTAAAGATGTCACGTTATGGGCTGAGGTATGCCTGACCCAAGTCATGATATTTTGAATTGTCTTATGCATGCAAAAACTGGAAAATGAGTAAGGAAGACTGAAGAATTGATGCCTTCAAATTCTGGTTTTGGTGAAGAGTATTAAATATACCATGGACTGCCAGAAGAATGAACAAGACTGTCTTGGGAGGAACACAGCCCGAGTGTTCCTTGGAAGCGAGGATGGCGAGACTTCATCTCATGTACTTTAGAAATGTTACCAGGAGGGACCAGTCCCTGGAGAAGGATATCATGCTTCGTAAAGTAGAGGGTCAATGAAAAAGAGGAAGACCCTCGATGAGATGGATTGACACAGTGGCTGCAGTGATGGGCTCAGATGTAACAGTGGTTGTGAGGATGGTACAGGACTGACAGTATTTCATTCTATTGTACATAGGGTCTCTATGAGTTGGAACTGACTTAGTGGCACCTAACAACAGCAGCATGAGAAATTCAGTTTTACTGGTTCCTTGCTGCTATCCCCCTTTTAAAAGCAACACAGTAGTCTTATATTTGTACTACATCCTACCCTAAGCAGTAGGCCCTCTGTTCTTTTCACTCTGCAAATGAAAATAGATTAAATTCAGTAACTGGAAATAGATTAAATTCTAGTTATGTGTAATTAAAAGTCAGTGTTTTAAGGCATGGTATATGGAAGTATATCAATTAGGATAAATCCAAAACCAAACCCGTTGCTGTCGAGTTGATATATTCATATACTCTATATCGGTCAGGATAGGCTAGGTTATTCTAAAACAATGGTTATTTCTTTTCTTTCTTATTGTGCATTAAGTGAAAGTTTACAATTCAAATCAGTTTCTCATACAAAAACTTATACACACATTATTATGTGACCCTAGTTGCTCTCCCTGTAATGTGACAGCACACTCCTCTTCTCCACCCTCTATTTCCCATGTCCATTCAACCAGCTCCTGTCCCCCTCTGCCTTGTCATCTTGCCTCCAGACAGGAGCGGTCGACATAGTCTCATATGTCTACTTGAGCTAAGAAGCATACTCCTTACCAATATCATTTTTCTGAAGAGTTGGCTTTGGGAATGGTTTTGGTTTTGGGCTAACAGAATCTGGGGGCCACGTCCTCTGGAGTCCCTTCATTTTCAATCAGACCATTAAGTCTGGTCTTCCTACTAGAATTTGAGATCTGCATCTCACTATTCTCCTGTTCCATCAGGGATTCTCTGTTGTGTTCCTCGTCAGGGCAGTCATTGGTGGTAGCCAGGTACCATCTAGTTCTTCCGGTCTCAGGCTGATGGCGTCTCTGGTTTATATGGCCCCTTCTGTCTCTTGGGCTCATATTTTCCTTGTGTCTTTGGTGTTCTTCATTCTCCCTTGGTCCAGGTGGGTTGAGACCAATTGATGGCATCTTAGATGGCCATTTGCTAGCTTTTAAGATCCAAAATGCCACTAACCAAAGTGGGATGCAGAACATTTTCTGAATACACTTTGTTATGCCAATTGACCTGGATGTTCCCTGAAACCATGGTCCACAGACACCCGCCCCTGCTAGTCTGTCCCTTGAAGTGTTTGGTTGTATTCAGAAAACTTATTAGCTTTTGGATTAGTCCACTTGTGCTGACTTCCTGTGTATTGTGTGTTGTCCTTCCCTTCACCTAAAATAATTCTTGTTTACTGTCTAGTTAGTCGATACATCTCTCTATCCTTCCCCACCTTTGTATCCATCAAATAATGTTTTCTTCTGTGTTTAAATCTTTTCTTGAGTTCTTATAATAGTGGTCTCATACAATATTTGTCCTTTTGCAACTGACTAATTTCACTCAGCATAATGCCTTCCAGATTCATCCATGTTATGAGATGGTTCACGAATTCGTGGTGGTTCTTTACTGTTGCATAGCATTCCATTGTGTGAAGATACCATAATTTGTTTATCCGTTCATCCGTTGATAGGCACCTTGGTTGTTTCCATCTTTTTGCTATTGTGAACAGTGCTGCAGTTAACATGGATGTGCATGTATCTATTTGTGTGAGGGCTCTTATTCTTCTAGGATATATTCCAAGAAGTGGGATTGCTGGATCATATTATGGTAGTTTTATTTCTAGCTTTTTAAGGAAGTGCCAAATCGATTTCCAAAGTGGTTGTACCATTTTAAATTCTCACCAGCACTGTATAAGTGTTCCAATCTCTCCACAACCTGTCCAACAATTATTGTTTTTTTTTTTTGGATTAACGCTAGCCTTGTAGAGGTGAGATGGAATCTCATTGTAGTTTCGATGTGCATTTCTCTAATGGCTAATGATCATGAGCATTTCCTCATGTATCTGTTAGCTACCTGAGTGTCTTCTTAAATGAAGTGCCTGCTCATATCCTTAGCCCATTTTTTAAATTGGATTATTTGTCTTTTTGTTGTTGAGTTTTTGCAGTGTTATGAAGATTTTAGAGATCAGACGCTGATTGGAAATGTCATAGCTAAAAACTTTTTCCCAGTCTGTAGGTAATCTTTTTACTCTTTTGGTGAAGTCTTTGGATGAGCATAAGTGTTTGATTTTTAGGAGCTCCCAGTTATCTAGTGTCCCTTCTGGTTGTGCATTGTTAGTAATGTTTTGTATACTATTTATGTCATATATTAGGGCTCCTAGCATTGTCCCTATTTTTTCTTCCATGATCTTTATTGTTCTAGATTTTGTATTTAGGTCTTTGACCCATTTTGAGTTAGTTTTTATGCATGGTATGAGGTATGGGTCTTGTTTCATTTTTTTGCAGATGAATATCCAGTTATGCCAGTACCATTTATTAAAGAGACTGTCTTTTCCCTAATTGATGGACTTTGGGCCATGGTCAAATATCACCTGCTCATAGGTGGATGAATTTACATCTGGATTCTCAATTCTGTTCCATTGTTCTATGTATCTTTATTTGTACCAGTACCAGGCTGTTTTGACTACTGTGGCGGTATAGGAGACTCTAAAATTAGGTAGTGTGAGGCCTCCCCCTTTGTTCTTCTTTTTCAGTTATGCTTTATTTATCCAGGAATTCTTCCCTTTCCATATGAAGTTGGTGATTTTTTTTCCTCCATTTCATTAAAAAATGCCATTGGAATTTGGATCAGTGGTGCATTGTATCTATAGATCACTTTGGGTAGAATAGACATTTTTACAATGTTGAGTCTTCCTATCCATGAGCAAGGTATGTTTTTCCACTTGTGTAGGTCTCTTTTGGTTTCTTGCAGTTGTGTCTTGTAGTTTTCTTTGTATAGGTCTTTTATGTCCCTGGTTAGATTTATTCCTAAGTATTTTATCTCCTTGGGGGCTATTGTAAATGGTATTGATTTGGTGATTTCCTCTTTAATGTTCTCTTTGTTGGTATAGAGGATCCAACTGATTTTTATGTTTATCTTGTGTGTTGATACTTTGCTGAACTCTTTTGTTAGTTCCAGGGGTTTTCTTGTGGATTCTTTAGGGTTTTCTGTGTATAGGATCATGTCATCTGCAAATGGAAATGCTTTTACTTCTTCCTTACCAATTTAAATGCCCTTTATTTCTTTTTCTTGCCTAATTGCTCTGGCTGGGACCTCCAGCACAGTGTTGAATAAGAGTGGTGATAAAGGGTATCCTTGTCTGGTTCCCATTCTCAAGGAGAATGCTTTTGGACTCTCTCCATTTAGGATGATGTTGGCTTTTGGCTTTCTGTAAATGCCCTTTATTATGTTGAGGAATTCCCCTTGTATTCCTATTTTGCTGAGAGTTTTTATCATGAATGGGTGTTGGATTTTGTCAAATGTCTTTTCTGCATCAATTGATGAGATCATGCGGTTCTTGTTTTTTATTTATGTTATAGATTATATTGAGTGTTTTTCTAATGTTGAACCATCCCTGCACACCTGGTATGAATCCCGCTTGGTCATGGTGAATTATTTTTTTGATATGTTGTTGAATTCTATCGGTTAGAATTTTGTTGAGAATTTTTGTGACAATGTTCATGAGGTATATTGGTCTGTAATTTTCTATTTTTGTGATGTCTTTATCCGGTTTTGGTATCAGGGTTATGCTGGCTTCATAGAATGAATTTGGAAGTATTTCATCCTTTGCTATGCTCTGAAATACCTTTAGTAGTAGTGGTGTTAACTATTCTCTGAAAGTTTGGTAGAATTCTCCAGTGAAGCAGTCAGGGCCAGGGCTTTTTTTGTTGTTGTTGTGAGTTTTTTAATTAACAGTGGTTATTTCTTGATTTCACTATATGCCCATTGAGGATTGTCAGGGATACTGTGCCCATCATAGTCATTCGGGATTCCAGGTTGATGGAGAACTACCATCTTGAAAGTTGCTGGTTGCTGTACCAGAGGTAGAAGAACGTATGGTATGGGTCTTTACGTTCTGCCCAGAAGTATCTCATGTCACTTTCACTTACTACTCACTGTTTAAAACTAGTCTCATGGCTTCTTCCAACTTTTAAGAGATGTGATCTTTCCAAGTGCCCAGAGAGGGAATTTGGGGAACAGAACCACTGATGGTTGAGGAAGTAATAAGATAAACCTGTGTTTATTTTTCTTTGAATTTTAAGACTTGTTCTTGCTTTTAGACTTTGACTCTTTTTAAATTTCTTTGACAAATCGTTTTATCTTATAAAATCTTAAAATTGGAATACAAGGTCACTATTTAAAAAAAAAAGTTTTTTAAATGATTGTGGAATATAGAAAGTAAAAAAGTCCTATGTCCTCTTTCCTTTTTTTCTAATCCTGTTCACTAGATGTAACTATTATTAATAGTTTGGTATATAATCTTTCATACTTTTTTGTATACTCTTTAAAGAAATATTTGTGTATAAGTAGTTTTTTTTTTAAACAAAGATGGAATCATTCTATTGTACATAAAATTTTGTGATTATTTATGAAGGATATTTCTAGAAGGGAGATCATTTGGCAAAAGTTTGCACATTTAAAATTGATATGAACTGCCAAATTTTCTCCTAAGAAGGTTGTACCAGTTGCCATTTCTACCTGTAGTATGTGAGAATTTCCATTTCCTTATACCTTTTCTGAATACTATATGACATTAATCTTTTAAATTTTTTCTAAGGCAAAATAAGTTATATTTTGTCTTAATTCCGGTGCTTTATCAGTGAAGCTGAGCTTATTTTCACATGTTTATTGGCCAGTCGTATTTTTTTGAATTGCTTGGTCATAGATCAGATTAATTTTTCTAATGCTTTCTTTTTTTTTATTGATTTGAAGATATTTATAATGATATAGATGATTTTGTTCATAGATGATTTTATGCAGCTAAAACTGCTTATCTTTTCCTTTATGATATTTGGGTTTTGTGTTATCTTAGAAAAGCCTTCACTATCCCTGTAATTACCCAGAATTCTATTTGATAGTAAATAGTTCTGTACTTTTTTTTATGTTTAGATAAGTTAATTCTTCTGAACTACTCTTAGTATTATACATGTATTACCTTATATGAGATAGATACTATTACTATCCCCATTTTACAGATGGTGGATTTGAGATACCCAGAGGTTTAGAAATGTGATTAAGGGCACATGGCAAGTGACAGAACTGGAATACAGACTGGGCAGTTCGTGCTCTTAACTGCTGCACTATACTGCCTGTTAGTATAGCCAAGTTGTCTTTTTGTTACTGAATTCCAAATAGAGAAGGTGTCTTATTTGGGTCAGGAAAACCATCATTTAGGGGCAGTTAATTTGAAATGTATAAAATACACTCCTGCCAATTTGAAGGGAGTCCTCGTGGCGCAGTGGTTAAAGTGCTTGGCTGCTAATTGAAAGGTTGGCAGTTTGAACCCATCAGCAGTTCTTCAGGAGAAAGATGCGGCAGTCTGCTTCTGTAAAGACTTACAGCCCTGGAAACCCTGTGGGGCAGTTCTACTCTGTCCTGTAGGGTCGCTATGAGCCAGAATTGACTCGATGGCAATGGGTTTGGGTTTAGTAACGTGTCATAATAAATTTTGTGCATGTCATGTTTAATAGGTGAGTAATATCAATGGCTTAAAATGTCTGAGTATTGGAACTCAGACGTTTTGGCTCTCATTCAGAGCCTTATTTAATTAAAAAATCTCTAGGAACCTTGGTTGTTTGGGTTTCTGGCTTATAAAAGTTAAGGGAATATTGAGTAGGTAAGTAGATAACAAATATCAATTGCTTAAAATGCCTGGACATGTATATTCATGTAACGTATTCAAAACAATTTTCAGTTAGAACCTATTCTCTGTAGTTGATGTGTGAAAATACTTAGCATTAACTAGAATGCCTGTGCCTTTCTAGTTGCCTATTCTAGTGGTCCCATTTCACAGGTTGTGGTACAGGTGTAGGAAGGGATGATGGTACCAAAATGTAAGGGGACAAATGTGGGAGGAGTGCAGGGTGGGAGGAGAAAAAGTAATTAATTTCCTCTCATACTGTCCATTGCTCTCCACCCAAACTGTCCCAGCTTGGTCTGGCCTTGTGGCCCATGCTTTTGATCTCTGTATAGTGTGGGCTCCAACGAAGCACACAGTTCTTTGTGTAAGGTCTGGGATGTTTGCGAATTCAGAATTTTGAAATTGTAGCTTTGATATTGAAAAGCCTTGGAGCTATTAAAGCAGATACTTCTATTTGAAAAGAACTCTGAACAATTAAATAAATGGCAGTATCAGAAGGAAGTTAATAGTCAGGAGTACTAAAATTGCTAAGAGAATGTACTCTGTGGGCTGCATTTATCATCCTGTAACTTAGATGAGCTTATTCTGGAAATCTTTTCAGCACATTTTACTTATTTAGGTCACTAATTATAGAATTTGTTGTTTAGAAAATAGCATCTAGTTAAGGTGTTGAGAGATTCCTGTGAGGTTCTACTGAGTCATGTCTTTAATAATTATCTTGAGAACTGTGTTGGAGGTCCATTGAATTTCTACAGCTAATGAATATTTCATTATTGCATAAAGGGACCTGTTATATAAAAGATTTACCCAAAACCACATGACATTTATAAAGTAATATTTGATACAGAGAACTATACAAGATGCTACTGAGAATAACAAAAGAAGTGAATAATAACATTGGCTGTTTAGTAATACTAGTTGCCCCTTTATGAATGCCTGTATGTGTCAAGTACAATGCAGTGTTTTTACTTTTTTCTAATCCTCAGAATAGCTGTTTTGTAATTTTTCCTATTTTAAGATTGAGGAAACAGACGAACAAAGGTAAGTACTTTGTCTAATAGTGTATACCCCTAATAGTAACCACTTACTTATTGAATTTTTTATTGAATACTTCCTTGTGACAAGCATTATGCTAAGTGCTTTACTTTATTTCATATGATCCTTGTATCAGTTTTGCTGAAGGAGATTTTTTATAGATAAGGAAACAGACACAGAGAGGCTAAATAAGTCACCCAAAGTCACAACTAGAAAGTGGCGAACTAGTATTCAAGCCAAAGTTTTTTTATTTCACAAAGTCTCTACTCTTTTTTTTTTTTTAATTGTGCTTAAGATGAAGGTTTACAGAACGGACTAGCTTCTCATTAAACAATTACTACACGTATTGTTTTGTGACATTGGTTACCAACCTCACAACATGTCAACACTCAGAAAGTATCTACTCTTAACAATAATGCTATATGTTCTCTAAAGACCTTTTCATGTTGTACAAGAGAATTGATTACTGTTGAAGTACCTTTCAACTTTGAAATTCTGTGAATTGTTCTTACTGTAAAGCAAGAAAGTTAGGATAAATTAACATCCTCACACCTGTTGTGAAATATTTCATTCATTAGCAGAATGACTACTACTGCTTGATCAGTTCTGTTTCCAGGTTAGTATGTATTCATTGAATATCTACCATGTGCCTATAACTGGTAGGGTACAAAAGAAATATGAATCATGGTCCTAATATTTGAGAAACTTACTCTATTGCAGGACAAGAGCATAAACCATTACCACAATCTATGCTCAGTTGCTAAATTGTAGGTTAGAAATCCAAGTTTGGAGTAAGATATATGGAATGCATGTAGACAGTAACAATAAAAGTTAGTGATAATTTGGGCAACGGGTAAGTAGCTGTGGCTGGGTAGGCATAAAGTAGAGCTCACAATTTCACTGAGGTTGGGCTCAGGGGATTGGCCTGACTTAGAGGTATTCTCTGGAAGAACAGCCATATGGCCAAGGCACAGTGACATAAGTTTAAGCTGACACTAGAGAGCAGGGACAGAGGCTAAGAGGCCCAATCAAGTGGGCTGGATCACACAGGGAAGGGGAAAAGTCAGCAACCTGAGCGCTCCTCTGTTATCCCTAGGGTTTTAGGTCTGACTAGCAGCCATCTTATGAGCCCCTGGATGAGTTGAGTATATATACATTCTGCTTTCTTAAGATTGGCTCAGCTGCTGTACTCAGCTCTAAAGACTAGACTTCCAAGATCTGGCTAATGTGGAGCATCATTCCATGTGGAGAAAGAGTTGTGAAAAGAGTATAGTTTGTTAAGAAGGTAACAGTAAAAGCAAATCCAGAAGAATAGTTGTGCATGTAAGAGCTCACTGGTACTGTTTAGGGTTGCATTTACCAGTCACATTCCTCTCACCACTTTTATTCCTTTTTTGTAATTGTTTGGAAGGAAAATCTTTATTTTAACTTTGATACTGCTTTTTATTTATTTATTTCATTTCATTTCATAGTTCTTTAAAGTCAGGACACGAGACAACACTTTTTCTTTTTTCTGCTCCATTTCATTGGCGTCTTTTTAGAAACATTTTGTTGGGGGTTTAGTGTCATTTCCAGGACCACTGATACAGCTACACGGTGATGGTGTTAAGTATTTAAAATTCTGAGTTTAAAAAGGTACACAGCTACATAATATTTATATCTTTCTTCCTGTTGCATCCTTTGTACGCTTTCACTAAATAGTTGGTGATAGTGATGGTTTGTCAGAACTTTTTCCTTTAGGATAGCCGCAATCACTAACACTTATACATATGCAAACCCCAAAGGGAGGTTTTATTTGAAGCATTCTTGACAAGGAACAAAGATGTAGGGGACGCAGAGGAAGAAGAGAGATATCCTGGAACATAACTAAAGCAATGGACCCTAACTTGTGTTGGGAGCACTTTTGCTCTTGATAGTTGGGGTTTTTGAGCCATCTAGCCATATCTACTTTCTTTGACCACCAAAATTAAATCAGGTAAGAGAAAACACTTGAAATCAAAAGCTAAGAAATAAAAGAAGGCAGAGAATATAGAGAGATGTAGGAAAAGAAATTCTGTTTTAATTATAAGGTAATATATATTAGTTTATCAGAGCTATTGTATGCTTGAAGTTTTGGAATTTTACAAATGCAGCAACAATATGTTCCATTAATGTGAGTGCCTTGTAATTCTCTTGAGCAAGAAACTTTTTACTTATCTATTCTTTCATATAAGGCTGGGAGCAGGGTCAATAAGTAACTTCTCTCCTCAAAAATACCATGTTTCATTGATGCTATCATCATTTGTAAGAGTCATGTTTTATGTACCACTGAGAAAGAGAAAACTCTGCCAATTAAATTATGATACTCCAGTGATGTTAAAATGTGGACTATTAACTGATACCACAGAACTTTCAGAACTTTTGATCCGTGATCTCATTTAAGCAGATCACATTAGAGAAAATGGTTCTCTTGTTTCAGTGTTTCATGACTGCAGTTATGTAGACAGAAGAACAGATAATTTTAATTAAAATGCTTCTTCATATTGTCATCTTTAGAGATTTTTTTTTTGCAGTGTTTTGGGGGAAATTTCTCATTCAGCTCTCTTCTAATTGCATGTGGGGGAAAAAAACCTGGCTGTATGTGAAGGCTGTAATGTACTTAATGTTGTCAAGTACACTTAATGAAGGAGGCTAAGAGACCATTTAGCTGTCCAAGGAGGCAACTCAATCCATTGAATTTCTGCAAGGAAGCAGTTAAAATAAATTTGAAAAAATAATAAATTTAAGGAGAGCAAGGCAAGTATGTAACACTCTTGAACTAAGATAAACAGTAGCTGCTTTTTCAAAATCTGGTTTTCCAGTGTCTTCTGGCATTTGAGCACTGTTTAGTAATATTGTAAGACGATACGGAGAAAAATAGGTTGGGACTCTTACATTCTGTAATCTAGCTTTTGGATGTTATACTTATGAAGATTAGGTTTGGTTAGGAGAATACCACAGTATCTTGTAGCAGTGAACAAGGCAGCTGGATCCCTGCCTTCAAGGACACTCACATACTAGTTGAGAAGACAGGTCATAAATCGGTAAGTAAATAAATGAACAAGGTCATTAAAGATTGTGAGAAATGTCACAGGGCTAAATGAGAGGATAACTGGGAAAGGCCACTTTACAGAAAGAGGTCAATGAAGCCTTCCTTATTGGATGAGACCTGAAGAATTCAAATGCACCAGATGTATGAAGAATTGGAGGAAGAACATTCTGGGTAGAGGAGCAGAAAGTGTAAAGGCTGTGAGGTGGGAAAATTCAAAAAACCCATTGCCGTCAAGTCGATTAGTACTCATAGTGACCCTATAGGACAGAGTAGAGCTGCCCCATAGAGTTTCCAAGGAGTGCCTGGTGGATTCAAACCGCCGACCTTTTGGTTAGAAGCTGTAGCTCTTAACCGCTCCGCCACCAGGTTTCCAGGATTTGGGAAAGAACTTTGAATTTTACAGGATCAGAAAGGAGGCTGGTGTGGCTAGAGTTTAGTGAACTAGAGGAAGAGATGAATGACCTGTAAGACCCATTGCTGTTGACTTGATTCCTACTCATGGCGACCCTATAGGACAGAGTACAACTGTCCATAGGGTTTCCAAGGAGCAGCTGGTGAATTCAAACTGCTGACCTTTTGGTTAGCAGCTGAGCCCTTAACCACTGTGCCACCATAATTAGATAGGCAGGAGCCAAATTATGTGGGGCCTTGTGGGCCATGGTAAAGAGATGAGGAGTTTGAAATTTATTCTGAGAAGACGGAAAATGATTTTGAAAGGTTTTAAGCAGGGTAGTTTTATGATATAATTTTCTGTTTTCAGCATCACTCTGGCTTCTTCTAGGTGGGGACGGACTAGAGGGAAGCAATGGGAGAAACAGGCAATTGTAGTCAAGAGGGACAAGGGTGGTGGCAGGTTGGATGTTTCCCCCAAGTATTGCACACCTACTTTATGTGATATATATTTTTTAACCCTTTTTAAAAATTGTTGAATAATTTATGTATAACGCATTTGCCAATTCAACATTTTTCAGGTATACAATTTAGTGATACGTTTTTCAAATAGCAAAGAATCTGTTTTAGATTTAGAATGTATAAATGAAAACAAAAGGAAACAACCCATTGCCTTTGAGTGGATTCCAACTCATATTAACCCGTAATGGGACAGAGTAGAACTGCCCCATAGGGTTTTCAAGGAGTGGCTGGTAGATTTAACTGCCAGCCTTTTTGGTTAGCAGCCATAGCTCTTAACTACTGTGCTACCAGGGCTCGTTAGAATGTATAGTTGGATTAGTTTTAAAAACCCCTACTTCCCTCAAATGTTTATTTTAGAGATTTATGTTATCCAAAGTTTTCAGTGTGCGCTACAAATATGTATTAGCGTTACTGTACTTTTTTATTTATTGGAAAATATAAACGTGGGAAGTATTTTATTAAAAGTCATAATTCAAGAAATAGGGGTAGAGTCCATATTTGTAAACTCCCTTTATTATTGCAGAGAATACGAACTACAAAAATGATTCTTAGTCGTATGGCTCTTTAGAGATGAGAGAACTTTCCTGTTTGTCCTGCACTTAAGAGGCTTATTATTACTATGTTTGGAGACTTGGACCGTGTCTTATTTGTATTTTTCATTTAAAGCACATGTATGGTAATTTTTTTTTTAAAGTAGGTACAAATTCAGTGTGCCATTTTGAGATTTTTCTTGCTGTTGTTGATTATCTTCTCTTTCCTCAATATCACAAGGAAGTACTCATTCATATACCCTTAATAGTTCCTCCTCAGTTCAATTTTTTTCTCTTCGTTACTTTCAGATAGTATCAGAAGCTGCTGCTTTTTGTATTTGGACTCTTAAGTTGGCACAACTGCAGAGTCTCTAATGTGTAACCCCACCCCCCAAAAATTGTTCTAACTAGACCTTAAATTATAGTCTATTTAGAGTAATTTTCTAGAATTTGATCAACGAGGGTCTCTTTTTTATAGCAGAATGAAAGTTCTATAATGCAGTGTAATAATTGGGGACAGAAATAGAGTGGAATTTACATGAAATAAAGATTTTATGGCTGCCTACCAGAAGCCCCCATATGGCAGGCAGAGCCTGTTCTCCTAATCTGATACTTCAGCAGCAGAAATTTACAAATACAGCTTCCTGTCTTAGTTTGTAGATATCAAAACAGGCATGGAAGCTGTAGTATCTTGGTAAGCTACTTTAGTGGTTTTTCTTTCTCCTATCATTTAAAAACCAGTAGATGTACAGCAAGTGAAAAGGGAAAATTTTCCATCATTTTCTCTTTTTAGCCTCTAAGAAGCAGCTTCTCTAGCTGGCAATATCACAGTATACTAAAGTTCTTTTTCTTAATTGTTTTCAGTATAGGAAATTTTCATATCCTTTTTTTACTTTAACTTCAGGATAAATTAAAGAATTAAAAGAATTATCTCTGATTTAGTACCTTTTTTGGGAAAAGCAGCATTATTATTTCCCAGATTCTTCATTTTGAAAAAATATTCTTTTACATATTAAAAATTAAAGGGTCAAAGAAAAATAAATAGATCCAAACAAATTGGAGATTAGTTTTTGAGAACCTAATAATAATAATAATAATAATTGACTGTTTTAGGCATGCGGTAAATGCATACGGCCTAAGTACATAGCATGATGAGTTTTCACAAAGTAAAAACACCTGTGTAACTAGCAGTGAATACATTAATAGAACCTCAGAAGCCCACTTGTACCTTTAGTTCTTCCCCCAAACAAGGATAACCACCACTCTGTCTTCTAGTACCATACTGAGTACTGTATTTTTATGTAACTATTGTGTGCCTCCTGTGTTTGCGGGTAGCTCCCACCAGTGTATTTTTTTTAAGTGTGCTATGCTATTTTTTTTATTTTTATTTACAGCAACACGTGTAAGGATGCCTGGGGTGGGGCAGGGTGTGGCGGGCAAATAAATGCAGAAGCCATGTTATTTGCGTAAAAATACCGTATACCCCAAAATCCCAAATCCACAAAACCCAAACCCACTGCCTTTGAGTTGATTCCAACTCATAGTGACCCTGTAAATCCACAAAACCCAAACCCACTCCCAAATCCACAAAACCCAAACCCACTGCCTTTGGGTTGATTCCAACTCATATACCCCAAAATCCCAAATCCACAAAACCCAAACCCACTGCCTTTGAGTTGATTCCAACTCATAGTGACCCTGTAACGAGTAGAACTGCCGCATAGGGTTTCCAAGGGTGTAAATCTTTATGGGAGCATACTGCCACTTCTTTCTCTTACGGAGTGGCTGGTAGGTTCGAACCATAGACCTTTCAATTAGCGCCTGAGCACTTAGCCGCTGGGCCACCAGATCTCCCCTGTTGAGTATAGGGTGAATTTTAATTTTTAAGTTTGGTATTCATCATATTGGACTACACTAATTGAAGTATTGCTGTAAAGATTTTTCTTCTAATTTAGTCTAACAATTAAAATTTTATGAAAATTTGCTCTAATAGGGAAGAAACAACTTTTTTTCTCTAATAGTATAATACTGACTAGCTTTCGAACATTTCTTCTGGTAACTTCCTCCCCTCCTTTTTCCCTCTTAGTCCTGCAATTATTGCGGTTGTTACCATGTCTGCTCTTAAAGGTTGAACTTGTCATTTACCTCTCCTCTTGAAGATGAGAGACATAATTGTGATTGTTCAAAATTTTTAGTGAAAGAGAACTAAATGGTCAGAATTGACCATTTTGGTGTTTGCGAAGGTGTAAGGCAAAACATGAAGGTTAATAGGTAAGATGAAATAGAACCAAGAAGATATAAGGGGAAAAGCCTATTTTCTTGCATTTTCCATGCCTTCAATGTTCCTTGGAGATTCATGTTTGGGACTTTGGAGGGAAATGAAGGAGTCAGAATGAGGAAGACACAGAAGTAGATGGTTGTTACTTTAACAATAACAGCATTTTCAGATTTTCTACCAGCGCTAAAATTTGTCAGTTTTACCACTATGTAGAGCTTATATTTTCTCTTCAGATTTTTATTTTAATCATATCACTTTTCCCTAGATATCAATTTTAAAAAGACCTTGAACTCCAAGGTGCAGTAATTATTTCCAGTCTCAAAATGATGGTTTCATGATGGTTTATGTAGCTCATTAAGTCACTTCATACCTATGCTGCTCACCAAACAACCTTTGAATTTTAGTCAGTCAGAGCTCACTGAATTGTAATTGCTGGAAAAACTGCATGAAGTCATTGATTTTTCTCTGAAGAAACCTATTTAGTATATTTTATATGCAAGTTGGTTTATAATAACTTTTCAAAAGCTTGAAATATTTCATAGAAAACTGAAATGCTTGTCAAGTTGAGAGGATTCCCTGTAAATTTACCAGTTTTATCAGTCAGCAAGAGATCTGGAATTATTACCGTGCCTGTATCAGACCAGACATCTACATACTATGCATAAAGTCTTTGAAGAGTGATTGGCATGGCAAACTCATCTTAGTTTTTCATTAACATTTTTCACTCTGATATATACTCTTTCTGACTGCTTATTCTATTGATGATCTTGAATCATAAGTCCTTCTATTCCCCTCACCCATTATCTTGTTTATCAACATCAACAGAATATGACCAGGTCTCCTCTATCTTTAAAAACAAAAAGCAAGGAGCTAAAACAAACCCAAAAAACCCCAAAACTAGAAACACACACACACACACTTTGACCTTACTTCTCCTTGTTTTATCTTTACTTTCACTGCTAAACTTCTTACCTCTTTGCAGCCTGGTAGCCACTTCCATAGTTTTACTAAGACAGCATTCCCACAAGTTAGAAAATTCAGTATTCTTTGCCCAGTCTTTCTTGAATCTTCCTGCAGATTTGACAGCACCAAAATATTGTCATTTACATTATAATAATAGTATTTATGTTAAATGTTGATAAAGGTGAATTTAATTTAAATCCCCTATAAGTGTGGAAACCCTGGCGGTGTAGTGGTTAAGAGCTACAGCTGCTATTCAAAAGTTTGGCAGTTCAAATCCACCAGGTGCTACTTGGAAACTATGGGGCAGTTCTACTCTGTCATATACGGTTGCTGTGTGTCGAGATTGACTTGACGGCAGTGGGTTTTTGATTTTTATAAAAATGTATTCTATATAACCTTGGTATATAATATTTACAACTAAGTTGGGGAAGGCACTTGAAGTGATAGAAAGTAAATCTTTATCAAGGTTAATCTTGTATTTATGTTTACTAGGGTTTACTAGGGTAATGTCAGGAAACTCTGGTGGCATAGTGGTTAAGAGCTACGCTGCTAACCAAAAGGTTGGCAGTTCGAATCCACCTTGGAATCCTTATGGTGCAGTTCTACTCTGTCCTATAGGGTCACTATGAGCTGGAATCGACTTGATGTCAATGGGTTTGGTTGTTTTTGGTTTTAGGGTAATATTATCATTAACTAACATTCTTTTGCTTAAATTAAAATTTTAAATTCTATAAATGAAGTAATCTTTTCTGTAGCTAGACTATTAGCATTACAATAATTTTCAGAAAAAAGCACTTTGAAGAAAATAATTTCTTGGTTTGATTATTTCTGACAGGTGTGGATACCTGAATAGGCTGTTTCTGTAAATTATATTTATTATTAGATCAGTTTGATTAGATGTAACCTATATAATCTACCCTTTAGATTAAAAATATTTCTCAAGGGAAAAGAGTCATACACACATATATTTTCAACAGATTTCTTTAAAGTCAAAATCAAAATGACTACTTCAGCCCTGCTAGGATAGCTATGATAAAAAAACCAGAAAACATGTTGTTATGGATTGAATTGTGTCCCCCCTCAAAATATGTGTCAACCTGGCTAGGCCATGATTCCCAGTACGGTGTGGTTGTCTTCCATTATGTGTTGTAAATCCTGTGTGTTGTAAATCCTGGTGTGTTATAAATCCTAACCTCTATGATGTTAATGGGAAACCTGGCGGTGTAGTGGTTAAGAGCTCTGGCTGCTAACCACAAGGTCAGCAGTTTGAAACCACTAGGCGCTCCTTGGAAACCCTGTGGAGCAGTTCTACACTGTCCTATGGGGTTTCTCTGAGTCCGAATCCACTGGATGGGAATGGGTTTGGTTTTTTTGGTTTTATGATGTTAATGAGGCAGAATTACAGACAGTTATGTTAACGAGACAGGACACAGTCTATAGGACTAGGTTGTATCCTGAGTAAATGTCTTTTGAGATATGAAAAACAAAAGCGAGCAGAGAGCAGAGGACCTCATACCGTGAAGAAAGAGGACCCGGGAGCGGAGTACGTACTTTGGGCGCTGGGTCTGTGCACTGTGACACTCCTAGACGCAGGGGAAGATTGATGACAGGGACCTTCCCCCAGAGCCGACAGAAAAGGCCTTCCTCTGGACCTGGTGCCCTGAATTTGGATGCCTCCTAAATTGTGAAAGACTAAATTTCTGTTTGTTAAAGCCTCCCACTAGTGGTGTTTCTGTTATAGCAGCACTAAATAACTAAGACAAATGTGTATATTTTCACCACAATCAAAACAAAAACCAAGAACAATGGAAAATGATAGGGGTTGGCAAGGATAGGGAGAAATTGGATCTCTCACCTATTGCTGGTGGGAATGTGAAATGCTGTAGCCTCTTGGGAAACAGTTTCATGGTTCCTTAAAAAGTGAAGCATAGAATTATCATATGACCCCGCAATTCCATTCTTAGGTATATGCCAAAAAGAATTGAAAGCAGGACTTCAAAAAGATACCTGTACCCAATGTTCATTGCAGCATTATTCACAGTGGCCAACCTAATTGTTCATCAACAGATGAGTGAATAAAGAAAATGTGATATGGACATTCAGTGGAATATTATTTTGCCGTAGAGAGATATGAGGTCCTGATACATGCTACAACATGGATAAACCTTGAAGATACTATGCTGAGTAAAATAAATCAGTCACAAAAGGATAAATATGATCCCACTTAGAAAACATATCTAGACTAGGCAAATATATACAAACTAAAGTTAATTAGTAATTATCGTGGGAGGGAGGGAGGGAAGGGGCAAGGAGGGGTCACTGCTGAAGGGGAACAGAGTTTCTGTTAAGAGTGATAGAAAAATTTAGAAATGGATGGTTTGGAGGGTTGCACAACATAATGATTGTAATTAATGTCACTAAATTGTACACATAAAAATGGTGAAACGGCAAATGATTTGTTATATATATTTTGACCACAAGATAAAGTAATAGCAAAAAAAAAAACAAACTATTTTGTGGGATGGAGGCAGACAGGCAAAGGAATCTCTCATTTGGCCTAACATCAGAGAATAGGAAGAATTCTCAGTCTAGGGTTAAGCAAATCAATGTTAAGCTCCTTGAACTGTGAACTTTTTCTGAGAATCCTAACAAAAGAATTGAACAGATCATTTTCTTTAATTCCTTCATTTTAAAGATGATGAAACAGATCCACACGTGACCCAGGGTCACATAGTGCATGAACATCACAGGTGGCATTAGAATGTACTTTGTATGACTCCAGTGGTTTGTCGGCTGGAATATATTGCTTATCTTTGAAAATTAATGATAGTTATCTGTTGGTGCCCTGGTGACGTAGTGGTTAAGAGCTCGGCTGCTAACCAAAAAGGTCAGCAGTTCAAATCTGCCAGCCATTCCTTGGAAACCTCATGGGGTGGTTCTGCTCTGTCCTATAGGGTCACTAGGAGTCAGAACTGACTCGATGGCACCTAACAACAACATTGGCTTTTAGGAGCCCTGGCTTCAAAATGTTTAAAGAGGTTGACTATTAATCAAAAGGTTGGCAGTTTGAATCCCCCAGCTGCTCCTTGGGGACTCTGTGGGGCAGTTCTACTCTGTCACGTAGGGTCACTATGAGTCGGAATCGACTTGACGGCATCGGGTTTCATTGGCTTTTAAGCACTTAACAGTAAAAGCACGAATAAAATACCTTAACTTTTCAAGCATATCCTTGATAAGTTATCTTTTTCATTTGTTGATTTTCAGTTAAAACAACCCTTCCCCACAACTACCGATCCCAAACACCCAGGGTGGCCACACCTGAAGGCTAACGCAGAAGCATAAGCACTGACTGGGGATGTAGCAACTGTGTTGAGACCCATTTAGTAATCATTGCTTTTCTAAGTAAAGTTTTTATTAAGTGTACTTTATGGAAGTATAACATAAATGTGGAAAACTACATAAATCCCAAGTTTATAGCTCAATGAAGTTTTACAAAGTGAACACATCAGTTAATCATGGTTTTTAAGAATAATCCTTAGAAAGTAGTTGTTAAGTAGTTCTATTGATCCTGAAGATAATATATAAAACTTGGAGTTCTCAATCTCATAGCCATATGCCCTCTTCTAAAAGGGTAGTAGTTTATCTGTGTCTCCCTTTAGGAGAGCACTAAAGGTCCATTCAGGAACTTTTGGCCTGATAACCATTAAATACGTTTCTACTTGGTTCAGTAACTCCTAGTGCTGAGATGTTCCCAGACAATTAAATTTGACTTTCGACTTCTTCAAGTTTGAAGATGGTGTCATACATTATGCCCACTGTATGCTCAGTACATAGATGGAGATAGCTGCAGAGTCCAATACAACATCCCAGACTGTTTCCAAATTCTACACAAAAAAAATTTTCAGCCATATCCTTGCTATTTTGAACTGTCTTTTTCAATATGCTGTTCAACTAACTACTTTGTTTAGAAAAAGCTATTGCATTTCCAGTGCCCATCAAGCCAGTCCTTTTTATTTTGTTCATAATTCCCATAATCCATAATCCATAATTATTGCAGGTTTTGAAATGTTGCTTGAAAGTATCTAAGTATTCTGCACCCTCAACAATCATACTCTCCCACATGCTCTTACACTTCATTAGCCTACCATGAAAGAGTTCGTTGGACAATCTGCTGACATGTGGTTGCTCTGGACTAGTGAGCATCATGGCTGTACTGGTTGAGGGGCTGCATTTCTAGGCCTAGCCAATAGTGATGCTGTTGATGATAATAGTCTTTTTTTTTTTAACTTTTTATTTTGAAATTATTTCAGGTTTATAAAACAGTTGCAAGAATAATACAAAGAGTTTCTGTATGCCCTTCACCTAGCTTCCCCAAATGTTAATATTTTACTATGTTTGCTTTATCATTTTCTTATACATACTGTTTTTTTTTCTCAACCTTTTTTTTTTTTTTTGAGAGTAAGCTACAAATATGATGCCCTTTTATCCCTAAACACTTCAGTGCAATTCCCTCAAAACAACAGGTAAACATCTTTCTGGTATTCTGTGCTTTTAGCCAAGATCCATCTGACATCAGCAGTGATATCCCTCATTCCATGTCCTCTTCTGAATCCAGCTTGAATCTGGGAGCTCCCTGCAACCACTTTTGAATTACCTTCAGCAAAATTTTCCTTGAGCATGATAATAATGATATTAATTTCCACACTCTGTTGAGTCACCTTTCTTTGGAATAGGCACATATATATCTCTCTCCCAGTTAGTTGGCCCCGTAGCTTGACATAGACAAGTTTTTCCAGCGTTGGATCTGTTTATTGAAACATCTCAGTTGGTATTCAGTCAATTCCTGGAGCCTTGGTTTTTGTCAGTGCCTTCAGTGCAGCTTGGACTTCTTCCTTCAGTACCATTGGTTCTTGGTCAGATGCTACCTCTTGAAATGTTGAATGTCGACCAGTTCTTTTTGGTACAGTGATCCTGTATTCCTTCTATCTTCTTTTGATGCTTCCTGTGTCGTTCAGTATTTTGCCCACAGAATCCTTCAGTGTTGCAACTCGAGGCTTGAATTTTTTCTTCAATTTCTTCAGCTTGAAAAATGTTGAACATGTTGTTTCGTTTTGGTTTTCTAACTCCAGGTCTTTTCACAGTTCATTATGAATAATTTACTGTGTCTTCTTGAACCGCCCTTTGAAATCTTCTGTTCAGCTCCTTCATCATTTCTTCCATTTGCTTTAGCTACTTTGTGTCAAGAGCAAGTTTCAGAGTCTCTTCTGACATCCATTTTGATCTTTTCTTTTTTTTCCAGTCTTTTAAACAACCTTTTGCTTTCTTCTTGTATGATGTTCTTGATGTCATTCCACAACTTTATTGCTGTTCGGTTGCTAGTGTTCAGTGCATCAAATCTGTTTTTGAGATGGTCTCTTAATTGAGGTGGGATATACTCAAGGTTGTACTTAGGCTCTCATGGACTTGTTTTAATTTTTTCAGCTTCAGCTTGAACTTACATATGAGCAGTTGATGGTCTGTTCTGCAGTTGGCCTCTGGCCTTGTTCTGACTGATGATACTGAGTTTTTCCATCTTCTCTTTCCACAGATGTAGTCGTTTTGATTCCTGTGTGTTCCATCCGGCGAGGTCCACTTATAGTCTCCGTTTATGTTGTTGAAGGAATGGTTTATCTTGCAAAATTCTACCATAAGATCTCCGGTGTCATTTTTGTCGCCAAGGCCATATTTTTCAGCTACCAACCCTTCTTTATTTCCAACTTTCACATCCCAATCACCAGTAATTATCAATGCATCTTGATTGCATGTTTGATCAACTTCAGGTTGCAGAAGTTGATAAAAAGTTTCAATTTCCTCATCTTTGGCATTGGTGGTTTGTGCATAAATTTGATTAATAGTTGTATTAACTTGTCTTCCTTGTAGGCGTATGGATATTATCCTGTCATTGACGGCATTGTACTTCGGGATAGATCTTGAAATGTTCTTTTTGAGGGTGAATGTGGTGCCATTTCTCTTCAGTTTGTCATTGCCCGCATAGTAGACTTGTTTTTCATCAGACTAATTTTAGCATTCATTGATGATTCCTGCCAAATGGTGATTTTTGTAAATCCTAATACTCTTTCTACATTTGTGAGTTGTCATTCTACCAGAAGGAAACTCTCCCTATTTATTTGTTTATTCATGTGTTTATATCGGTGTGGGCTCACGGGTTTTTATTTTATTTAAAAAGTTTAGTTATGCATTTCTTTAGTGAGGGAGGAGACCTGCTTTTTAGGTTTTTATTAAATATGTGTGTTCACTTTGACTCTGTTAGTAAGCCTCTAGCTCCTGAGTGCTATAATGATTAAGTGTACAATTAAGTATATGAAAATGCTAGTCAAATGTTAGTTATTGTAGATTTAAAATCTCTTGTGAAATACTGAAATTAAAAACTAAGTATCAAATATATTTTCCTTAGCTGGTTGCATACTCATTTGGTGGCAAAACCAGATCTGAATTTATATTAAGGTATTTATAGTTCTTATATATCTAAGTATTAATATTTATACTTTCCATTGTAGAAAGGTTAATAAATTTGATTACAGGGTCCTTCCTCAGACTGTTCTCGGAGTGTTATGTAATATATATCATGCACAAGATACTTTTCTAAAATCTGAAAGTATTCACAATTTAAAATTCCAAGAGTTTCAAATATAGGCTTTTGGATCTATAATAGGATATATCAGATCCTATGTATTCGTAAGTACGTTTTATAAAGTATCTATCACTGAACGGTAAAATTGATGCTAATGTTAGAATGTTATTAACCATAACTATCACACAATCAAGAATACTTTTATCAGTATTTACTTAAAGAGTAAAGAAGGAGAAATCTCAGCACTTTGTGATCAGGTAGACTTCCTTGTGCTGTTTTAAATACAATCAGGGGATCATTGTACTGTTTTGGAAACCCTAGAGGGGCAGTGGTTAAGAGCTATGGCTGCTGACCAAAAATCAGCGGCTAGCCAATAGGTCGGCAGTTCAAATCCACCAGGCACTCTGTGGAAACCCTATGGGGCAGTTCTACTCTGCTCTGTAGGGTCGCTGTGAGTGGGAATTGATTGTCGGAAGCTACTTGAAGGCAGTGCGTTTGGTTTTGTGCTGTTTTACACTCTGTTAATGTTGAGCCCGCTGCTTTTCTGCTTCATTACCTCATGTATAGTGTCTTTCAACTCTCTCCCCACTTAGACAGGTTCAAAGAATACTTCATTGTGCTCCAGAATATCCTGCCTTTTCTTCAGCTACAGTGGATTTAACTAATGTTTAGTGTAGTATTCTTTGACTACAGAATTGGATTCAAATTGAATGATACAAAGACAGATTTTAATTATGCCTTGAGTGAAAATTAAGTTCTTTTTAGAGTATTGACAGAGGAAATGTTCTTCCATTTTAGTATAATAATAATAGCACACATTGCTTTAATAGTTAATAGACTTAATTGTTATATTGCATCTAATGAGAATTTGAAAAATTAGGTTTTTATTTCTCCATGGTGATTTTCTTGTAACAAATTGTATTTATGCTCAGGTCATAAAATAAATCAGTTAAGTGGTATGTAGTTTAAAAATCTTTGGCCCTAGAAATTCACTTAATTTTTAACTTAGCTCTGAATTTGAAACTATTAGTATTTTGTGTTCTTCTATTTATGTAAATCAATTCAAGATTTTTCTTATTTAAATTAGTTAATTCTACTTCTACAATCTATTCTAATGCTAAATTTTGAAGCTCCCTTAATTATCCTTGATTTAGATAAAATAGTTTAAACTAGTAACTTAAAAAATACAATTAGTTCAAAATAATACATGTACATGGCAAAGAAAAAATAAAATGTATAAGAGAGGATGCAAGGAAGTGAACGTTTTATAGCATTCTTACTACCTAAATCAGGCAAAAGGTGGCGGTCTTCTTTCAGTCAGATGTCACTCAGCCTATGGAGTATGCAAATGTATTTCGTTTGCATGCCAATGCAGCTCAGCAGTATTGAGTGAGGGAGAGCCGAAGAAGATTGCCAACAGTACTTCACATCCCATCTCCTCCTTTATGTAAGCTGGATGGCATGTGGCAGCAATACCTGAAAAGAACATGATTCTAAGGGTGGATTAAAGTGTTTATCAATTGTAGATGCTTTTTACTCCAATAGGTGTATATTTTTCTGGTAGCTGATATAAACAATTACGTTGTCCTAAGAACTTTGCTGAGACATTTCAAGAGAAAGGCACTCTGAAATGAGAATAGATTTTGTTTTGGTAATGAAATTTGGAGAATTCTTTGAGTAAGGTCACATGTATTTCAGGTTTGCATGTCAACTGAAATGGCTTCATTGTTCTAAAGTTGTGTTAATCCTTAATATATACTGTGTATATTTAGTCTTCTCTTGGGTATAAGTCAATAGGATGGTAAATCTTCATTGTATAACATTTTTAAGTTGATATAGATAAGCAGTATTTTTAGGGTTTTGTTTTTAATGCAAAAGAGTGAGCCAGAATGTTAATCTTTAGCAAATACAGTATACAACAATTTGTTGAGGAAGTTCCAAATTCAGGGATCATGTAGCAGGAGCTAAGGAGTCTCAACATATTAATCCAGCATTTTAACAAATACAGATAATTTAGTTTTTGCCATTAAATGATTTCAAGATTATCTACATTTTCCTTTGGGATTGTTATGTGATTATGATGCAGACTGGTGTTGCAGACCACAATGGTTGTTTAAAACGAACATGCCACAAAAAAAGATTCAAGAGTGCTTCTTGCAAAGAGCTGTCATTGGCGTAATTTTGCCCATGGGTTCTCTCTTTTAGGGGAAAGCTGTAATGCCTGTAAGTTGCCAGAACTTCATTAGGCTAATGTTGGGTTATAGCCAGGCATCCAGTTAATTGAGACGCTAGCCTTCTCTGAGACCTAAGAGGACTAGTTGGGAAAGGGGGTGAGGTAGAGGTAGGATGTGGAATAGGCTTTTTTTTTTTTTAAACAATAACTTGTGTATTTTTTCTGTCAAATGGGTTTCGCAGAGCTCTTAGAATTGATAAAAGCCTTTAAAGCTCTCTTCGTACGATAGCATTCTAAAACTGGACCTTCTATTTTTCGGTTAATGAAAAACAATACTGATAGCAAGACTTGAATATTTCTCTCTCATATAATTTTGAACAAAGTAATAAATTTTTTATTTACATTAGAAATTGATAAGGTACCTCTAAAAAGCTAATGTTTAGTGCATTTTAAGAAAGCAAAATTATAACAAGGTGATCTTATTTGTTCAGATTCTTTAATTTTATATTTTTGTTTTTAAAATGTTTTTTAAGCCTACTTAAGGATGAGATTGTTAGGGCTTTGCTGTCTTTGTTTTTTTACATTTCTGTGGTACTTGAATTTGTTTTTGACAGATATAAGCAAGTGTATTAATTATTATGATTAGAAAAACCTAGTCAAAATGACTTATTTAAAATCGTTGCAGAACTAAAATTTTGTTTTTTACCAAATGCATTTGAACCTTATTATTCTTGGATTCCGTTTTTGCGAATTTGCTTGCTAAAATTTATTTGTAATCCCCAAATAAATACTGCTGGCACTTCTGCTGTCTTCATGGACACGTGCAGAGTGGTGAAAAATTTGAGTTGCCTGATGCAGATGTTCCAGCTGAGGTCATCCAGGCAATTTTTTTGCCTCCTTGTTGAAATTCTCATGCTGTAAACAAAGGGGCTTTTTGAAGTCTGTTTAATGCCAGATTTTTTGAATTTTTTTGGTGCTTTTTGTAGGTGATTTTGCTGTTTAATATGGTTCCTAGTGTAGTGCTTAAGTGCTGTGTAGTGCTCCTAAGGGCAAGAATACTGTAATGTGCCTTATAGAGAAAAATACATATGTTAGATAAGCTTCGTTCAAGCATGAGTTACAACACTTTTGGCAGTAGAGTTCCATGTTAAATGAATCAGCAGTATATATTAAAACCAAATCAAACCAGTTGCTGTGAAGTTGATTCTGGCTAATGGTGACCCCATGTGGTTGCCATATATTGAACAGAAATATACATAAAATAAGGTTATGTATTGACCAGTTGACAGAAATGTGACCAGTGGCTTGTAGAAACTTAATCCTGTATTTCCCCTAGGAACAATGGTTCAGTGTTCACGGGGACTTTTTAGAACATAACTACTTCGAATAGTGAGAATTGACTGTGTCTGGATTTATAGGTGAGTATCCAGTTGAGATGGCCGTTGTTTATTTAATAAATAAATTAGTTAATGAATACCAGATACTAGTGATATAGTAGTAAACTAGATAAATATATTCTCTTTTGGAGTTTATAATCCATGGGATCAGGGATTTTAATTATTTTTTAAAATGTTCATGCGTATGTGTTTCACTTTTGAAAACAATTTTTTTTGACATCTTTAAAAGTAGATATGAATAATTTGACTAACACTGTAAAAAAGTTTTCTGTCTATATAATATTTTTATATATACAGTGAGTTTACTTCACTAATATTTTTTTCAGTAGACCTGAAAAAAGCATGTGTGTGTCTGTGTATGTAAGTATATGCATGAGTACTTAAACAAGAGAGACAAATCTCATATGTAGATAGTAATGCTGCACTATAGTACTAAGTAATCCATTAATCCAGTAGCTCTCAACGTGTGGCTCATGGACTCCTGGGGAGCCCCTAATACCCTTTCAGGACTCTGCTAGGTCAAAAGTATTTTCTTAAAAGATCTAAGGTGTTATTTGCTTTTTTCACTGGGTTGATATTTGCACTGATGGTGCACAAGCAATCATGGGTAAAGCTGCTGACTCCTCAGCTTGAGTTTAGACAGTGGCACCAAACTCTGCTAGCTTTCATTGTGTTCTAAGCTGCTAAGAACTTGAAATAAAAAAAAAAGAAAAAAAAGCCAGTTTCACTTAAGAATGTCCTCAGTTGAAGTGGTAAAAATTATAATTTTATTAAATCTAGACTTTTGAGTACTTGTCTTATTCATATTTTGTGCAGCAAAATAAGTACAGATATTTCTGCTGAAGTATAATGGTTGTCTGGAGCAAATGCGCTTGGATGATTGAATTGTAAGCAGATCTGACTTTTTTCATGAAACTGTCATTGTTACTTTAAGTAACAACTGACAAACTATGATTATTTAGACTTGGGTATTCAGCAGACGTTTTCTCAAAAATGAGTGACGCGATTTTGTCACCTCAAGGATATCAGCTGACAGAATTTATTGCCAATGATAAAATTTGAGTTTAAGTGAAAATTACAATTTTGAAAAACTCGCATCCCTAGCAGGAGCTTGACACATAAAGACTTTTCTGATGAAATCATTGGTGATACTAACAAATATGATTTAAGAAAATACTGTATAATGAAATGTGACAACACATGGGAACATTTCATTCCATTGTGCATGGGGGTGCAAGGCAGCTGAGAACAATAACGGTAATTTTATGTTCAACTTTTTTTTATTTATTGTGCTTTAGGTGAAAGTTTACAGTGCAAATTGGTTTCTCATCAAAAATTTATACACAAATTAATCTGAGGCATTGGTTGAAATCCCTGAATGCGTCTGAACTCTCCCCCTTTGTATGTTTAACTTTTTGAGGAACCGCCAAACTGTCTTCCATGTGGGCTTGCACTCTTTGCATTCCTACCAGCAATGCACGAGGGTTCCAACTTCCACATTCTCTCCTACACTTGTTACTTTCCGTTTTTTGATAATAGCCAGATTTCCACATTCTCTTCTACACTTGTTACTTTCCGTTTTTTGATAATAGCCACCCTAGTTGGTATGAGGTGGTAACTTATTGTGGTTTTGATTTGCATTTCCGTAACGCACTGGGTTTTTTTTTTTTTTTTTTAAATGAAACCCTGGTGGCTTAGTGGTTAAGAGCTTTGTCTGCTAACCAAAAGGTCAGCAACTCGAATCCACACAGGCAGTCCTTGGGAACTCTGGGGCAGTTCTCCTCTGTCCTATAGGGTTGCTATGAGTTGGAATGGACTTGACAGCAACTGTTTTTTTTTTTTTTTTAATGACTAATGACCCTGACCATCTTTTCATGTGTTTATTGGCCATTTGTATATCTTCTTTGGAGAAATACCTATTCAAATTCTTTGCCCATTTTTTAATTGGATTGTTTGTCTTTTTGTTGTTGAGTTGTAGGAATTCCTTTTTATTTTCTGGATATTAAACCCTTATCAGTTATATGGCTTGCATATATTTTCTTCTATTCTGTAGGTTAGCTCTTCTTGATTAAATCCTTTGATGCAAAAAAAAATTTTCATTTGATGCAATCCAATTTATCTATGTTTTCTTCTGTTGCTTGTGCTTTTACTGTTGTATATAAGAATCCATTGTCAAGCACAGTCACAAAGCGTTACCCCTATGTTTTCTTCTAAAAGACTGTGGCTTTAGCTTATATTTAGGCTATTGATTCATTTTGAGTTAATGTGCATATATAGAGTATGAGCCCAACTTCATTCTTTTGCATGTGGAAAGCTGGTTGTCCCAGCACCGTTTACTGAAGAGACTATTTTTTTCCCATTGAGTGGACTTGGCATCCTTGTCAGAAATTGGCCGCAGATGTATGGGTATATTTCTGAACTCTCAGTTCTATTCCATTGGTCTGTATATCTGTAGTTGTATTATAACTTTTGATACTTTTTCAATATCAGAAAATTTTAAAGTTAATAAATGCATGAAACTTCTTTCACTCTGGTTATGGGAGATTAAAAGTGATGTACAGAACAGCGATTTAATTTGGTTTAACAAACCTGCAAACTGTTTTTAATTAATTCATTACGGTATATTGGGCAAATAAGGAATTTGAGCCAAAAGGTCTGGATTTGGATTCTCACTATGACCTTGGTGAGTCATTGAACAGGTTTGTTCTTCGTAAAATGAGAAATGGAACTCAAAGGCCTTTTTCTAACTCTAAAAGATACTCACTCCTCTCTGACTTGATAAATAATTTGGATAGTGTTTTAATTTAGGAATTGACCTGATTATGTTTTTATGTTCTTGCATGGTTAGGCATATATTTCATAGAATTGTATGAACTTTTGGTCAGGATTTTTACTTTAATAGTACTGATGAAGTAGAAAAAGACTGTTGGGATTCGCACTATGTCGAAGCCAGCCACCTTCGCTCCCTTGTTACCTTTTACCATGTCCGATTATGTCTGGACGTTTCTTAAGCTCTGTTTAGAGCAGACGTTCCCAGCTTTTTCTTGTTATGACCATAAATTGAACACTAATGAAGTTTTGTGCTCCTGGAGCCTAAAAAGAAAATCAGATACAATAGGTACTATTGTGTAAGTCTTTGGTTATTTCCCGTGTCTTGTTTGTATTCATTCATTGTAAGACCAGACAAGGAAATGTTGGGTGTTGGCAGGGCTTGGTACATAATTTGTGGGGCCCAGGACAAAATGAAAATGTGGGGCCTCTTGTTCAAAAAGCAGGAAAAAAATCCCATTAAAGATTGTAAAATAAAGTTTTTTTCTTCTGCCATCTCTTTCAATTTGTCAGTGTTTTAAAAAACTTGATATTTAATGTCATAAAAATAGAAATTAAATATGAAGTAAATATTTATAAATAAAAATTAAAGTTAACATAAATTTTACTGTTCATCTCTATATTGTAGAGTGCCTGTTTTAAATGCAGATATAAGAACACTTGACTCATTTGTGCACTCACTGAACGTACACAACTGTATTTTGTAGCTTGTACATGCATATGTATTTTGTTTTTACCAGAACAGTAGAAATGCAGCGCAAAACTAATGTAGCTGTTTTTATTTCACTTCTTGACATAAGCGCATTCTACCAACACACTCTACCTCCAACTGGCTAAGGATAGTAAGGACTGACTGAAAGGAAAAGGAATTATGGGTTGCCCTATCTTTCCCTTTCCTTCTGGTTTGTCATTTCCAGTGTAATTGGTTAGCTAATACAGGCAAGTAACAGGAGTAAGATATGATAGGATTCCTTGGTTGTTAGTGTTTCTTAGAGAATACCGTTGCTTTCTTTCTGGATTTGTGCTTTGAACAAAAAGTGTGGCTCTTGGAGCTCTGAGCCCCCTTCCCCTGATGAAAATTGATATAATTTTCTTTGTGTTCTGTGCCTGAGGAGGGACTGTTATCTTTCTGAGGATCCTCCCTGGTCCTTTTGTAGATTTTTGTCAGAAGGACTCCCAGTGATTACCAGTAAGTTAAGGAAGTTGATTATGTGCTGTTAACTATTTGCGCAGTAATAAACTGTTTAAAAGGAACTTAAGAACCAGGCTAGAACAGGAGTCCCACTGTTTTGTTTTTTTGGAAAGTGAACATAGCTTCATGAGTGTGGGATATTTTTAGCAGGTTAAAACTACTCTCTAGGTACAGTTGACTAGTCCATTATGATTTGACCTAAGTTTTAAAGCAAAACCATATAAAGTTGAACATCAGTGAATAAATAAACCTCTTATATGTATCTGTGCTATGCTAGAGACAGGCAGTCTTTTTGAGTCATGGTGTCATTTCAGGTTGGGGTTAGGGACACATTGGAGGTTGTGATTTGGTAATTCAGGTGTTTCTCTTTATCACTGTTGTGCAGGGGTGGCATGAGTGATCTAAGAACTTAAAGCTGTGTTAATGCTGTAATCTTCTGATATTAGTAGTGGTTGAAGCCTGGTTTAGTGTACATGAACAGTCCTGTTCTGGTATCATTCTCCATACTTACATTTAGTCTGTCCTTTTGGGATACCTGATTGGTTATCATAAATGTTGGTGTGTTCCATCTAGTTCAGGTATTCTTAGTAATACTATACTAACATTGTATTTTGCATAAATGGTATGTCTTAGAGTTGTGCAACTAGCGGCCCTGTTGAGGTTCTTTTAACTCAGAATTTCATAAATAAAACAAAAAGGATTGACTGAGAAAAATCAAATCTGTTTATTGTACAGCTCTGACTACAGTCATATCTAGGATGTTGGGTAAAATGCATAATGGCTAGTCTTGATGTCCAAAGGTTTGTGGGTTGTTTTCTATATAAAATATCTTCTGTGAAGTGCTTTTAGTGTTGCAGTTTTAGGTAACTAAGTAATTTCTTATGCTGATTTCCTCACTGAACCATACGTCTATGGTTGCTTTTTATCTCTAGCTATCAAATGTCCTCCTAACTGTATCAGTAGGTTAAATTGTTTCTCATAAAATTTGGCCTCAACAATTTTTTGCTGTTTAGCTTTTCATTATCACCATGTGTTTATTGCACTGGCACAATAGTGCATAAAATCTAGGGAGGAAACAAATCAATGTAAACCGTAGCAGAATTAATGGTTTCCCCATAAGTTCTCATTTAGTTAGGTAAATGTACATGAAGTATGCAACATTGCACCTGGCACAGAGGAGTCATGCAATGAGTGTTTTTAAAATAAAAATTCAGATTCTGGTAAGCATTAGTATTAATTATATGACGCGTTTCCAGGTACTGCAATCAGTTTTCTATCTTTGAGGTTTGAAAGAATCAGGAAATAGAATGTAGGACCCATGAGGAAACAGGAAAACTAGAGATGTTTTTATTTCACATTCTACTTGAACTATCTTGGAACACAGGATAAAGCATCAAACAATGGTGTATAAGTATTTCTTATTTTTATCTATTTTGTATTATTATTTTAGGACATGGGGGATGGAGGTCAGAATATTTGGAATTGATTCATTAATATCAGGAACGCTTTTTTTTTTTTTACATATCAGGGAGGTATTGAGTTTTCTTCCTTCTCTTGTTTGTTAGTCAAAGAAACGTTTCACTAGTACTGTTCTTAACTATCCACTAAAACAGGTAAAACCAAAAAACCAAACCAAACCTGTTGCCATCGAGTCAATTCCAACTCATAGTGACCCTATAGGACAGAGTAGAACTGCCTCAAAGAATTTCCAACGAGCAGCTGGTGGGTTCAAACTGTTGACCTTTTGGTTAGCAGCCAAGCTGTCAACCACTGTGCCATCAGGGCTCCAAAACAGGTAAGTGACCCCAAAAAGAAATAAATCATTCGCATCAGCCAGAGTGTAGAGAGAATCCCAAAAGGAATATATATAATAACAAATGAGCCTAACTGTATTATAAATGAATAACAATAGCACTAAAATGAGCGGGAAGTTAAATAATCTTGGAACACTGTAAGGCTAAAATGATAAAGAAACATATACAATTTTTGCACCTGAGTTAGTAAATTTGTTTTTCGTAGGGGTATGGGTAAGCGATCCTGAAATTGCTATACTTCAAATATGTACTTGGATTGAACAAATAAGTAAACTGTTATAGATAATTGAGTGCTAGGTACCTAACTCTTTTCTCTAAAATGACCTTGAAGTAATGACACCTCAGTAGTAGTGAACACACTAGGGTCCAGATCTTGGTTTCTAAATAACATTCTCTAATAAAAGGAGCCAAGGCTATTTGGAAAAATGGTTCATTTTAGGGCTGGGACAGGAAAAATCAAATGAGCTTGGAACACTTGATTATACCAGAAAGTAAGGAAGTGCTCAAAAAATGATGAGACCATATCAGAAGGACACAACTTGAAAGAACTTCCAGTGGCCAAAACTGGGACAATTTGAGCAACTAAATAAATAATGATAGTATTGTTGCCAAACCTAGAAGGTGGGTTCTGTCCAGCACACTCAGACCTGCCAATAATCTGGAAATTGGCCTTTGAGAAAGAGAAAGTAACTTTAATGTGCAGAACAAGGAGCTGGGAGAAAGTTCCTAAGATCCAACTCCCCAAAGCTATGGGGGAATCAGGGCTTATATGTGATTTGGGCAGCAAGGTGGCAGCTGTGCAGGCTGGAGAGGGAAAATTCTAGAAGGAAGACATTGTAAGAATTATGGCAGCCAGGAAACAGGAGGTGACGTGGTTCTTGTCGAACCTCTCACTTTGGAATGGGGTCTGGGTGATGATTTTACTTCTGATTTGTTCCACCTGTTGCTGCATCTTCTGTTGAGGTCAACTAATGGTCACAGCTGGCCCTTCTGTGCGTGTGGGGGTGGACCAAATCTGGCTTGGGCTAGTTTAAGGCAGTCTTTTCTGACTAATGGAAATTTACTGGCATTTGTAGGGTCAGGTTGCAATATTCAATTAGAATCCATAAAATAAAATAAATATCTATGATTCCACATTGGCGTAAATACATCAACGAGGAAGAAGGGGCAGCTCTTCTTTACAGTAGAATTCCAGTTAATGTAGAAAGAATGATGGAAATAAAAAATCATCATTGGTCAAATACTACAGTAATAATTATTGTAGGCAAGAACCAATCAATGGATGCTAAAATTGGCAAAAATATGGTGAAAAATAGATTATTTGCATAGTTTCAAAGTATCTTCCCCACAAAGTATTTATTAATTACAAAAGGAAACCTTAATTATAGGGGGAAAGTATGAGAGACACCATCTTAAGGTACATATTGACATCTCATATACCTCCTGATACAATGCACTGAGAATGATACACTATCACGTCTATGGTATTCTAGCTAAAAAACACCCTTCTAGCTAGAAATGCATAATCTCAATCTAAGCATGAGAAAATACTGACCCCAATTTAGAGACATTCTTCAAAGTAACTTACCAGTACTTAAAAAAAATGTCAAAATAATTGTATTAGGGTTCTCCAGAGAGAGAGGGAAGGAGAGAGAGAGATTGATTGATAGACAGACTGTCTGAAACAGATACACATGGAGTGTGGAAGGGTGGAGGGAAGGAAATATTGAATCATGTGATTTTGGGTGCGACAAGCCCAAAATCCATAGATTAGGCATCAGACTGAAAACTCTGGCAGTCTTGAGCCTGAAATCCTTAGGCTAGGAAGGCTAAAAACTTTGGCAGGGTATCTGTGTTTCAGCCTTGAGGCAGAATCCTTCTCTCATTGGGGAAACCTCAGTGTTGGCTCTTAAGGCCTTCAACTGATTGGATGAAGCCCACTGACATTATGGAGGATACTCTGTTTTACTTAAAGTCAGTTGACTATAAATGTTAATTATATCTAAATATCTTCAGAGTAACTTCTAGATTAGTGCTTGACCAAACAATTGGACACCATAACCTAGCCAAGATGACACATAAAATTAACAATCACTGTCATGAAAGAAAAAAAGTGAGGAACTGTTACAGATTGGAGAACAACTTAATGCATGTGGTATTCTGCAGTGCATACAAAAACACAGTTGCTGTTGACTCAGCGCTTGTTCATGGTGACGCGTGTATTCCATAGGGTTTTCAGTGACTGATTTTTTGGAAGTAGATCACCAGGCTTTTCTTCTGAGATGCCACTGGCTGGACTCCAAGTGTCAACCTTTTGATTAGCAGCCTGGAAATCAGGAAGTTAACACTGACATATTACAATTAATTAATCTATAGCCTTTATTTGAATTTCACCATTTTTCTTACAAATATCTGTTTTCTGATTCCTGGATGGCTCCTACCCCCAGAATTCCAGATTCAGCAGACCTGGGGTGGGGTCTGAGAGTTTGCATTTCTCACAGATTCTCGGGTGATGCTGATATACTGATCTAGTGACCACATCCTGAGAACACTATCCCTGGTGGTTCTCCACTTGGGGTTATTCTGTGTCCCTACCCCCGGAGAATATTTTGCAATGTTTCTGGAGAGATTTTGGTTATCAGAACTTGGTGGGGTTGCTACTGGCATCTAGAGGATATGCTAAACAATCTACAGTGCACCGGACAGCCTCCCACAACAAAGTAACCTGGACCAAAATGTCAGTAGTGCTGAGGTTGAGGGAGCCTGTCTAGCAGCTTTTTTTAACTGGGGTTCTTTAAGAGAATTAAGTCTTAATGCTGTAAGGCAGTAATAGATGTGATGGATTAACTTTTCTCCAGTGCATCTAGAATGGTACATCCATGGGGAAATTGAAAAATAGTCACCCCCAAAATTTTCTGTGTTTGTAGTTCAAATGAGAACCCCTGGGTGAGAAAATTTGCAAGATTCTGAAGGACAGAATAGACATTTTTTAAGATAGGGACCTGTCTAGCCTATCTATATGCTGTGGAATAGACCACGTGAATCCTAAAAATCTTTTCAGCCCTTAAACCTAATCTGAAAATATAAAAAAAAATTAAATCAATAAGTTAGGCATGGTATAACTATACCTGGGTGAACATTTCATATTTTATATATAGTTTCCCTTGTACTTGATAGGATTGTAGGTGTTTTTGTGCAACCTCTTTGTAATTTCGGGGTGACTAAAATAAAAGTTCCTGAAAAACTTTGTGCTTTGCTATAATACCTGATGTATAGTGGGAGAGTAATCTTCTTAATATAATTAAGATCAAAAAAGATTGTTTTGTGGTGCTGTTTTTCATAAATCTTGGTGTGTACCCAAATGGTACAAATGTAACATTTTCCAACACTACTGGCACAAGAATCGTTACAGATATCTAATTCTTGGTTTACTTGATTTTCTGTTTTTATTTTCAGTTAACATTTGAAGCT
Organism: Elephas maximus indicus; assembly: GCF_024166365.1. Lineage (NCBI taxonomy): Eukaryota > Metazoa > Chordata > Mammalia > Proboscidea > Elephantidae > Elephas > Elephas maximus. Next base: position 101,264,041 of record NC_064824.1, read on the forward strand.
TTTGATTTGGATCCGGACCATCACATTTTGCAAATACAGGGTAGTACCCCAAATGACAACTACTGTTTATGGTCAGTACTGGTCACTTCGAACTCTACCCCTCACCTTAGGATATGGATCTAAAGATTGGTTCAGTACAGTATAATTCTGTAATTTATGTATTAGTGTTATATCGCACCAATATTGCCCTGTGTTGGCACCTTTCTGTAAAACATATTTGGCAACCGCTTTGAAGAGTGAAATTTTATTGGAGCCTGTCTAGGTATGCAAATGATAGTTTTATGAATGTTCTCTGTAGTGGACCAACATATTGTTTGCTGAAATGATGTTTAAGTATCTGTGGAAATGGACTACAGCATATTTAAGGCGCCTCTTCTCCACTACCTACTAACCTCATTTTGAAATGTTCTAATTTGTAACAGTGCTACTGCCCTACTGGTTTTGTGCCAAATATGATGTTTTCTTCCCTTTAGCCTAGAATGTATGTATTGAGTTTGTTACTGTTTTTTTTTTTAAGATAAACTTTGTTTTTTAGAGCAGTTTTAGGTTTACAGAAAAGTTGTGCAGAAGGTACAGAGAATTCCCATATATCCCCTGTTCTCCCTGGATCCTCTTTCCCCTATTATTAACATCTTACATTTGTGTGGTACGTTTGTTACAACTGATGAACCAATATTGATACATTATTATTAGCTAAAGCCCATAGTTTATATTAGGGTTCACTCCTTATGGTATACAGTCCCATGGGTTTTGAGAAATATATATTGTTACGTGTCCTCCATTAGTATTATACAGAAGAGTTTCACTGTTGTAAAAATGCCACGTGCTCCACCTACTCATCTCTCTGTTCCTCTCCCTGAATCCCTGGCTGCCTTAGATCTTTTTGTTGCATTTTGGTTAAGAGCTCGCCTGCTAACCAAAAGGTAGCAGTTTGAATCCACCAGTCGCTCTTTGGAAACCCTATAGGGCAGTTGTACTGCCCTATAGGGTCTCTATGAGTCGGAATTGACTCAACGGTAACGGGTTTTTTTTTTTTAAATACTACTTTTGCCTTTTGTAGAATGTTATATAGTTGGAATCATACACTGTGTAGCCTTTTCAGATTGACTTCTTTAAGTTAGCAATATGCATTTAAGGTTCTTCCATGTCTTTTTATAGCTTAATAGCTCATTTTTTATTGTTGAATAATACTCCATTATATGGATGTACCACAGTTTGTTTATCCATTCACCTATTAAAGGATATCTTGGTTACTTTCAGTTTTTGGCAACTATGAATAAAGAAGCTATAGACATTTGTGTGCAGGTTTTTATATGCTCCTACATTTGTCAAGTCAATATGGGTAATGGGTAAATACTTAAGAGTATAATAGCTTGATCATATAGTAAGCCTGTGCGTGGCTTTGTAAGAAACTGCCTTACTATCTTCCAAAGTGACTATTGCATTTTGTGTTTCTACCAGCAGCGAATGGTGTTCCATATCCTCTCCAGCGTTTGGTGTTATCAGTATTTTGGATTTTAGCCATTCTAATAATGTGTAGTGGTAACTCATTGTAGTTTTAAAGTTTGTAACTATTTCATTTGGAGTAAGATAAAGAAAATATTTATTATATCCTGGGGAACTTTGCAGAGATCAAAGATTAATATCACTTGAATTTTAGTAGCATTTTAGAGTATTCAAAAATGTTTTTCACATGTATTTTCTCATTTGGTAGAGATTAGATTTTTTTCCCCTGGAGGTAGGGAAGTGAGTGGCACTGGAAATCAGCAGCCTGATCCATCATCACTTATTAAGTTGTACTCTGTCATACTTTTAAGATGTAGCTTTATAAACACACTTAGATACCTCCCAAAAAGTAACTTTATATTTGACACCTGTAATTCTCATTAAAAATACAGACAAGACTTTTTAGTTTTGTAAATTTTGTATTTCAGGAGATAAAAAATCTTGAAGGAAAAGTAGAGTTCATATAGTTATTACTCATACTCTTTTAGAATTTTCGTGTGAACTTATTTCTCTATACATATGCCTGGTGGGTTCAGTGTCTTTAGTAATTACTATTTCATTGGCAGTTCTAAGAATATGTAATTAAAGCAGGAAGAAGAAAAATATTTTTTGAATGTGCACTATATGCTAAGTGTGTGTATATGTGTGTGATGAGATCTATATCTCATCTAATACATATTATAATGTAATTACATTGTGTATATTATGTGTGTGTGTGTATCTTTCTCATCTAGTCCTATGAAAGCATACCTTTATGGATGAGAAAAATGAGGATAGACACAATTAAGTGATTTGTTCAGTATCGTAGCCAAATAAGATCTGTCTCTAAAGTCTTTCTAAAGTCTGTACTCTTTTTAGGTTATACTATCTACTTTGCCTTAGAAATATAACTTAGAAGTACACGTAAATGTATCTTGGCATTTAAGTAGATTGTAGCAGTAGTAGATTTTCTCTTACATCTTTTTATTTGAAAATTAAATTGCTTTTGTTTTAAAATCAAACTCAACATTACGTATTTATTTATTTTGACAGTTTAAATGCTTTTTCCAGTGATTGGTTTTATTTTAAATGATAGTAGTAGCTAATTAGAATAACTTTTTCTTGACAGTTTTTGTTGACTTTCTTTTTTGTTGTTAATTTTCATTTGGGTTTTATATTTCTTTAAATGCATTGTTGACTGGAAAATGTGAAACAGCAGAGTTTCAGTTTCCTTAATTTGGACTATCTAACGTTTCTAGAAGAAAACAGTACCTTGTTGATAGTTTTTCACTAGTCTTTTTTTTTTTTCTTTTTGCCAAAAAGCAATGTGAGAAATTGGGAAAAACCTTAATTAAAAAAAAAGGAATGGAATGATATTCATTGCTCTAAGAGTGATCAGTAGACTTTTGTAACAATACTTCTTATCCCTGCCATTTTTCTCCTTCAGGTAGAATTGAATAATTAATTGCCGAATGCTACTTATTAATTATAGTAAGCACAGGAATTAGGAGTACTTAAAAAAAAGAAAACAAAAACAGAAGAGACTAAGGAAAAATAAGCAAAAAAAGGACTATCGCTTGACGGTTGTCAAAAGGTAGCTGATATTTACGTCTATTAAAAATACATTTATTCAAGGAAATACCAAGCAATTGCGAAATTAAACTTGAAGGAAAGTGCTTTACTAATATAGCTTAGTGCAATTAACAAAATAGTTTACACAGAGAAATGCAGTGAACTTTATTTATTGCTTTGTCTTACACACCCTCACTTCTTTCTAACATCGCTTCCAATAAAGGCTTCTGGGTGTAAGCTGTAGAACAGGGACCTACTGGCATTCCTGAATATGTGTGTGTAGGCACACACATCCTGCTTGGAGTAGTCAACTTCTGTAGGAGGGTGAGGAGCCTAAGGCAATGTTTAACCTTTATTTCTTTTAATATGAGATCCAATTTAGGAGGGAAAAGTATTACCAAGCTTCATTTTAAAAAAGAGAAATTTATTTTTCTCTTAAAATCAAGAAATATTTGCAGATGTACAGTTACCCATCACTGAAGGGTTTCCCCCATACCCCACTCCCCAGAATCTTACATCTGTATAGCTAGTACTCCTAGCACTGTTTATAGTATTTGGTAGTAAAGCTGCCTCTTCCAAAAAAGTTTTGAGTGGTTTAAGACTGAGAGGTATGTGAAGAAGACGATTTTTAAGAATTTGGAGGTAGAGAAGTGAGTGGTACTAGAAGTCAGCCAAGGACAAGAAGCTTCACTTTCACCTCTTTCCTCTTTGTTCCCCTATCGCCTCACAAAAAAAAAAAAAAAAAAAAAAAAGCTCCAATAGGAGATTCCTAAATGTTGGAAAAGCAGGAGTAGAGGAATTGCTGATTTTTGGGGGTGGCATGGAGTGGGAAGAGGAGGGTAGTACTCGATAAAGTGATGGGTGAGTGTACAGCAAATAGCGTGCCATTTTAAAGTTCACTGTTATTAAGCTTACTTCACTAAGCAGAAAACACTTTCAGAGAAACATGTAAATGACAGCTGTTATTTGTCTTACTCTATAGCTAATTCGAAAGGAGCCCTAGTGGCTTTGATGGTTGGTTAAGCGCTTAACTGCTAACCGGAAGGTCAGTGGTTCAAACCTACCAGTTGCTCCACAGGATAAAAGACCTGATGATCTGCTCCCGTAAAGATTACAGCCTAGAAAACCCTGTGGGACAGTTCTACTCTGTCCTATAGGGTCGCTATGAATAGCAGTCGACTCGATGGCACACAGCAACAGCATAGATAATTTGAAGTACTCATCACAGAGTTCAAATTAGCCATTTCTAGTATGTGATCATTAATGCAGTTTGCATATTGTTATAAAATAATGAAGGTAAGGAGCTAAATATTAGCAAGAAAGTAGCAACAAAGATATGAAGACCAGGTGAAGACCCAGGGAATGATAGTCAAGGTGTCTCTGTGAATTTATGATATGTATCCTCTATTCCAAAAACATTTACAGGTGAAATATTAAAAGGTAACATGGATAGGCTCAAAAAACAACAATAAAAAGTTTAACATATCCTTGGAATAGAAAAACAAAGTATTGTATGAAACAAAATATAAGGGCCTTTCTAGAAAAAAAAAAAATTTTTTTTTTTCCCTAGACTCTGGGGCCAGAGTTGGCAATGGTAAACAGGAACCAGGTTCTTGCAGAGTTACAGGGACCAAAAGTGGCTACATGAGAAGATCAGAACCAGACTGCTGCTTGAGGCCAGGGGGAAGCTTCTGGAAATATGCTGGGAAGGAACTGGTAAAAGGGATTGGAGGAGGAAGAACAAACAAAAACCTGAATCTACAAACCCAAATTTCAAAACATCTGGGGGGAAAAAAAAATCCATATTAAGGAAGGTCATTAGAAATGATCCAGAATTGACAGTCATAAAAAAACCTATATGTGAAAAACTTGAAACTTTTGAAGAAAATATTTATCTTTATGACTTTGACCTAAGATAGGATTTCTTTAAAAAAAGCATAATAAACAGAAATTATAAAAGAAAAATTGATACAATTACATTAAATTTTAAAATTCTATATAAGGGGATACACCACAAAGTGAAAAAAGAAACTACAGATTGAGAGAAGATATTTGCAACATATGTAATCAACTAAGAATTACTACCTAAAATTTGAAAAACACCTTAAAAAAAAAAAACAGTCTAAAAGAAAATGGGAAAGGTTATGAATAGGCACTTCACAAAATAGAAAACCCAAATGGTGAATAAACATATGAAAAGATGGATCATTAATCAAGGAGATCCCAGAAAGGGGTAAGAACAGTTCTTACAGGTCTGACATTAGCATTTAAATGCTGTGGTAGGAAGTAACACATCACTTCCTCTCTGAGCTACCACAGTGAGCAGAGCTTGCCTTCAGACCTGTAGGAGGAGGACATGGAGAATGAACAAGAAATAAACCTTTGTTCTTTAAAGCCATTTAGATTGTGGCATTGTGTTGTTGTTATGTGCTGTCGAGTTGGTTCCGACTCATAGTGACCCTATGCACAACAGAAGGAAACATTGCCCGGTCCTGTGCCATCCTTACAATCGTTGTTATGCCTGAGCTCATTGTTGAAACCACTGTGTCAGTCCACCTCGTTGAGGGTCTTCCTCTTTTCCGCTGACCCTATACTCTGCCAAGCATGATGTCCTTCTCCAGGGACTGATCCCTCCTGACAACGTGTCCCAATTATGTAAGGTGCAGCCTCGCCATCCTTGCTTCTAAGGAGCATTCTGGCTGTACTTCTAAGACAGATGTGTTCGTTCTTTTGACAGTCCATGGTATATTCAATATTCTTCACCAACACCACAATTCGAAGGCGTCAATTCTTCTGTCTTCCTTATTCATTGTCCAGCTTTCACATGCATATGATGCGATTGAAAATACCATGGCTTGGGTCAGCCTTTAGACTTCAAGGTGACATCTTTGCTCTTCAACACTTTGAAGAGGTCCTTTGCAGCAGATTTACCCAATGCAATGCATCTTTTGATTTCTTGACTGCTGCTTCCATGGCTGTTGATTGTGGATCCACATAAAATGAAATCCTTGAAAACTTCAATCTTTTCTCCATTTATCATGATGTTGCTCATTGGTCCAGTTGTGAGGATTTTTGTTTTCTTTATGTTGAGGTATAATCCATACTGAAGGCTGTGATCTTTGATCTTCATTAGGAGGTGCTTCAAGTCCTCTTCACTTTCAGCAAGCAATGTTGTGTCATCTGCATAACGCAGGTTGTTAATGAGTCTTCCTCCAATCCTGATGCCCCGTTCTTCTTCATACCATCCAGCTTCTCGTATTATTTGTTCAGCATACAGATTAAATAGGTATGGTGAAAGGATACAACCCTGACCCACACCTTTCCTGACTTTAAACCAATCAGTATCTCCTTGTTCTGTCTGATCAGCTGCCTCTTGACCTATGTAAAGGTTCCTCACAAGCACAATTAAGTGTTCTGGAATTCCCATTTTCGCAGTGTTATCCATAGTTTGTTATGATCCACACAGTCGAATGCCTTTGTGCAGTCAGTAAAACACAGGTAAACATCCTTCTGGTATTCTCTGCTTTCAGCCAGGATCCATCTGACATCAGCAATGATATCCCTGGTTCCACGTCCTCTTCTGAAACCAGCCTGAATTTCTGGCAGTTCCCTGTCAATATACTGCTGCAGCCATTTTTGAGTGATCTTCAGCAAAGTTTTGCTTGTGTGTGATATTAATGCACACACATATTGTTCTATAATTTCCACATTCGGTTGATCACCTTTCTGGGGAATAGGCATAAATAACGGATCTCTTCCAGTCAGTTGGCCAGGAAGCTGTCTTCCATATTTCTTGGCATAGATGAATGAGCATCTCCAGCGCTGAATCTGTTGAAACATCTCAGTTGATATTCCATCAATTCCTGGATCCTTGTTTTTCACCAGTGACTTCAGAGCAGCTTGGACTTCTTCCTTCAGTACCATCAGTTCCTGATCATATGCCACCTCTTGAAATGGTTGAATATCGACTGATTCTTTTTGGTATAGTGACTCTGTGTATTCCTTCCATCTTCTTTTGATGCTTCCTGCGTTGTTTAATATTTTCCCCATAGAGTCCTTCACTATTGCAGCTCGAGGCTTGAATTTTTTCTTCACAGCTTGAGAAACGCCGAGCGTGTTTTTCCCTTTTGGTTTTCCATCTCCAGCTCTTTGCACATGTCATTATAATTCTTTACTTTGTCTTCTTGAGAGGCCCTTTGAAATCTTCTGTTCAGTTCTTTTACTTCATCAGTTCTTCCTTTTGCTTTAGCTGCTCAACGTTTGTGAGCAAATTTCAAAGCCTCCTCTGACATCCATCTTGGTCTTTTCTTTCTTTCCTGTGACCTCTTGCTTTCTTCATGGATGATGTCCTTGATGTCATTCCACAGCTCGTGTGGTCTGCGGTCACTAGTGTTCAATGCGTCAAATCTATTCGTCAGATGGTCTCTAAACTCAGGTGGGGTATACTCAAGGTCGTATTTTGGCTCTTGTGGACTTGCCCTGATTTTCTTCAGTTTCAGCTTGAACTTGTTTATGAGCAATTGATGGTCTGTTCCACAGTCGGCCCCTGGCCTTGTTCTGACTGATGATATTGAGCTTTTCCATGGTCTGTCTCTTTCCACAGATGTAGTCAATTTGATTTCTGTGTGTTCAATCTGGCGAGGTCCATGTGCATAGTCGCTCTTTATGTTGATGAAAGAAGGTGTTTGCAATGAAGAAGTAGACCTGGCAGCCTACTTCTGAAAAGCATTAGCCAGTGAAAACCTGATGAATAGCAGTGGAACATTGTCTGGCATTATAACTTCCCATAACCTAGCTTATTGTGATTGATACAGAGGAGAACTAAATGGTTTTGGAGGCCTTTAAGTTTTCTTACTATGTGAATGCGTTACCTATTTGAAAAAATAAAATTGCTCTGGTTAATGTATTTCTGGCATATGAGAGGTTGTGCAGTAAGGAGCCTTTCAAAGTTATTCAAGCAAGAGAGACAGTTTAGATTCTGTAGTGGGTAGAATATATAGATGGAGTCTAGAGATATTTTTAAGGTAAAATCCATTGACTTGGCAATTAGGTGTGTCATATTTCTGCAATGAAGACTTTTTACAGTGAGCATGCAATATTTATTATAATAAATTATTCAGTAAAATTTCAATAGAAAAGGAGACCTGTAACAAGGTTTTATTATCCTCTTGTCATTAAATTTTTTTTCACCCCTGTAGTATCATTTTTCTGGGGTTTGGTTTCTTCATTTCATTTGTACTATTATTTCCATCCTACAGCACTTGTCTACTTAAGACTTGCATTATGCTTCACTGTGCTATTTCAAGAAGTACCTTTTATTGTTTTGCCTACCTCCTATCTATTCCTGGAGCCCTGGTGGTGCAGTGGTTAATAGCTTGGCTGCTATCCAAAAGGTCGGCGGTTCAAATCCACCAGCTGCTCCTTGGAAACCCTATGGGGCAGTTCTGCTGTGTCCTATAGGGTCGCTATGAGTTGAATTTTACTCAGCGGCAACAGGCTTGTGGTTTTATTTTTTTGTTGTTGTTATTTGTTCCTACTACAGTTCTTCTGTATTTTGAGCAGTTTAATCTTCCCCCCAGGGTAAATGTAATGTCATTTTCCACATGCTCAGAGAACAGCTATAGCTCCCTCCTATGTGCAGGCCAAAGTTTATAAGACAGAGTATAACATTCTGCTTTACTAACCTTACCTATTTTTCCGCTTCCCCAACACATTCATTCACTCGTGTGCATACTTGTGTGCGTTTACTCACTCCCTCGTCCGCCAGAACTGGAAGATTTATTATTTCTATTACTGTGGTTCTGTTTGTATTGTTCTTGAATGCTTTTGTATCTCTAAATACCTTAATTGACTTTTGGGGCATAAATCCTCCATTTTTCCTCATCCCTGTAGCTAGAAGTTTTTGCTTGTGCCCATATTATTTTACTGTACGCGCTTCCCATCATGGCATCTTCCTTCCAAAAGTGTTCTTCCTTTATTTCCTAAGTTATCGACACCACCATTTACCCTATTGCCTAGACCACAAACTGAGGGGTATTCTTTGGCTCTGATTACTTTCTTAACTCTAGTACCTTTTCCACCAGAACATCCAACTAGACACCAAGATAATATTTTCATTTCTAAGAGATGGGTACTAATTCTAGCTTGTGTAACATTTTCTTTAACTTTCACAATAACCCTTGAGGGATTATTCAGGTGAGGGAAGTGAGGAAACTAAAGTGCAAAGAGGCTGAGTAACTTGTGCAAGGTCACACGTTAAATTCTTTACGTGACTTCAAGACCTGTGCTAGTCCCATTCGGCCCCATAAAAATCTCTGTGACCCATTGCCTTCTTATTTCCCTCTTCTCCTGCCTTTATCATTTCTCTCTCTGGATCATTGCAGTAGTTTTCTAACTGGTACAATGCCCCCCTTTTCTCCCTTCCCCAATCTTTTTTTCATACTCTGCCAGAGTGCTTTTCTAAAATACAAATCTGTTCATTTTATTTGCCTGCTTAAAATTCTTCAGTGGTTCCCTGTGGCCTACAAAATGAAGTTCACACTCCTTATCGTGGCACATCCATCATCTGGTTCCTGCTTACATTTTCAGCATCATTTCCTACTACTCCCTCTTCCACAGTCTGCATTCCAGCAAGACTGAACTATTTATGGTTAGTGGAACTTAATGCGTTCTCTCCAAGCTTTTGCTTATGATATTCTTGCTTGGAATTTCCTTTTCCCCTGGTCTGCCTTGTGAATTCTTACTTATCTATTGTTTTTCAGCTTAAGCTATATCTCTGTGATGTTGACATTTCTTAATATTCCCTGACGTTCTCTAGAGAGTTGGGGTGGTGCCAGGCTTGTCTAGGTTTCTGTAGCACTTAACTACATTGTCCTTTGTTTCTCTCACCTGTTAGACAGGGTCCTTGAGGGCAGAATTTTTTTTTGTGTGTGAATTCATGATGAGTATCTTTGAAACTCTAGTGCCTAGTATAAAAAACCAAACCCATTGCCGCTGAGTTGATTCTGACTCATAGCGACGCCATAGGGTTTCCAAAGTTGTAAATCTTAGTCTGCCACATCTTTCTTCTTCAGAGTCTCTGGTGGTTTTGAACTGTTGACCTTTCGGTTAGAAGTCAAGTGCCTAGCATAACAGGTATTCTGTATTTGTTGAAACAATTGTTAAATTCCTTTTGTTTTATAATTTACTATGTACATGACTGTCTTTTATGTTAGATTGTATGTATCTTGGAAGTAGGGGAGGTTTTTTATTCCTCAGACTTTGAATATATGGGTATTTAAGAATTGAGTGAGCTAAGTTAATTGCAATCTAGACTGAGATTGATAATGTATATTTAAGTCAAATAGGTGCCTACTGTTGACCGACTTCACTGATGAACTAATTTGACCCATACTTTTTAACCAGTTTGTTAAAATTGATGGATTCTTTGGCAGTATATACTTGTATTATTCAAAGAATTTTATAAAAATGACAACTTGACAAGGTTTTTCACATTTTAAGAACTTAAATAATCTTTAAAATTTTAGCAAGAGTTGGGATTTCATGATCAGAGAAGAATAGACTGAGAACATATTTCCTCAGATGTTAAACAAATTTCGATAAGACAAAATATACTACTTCTTTAAGACTTCGTGAAATAAAATTTAAGTGACAATTCAATGTTTTGGTGTCCATCACCTCCCTTTGTTGGTGATATAACACATGTCATGTACAAAGTAGTGTGTTTTCAGCGTGATATAAAGATAGATGTGTTAGAACTAGAATTGTTTTCTCTGGAGGAGATTAAAAATAGGACACAGTTTTCTTCAGAGTATTCTGATGATGTCAATGAATCCTTAGAGTAAAGAAGTATAAATTTTGTTTATTCCAGTTTTCAGCAGCTGTGGCCAGTTTTCTAATCTGTAAAATTATAAATCTACATTGATTTATTTCAGCAAGTTCTAAAGTCATAAAGCAAAACATTTATTTTTAAAATTTTAATAGTACAAAAAGATGTACAATGAAAAATACTTTTCTAGTTTATATTTCTAATTCTGTATCTTCAAGGAAACCATTGTTGTCTTTCTTATGTCCTTCCAGAAATGTTATTTATTCTGTTTAAGTTATACCCGTTGCTGTCAAGTCGATTCCAACTCAGTGCAACCCTGTATAAATATAGGTATGATATATATATATATAACCTTTGTCATTAAAAATAATAAAGTATATAAAATAATTAGCATGATGCCATACAATCCAATAATTTGGAATGCCAAATGTTAGTTCTCTTCCTCTCTTGAAGGAAGAGATGCTTCTTAAGGGCTCGTACAATCAGCAAATTCCTTTGGGATTTGTCTTTATTTTATATTTAAAATATTGTTAATTATCAGATTACAAAGGTTGCCCATGTTCACATGTAAGTAGAAAAATGATTGATTTTCAAAGCCAGGTAGTTATTTATTTCTTTATGGTTATTTAAGATTATTCTGTTTAATGATGTTTTATTCCATTAGTACAGTGGTACTTAACTTGGAGTAATTTTGCCACCAGCAGCATTTGGCTGTATCTGGAGACATTTTTCGGTTGTAACAACTGGGGGATGCTAGTGGTATCTACTTGGCAGAACCCAGGATGCTATGAAGCATCCTGCAAAACACGGACAGCCCCCACAACAAAGAATTAACTGGTCCAAGATGCCAGTTGTGTTGAGGTTGATAAACCCTGCATTAGCATAAATATTATTAATGAGTTAACTATAAATCATGGCCTTTCTCATTCTTCTTTACTTATAGTCTATGTGACTCTTCATTTTATGGTTTTCTAATTTAAATCTAAAATTACCGTAGGTTAGATGTTACCTATGTGCAGATGTATACATCTGTTTCTCAGATTCTAACCTTAAAATATTTAAGACATTTTATAGTATACTGTTGGCATTTGCTTCACAAGATCTCACCATAGTTAACAAACAAACAAAAACTCCAACATAACAAAGGCAACAGAAGATCTGTTTTCTTAAACTAAAATGTTAAAGTGATTTTCAGTTGATCGATCCACTTTGGTTCTTTGAAGCTTGACCTGGCCCTATTCCATAACCCTCAAAGGCTAAAGGTTATATAGCTGTCTGCCAGGTGGTAAGGTAACATATCTAGGATGTTCAAGTGTTGCATTGCCAAGTCTGGAGGCAGTCATGGCCTATGTCTAAATCTTTACTGGACCTCCGGGCTCTTTAGGGCTATTAGTAATGTAATTTTTTTTTTTTTTTTGAAATTAGCAATTAGATGGTGGAGGTGAAGTCATGAGGAGTGGGTGACTTGAACATCTTTGGATTGATAAAGTTTTAAGAAGATGTAGAGAGATCCCAATCAAAACTACAATGAGATACCATCTCACTCCTGCAAAAATGGCAATGATCAAAAAAAAGGAAAATGACAAATGCTAGAAGGTTGTAGGGAGATACTTGTTGCCGTTGAGTTGCCCCATAGGGTTTCTAAGGAGTGTCTGGTGGATTCAAACTGCTGACCTTTCGGTTAGCAGTCATAGCTCATAACCACTGCACCATAAGGGCTTCTTGTGGTAGGATAGGACCTCTTACACATTGCTGGTGGGATTGTAAAATGGTACAACTGCTATGGAAAACAATATGATGCGTCCTCAAAAAGCTAGAAATAGAAATACCTTTATGATTCAGCAATCCCAATCCTAGGTAGCTATCCTAGAGATATGAGAACAATGACGCGAATAGACATACACACAGCTATGTTTGTTGCAGCATTATTCACAATAGCAAAAAAAAAAAAAAATGGAAAGAACCTAAGTGCCCATCAACAGATGAACAGATAAACAAATTGTGGTACATGCATACAATGGAATACTACATAACTATAGAGAATAATAAAGAGTGTGAAACACCTGATAACATGGATGAATCTGGGGGACATTATGCTGCGTGAAATAAGCCAATCACAAATGAACAAATATTGTATGTTCTCACTTATATAAAAAGTCAAGAATAGGCATACACACAGAAAGCAGTGTTCTTTGATGGTTACCAGGCATATGGGGGAGGGGAGATCACTTTCTATATAGTATGCGCTAGTTATTTTGGTGAGACAAAAGGCAATACACAATATGAGTGAAGTCTGCACAACTTGTCCAGCATAAATGAAGACACTAAGAAATACTCAAGAATAAGGGACAATTTTGGTAAATGCTATAAAATACAATTTTGTGACAACAATAACAACCAAAAATATAAGTGTGTGGTTACATAGATAGACATGTATGCATGTATGTGTATAGGAAGGCACATATGAGTATATGGGTGTGCATGTACACGTGTATCTGTAGGCATATGTATATGTGTTTATAAGTACTGTATATATATTCAAATATATAATAAACAACATAGGGGGCACAGTTAAGGATACTACCTACACATAACCAAGCACTGGGTTTGAAGGCTTGGGTCCATAGTCTAACGGGATAACTCAGTCAGTTGGCGTAACATAGTTCATAAAGGCAGTGTTCTACATCCTAGTTTGGTGAGTGGCATCTGGGGCCTTAAAAGCTTGCAAGCGGCCATCTAAGATACAACTAAGTATTGGTCTCTACTCATCTGGAACAAAAGAGAATGAAGGAAACCAAAAACTGAAAGAAGAAACTGGTTCACAGGACTTATAGCCCACATGAAACACAGCTTCTACTAGCCCGAGACCAGAAGAGCTAGATCGTGCCTGGCTACCACTACCAACCGTTTTGACCGGAGACACAATAGAAGGTCCAGATAGAAAGGAAGAAAAATACAGAATAAAACTCAAATTCCGAAAAAAGGCCAAATTTACTAGACCCATAGAGACTAGAGGAACCCTCAAGATTATTGCCCTAAAATACCCTTTGAACTTGGAACTGAAGCTACTCCTGTTTGCCACCTTTCTCTAAGTAGTAGATTGAATTATAAAATAAGCAGTATAAACAAAATAAACAATATAACAAGGCAGAACAAAAAGAATAGAAATAATGAGAATATTGACATACTGTGAAAAATGTAGCCAGTGTCATGGAACAAGGTGTATGAAAATTGTTAAATGGGAACCTAATTTGCTATGTCAACTTTCACATAAAACTCAATAAAATATATTTTTTAAAAGTTTCAAGAAGATGAAAGTTTCAGGAAGATGAGAGATTGGTTAGAGGTAGAGGCTAAGTACCAATAGTATATTTGGCTTAGAAACATGAACTGCTAAAAACTAAAAGGCCACGTAGCTAGTAAGTGTGGCCCCAGATTTAAGTCCATACAACGTGGCTGCAAAGTCCATCCTCTTGAACTTCATAGTATACTGCCTCTCAGTTACCACCAGGCCCTCCTATCTCCCTAGCCAGAGGAGGGACAGGTTGGAGGATGAAGAGAGAGGGAAAATGATGAATTCATTTTTGGAAATGCTGAGTTTGAGATGGTTGTGATTATTTCCAAATTAAAATGGCTAGAAGTTTATTTGAAATACTAGTCCAGAGCTCAGGAGAACAGTCGAAAGATTTGCAAGTCATCAGCGAACAGTTCGTATTTGAAGCCAGTGAGGCGTTTTAGGGGTGGAGTGCAGAGTGAATAGAAGAGAGTTCGGAATAGAGCCCTGGAGATTACCAAAATTCATGGACATAGAGGGGCCTACATAATGGACTAAGAAGTGGCCTGAGAAATGAGAAAATCAGGATTAAAAAATCAGATTAGAAGCCAAGAAGGAATGTATGGTTATTAATGTCAAATGTGTAAGGGACAATTAATGTAAGTTAGGACCAAAAAGTCTAGTCCATTGAATTGAGCTAAGAAGTCACTGTTTAAGAAGCTTTGTTGGACTGCAATTTGTTTACATTTTTAGATGTATAGATAAACTTCCACTTGGAAATTGATAAAAAAATAGGCACTCTTAAAAATATTCATTAATTCAGAAACCTTTTCTTTTTCATCCTGATTACTTTCTTGTAAAGGGTGTGGATGTGCTTAAGATAGGAATCACTGTACATAGCAGAATAAAACCTTCTGTGGCAATTTTGGTAGGGAAATATGCATATGAACATCTAATTAACATAAAGAATTAAGCTGTGGATGACCATTTTAATAGATAAATGGTCATTCATATAATTTTTAATGATGAAGAGATTCAATAGAATTGAAGACAACTCTGAATTATTCATTTATTCAACTTTTGAAAAAAGTTGTTCAAGGTCTTACTGAAATCTGGTAACATCCCTGGACTCGTCTGAATTCCTGACAAGGGAGAGACTGGTCTTTTCAGTAACTATGGCGTTTTCACATCAGACAAATTCCCTGTCAGCTGCGCTATCCTATAGCGGTCTGGATCGTGAACACTACTTTTGTATTTTAGATTAGCTCTCTGTAACCTGAACTGATACCTCTCTTTTCTCTTCTCTTCTCATAGTGAATTTTATTGATGTTGTATTCTGTACCTAATAAATATTCTCTCAGGAGATGGCAGTGATTTTAACTGGACAGAAACTTTGGAAGGAGCCCTGGTGGCAAAATGGTTAATGTGCTTGACTGCTAACCAAAAGATTGGTGGTTTGAACCCACCAGCCCGCCACTCTGTGGGGAAAAAGACCTAGTGATCTGCTCCTGTGAAGATTATAGTCTAGGAACCCCAATGGGGCAGCTCTACCCTGTGCTGTAGGGTTTCTATGAGTCGGAATCAACCCAGTGGCATACAAGAACAACAACAGAAGCCTTGGCTTGTCTTTCTGAAGAAATAATGTAGTTGCTGGACAGCAGACAGATTTGCTAGACGATGAAGAGGTGTTTGTCAGGTTTCTTTATTTTCTGTCATGTCTCCAGATTTTCTCCTTTCATGCAAAAGTTGTGGACATTTTGCACCAAAAAATACACATATTCATCTGTGTAAGATTTTGAAGCCTTTATATTTAGAATCCCTGGGACATGGATTAAGACTGTTATGAACTGAAATGTGTCCCCACAAAATATGTATTGAAGTCCTGGCCCTTGTGCTTATGAATGTGACCCTGTTTGGAAAAAGGGTTTTTCTTTTCTTGTGTCATACCACAATAGGGTGGGTCCTAAAGCTAATCACTTATAGAAACAGAGTAGAATGGACAAAGAGACACACACAGGAAGACAGATACCATGTGAGGACCCATGTACAAGCAATGGAACACCAAGGATTGCCAGCAATCAACAGAAACTAGGAGAGAGAGGCCACAGAAGCAATTGACATGGCTGAGTCCCCGATTTGGACCTTTAGTGTCCAGTTCTGTGAGGAAATAAATTTCTGTTCTTTAAAGGCACCTACCTGTGGTATTTCTGTTATGGCAGCACTAACAAACTAAGACAAAGACCAAGGCCCGATTCATAAGAGAGAGTCTATTTAATTCAAGTAGGTATGGTAGAGCAGAAGATAGTAAGCAACTGTTGAAGGGAAGAGCAAAGATGTGGTAGCATTGTCTTCGGTAATTGAGTGATTAGGACCATGGTAGAGGTCCTAAAGTTTTCAGCTCTAGGGCCTAGGGCTGAGCCTAAATAAAGCGTCTTCACATTTTCAGTTGTTGATGTTGACTAGTAATTTTTTTTCTGTTAAAAGGAATAATTGAATATTTAACAAAGACTGAAATTTGTTATTTTCTGAGGAAAAGTAGTATAGGGATAGAGATACATGTTGCAAATTAGAAGAAAGAATATACCTTATGGAAGATTATTTACAAAGGAATTTGTGTTTCTTAAACTAATACCTGGTTTGTACTGATTCTTAGGAATATCTGTAGACATGGTTACACAGAGTTTATATATAGATAGCAGATAGGTATAAATTAATAGAAAGCAGTATCAATTCTAGAAAATAAATATCCATCCATCTATCCTCCGTGTGTGTGTCAAGCATACCTATGTCCTCTGTGTATACATGTGCGTATACGAAATGGAAGATCACCTCTCCCCCAACCCCCCCACCCACCGCCCACACCAAGTTCTTTCATACTGACCAGAAATGGGAGTCAATTTTAATTTGATCAAAAGTACAGCCACCTAGCAAAAGGGTTGGTAGCAATAAGAGTCCATATTTACTACTGTTTCTCTTATTCAAAGAGGGGTAATACTTACCCAGATGTAGTTTGGGGCTTTCCACTGTGATTTGGGTGAGTTTATGTCTCCTGAGCTTCTAAATCAATGTTTTTTAATCTGTATACAATGACCAGCATTAAAAGAAAAACAACAGCAAAAAGAAAAAATATCAGAGTATATTGTACATGGTGAGAAAGAGTATTGTTTTGTGAAATTTTTGTTTCAGTTATATGTGTATGTATGTATTAGATCATGACTCGACATATTTCTTACACTGTTCGAAGTTAACTTATAAAGTAGCATATGTCATTGAAGTCAAATAGTGAAGATAAATTAACTATTATGATAATTCAATTTTATCGTGATAAAGAAATCTCATTTGCAACATTGTATGCGCTAATTTTGAATTAGTGGGACTATATTCCTGAAAGCATTTAAGAGGATCATCTGTCAGAGATGTTACATTTAAGAAGACTTCCTGTTTTTCATTTTGTTTTGTTTTATTTTATTTTTTTAATGGAAAAGTTGCCTTCTTGGCTTCTTTCCAACTAATATTTCGTAACTCTAACTTATTTATGGTCCTATTCCTAGAAAATGATGTATTTTGTGTGGTTTCTCCAGTTGTACTGGAAATAACCTCAGCCTGAATTGGCTTTGTTGAGCTTGGCGGTTTTGCAAGAAACATGACTATAGAACGCTTTACAAAATATTTGCAAAATATTTGATCTTGTGGTAGGAATTGCGCCTTACTCAGCTTGCTTCTTTCTTTTATCCATTCTTTTTCATATTCTACAAATGGAAAATTCTTTTCAGTCAATTAGCATCTCTTTTTCAAAGCATCAGATTTACCCTTTTCAGAAATTTCAGCCTGATTATATTTCTACTTATATTTTCAGCTCTTGCAAATAAATTTTGACTTGTTATATATTATTTTTACAGTGTTTTTTTTGATTCTCATGTAGACATTTTTTTGTAACAGCTTTATTGAAGCATAATTTCCATAGCATACAATTCGCTTATTTAAAGTATAGAATTCAATGGTTTTTATTATATTCACAGAGTTGTACAGCCACCACCACAATCAATTTTCGCACATTTTCATCACCCTAAAATGAAGCCCTATACCCATTAGTAGTACAGGTGGTCCCCAATTTGCGATGTATTTGAGTTACAATGAACGGTACTTAAAACCGTCTGTTTTTTTTTTGTACATTTTATTGTTAGTAATACGTACTATGTACAGTGTTAAAATATATATGTAAGTTTATATGTAATGTTTCCAACCCCCAAAGATCTTTATTTATAGACATACTGATAATAAAAGGCAATAATAACGGAAACAAAAAAAGAGGTGTCCGACTTATGTATGAACCAATTTACCGTGGAGTCACTGGAATGGAACACCATCGTAAGTCAAGGACTACTTGTAATTCTCTGTTCCCCCCTTCCCATAGTCTCTGGCGAATACTAATATACTTTCTATCTTATAAATTTGCCTATTCTGGACATTTTATATAAGTGGAACCATGTAATCCATGACCTTTTGTGTCTGGCTTCTTTCAAATAGCATAATGTTTTCAAGTTGTGTTATAGCATGCACTGGTACTTCTTTCCTTTTTATTGCTGAATAGTATCTCATTGTGCATATAGCGGAACCCTGGTACACAGTAGTTAAGAGCCTGGAAGTTAACTGTCTTAGTTATCTAGTGCTGCTACAACAGGAATACCACAAATGGATGGCTTTAAAAAAGAGAAATTTATTTCTTCACAGTAAAGTAGGCTAAAAGTCCAAATTCAGGATGTCAGCTCCAGGAAGAGTCTTTCTCTCGGCCTTCTCATCAATCTTCCCCCGGACTAGGAGCTTCCCTTCGCAGGGAGAAGGACGCACTCTGCTCCCAGCGCTACTTTCTTGGTGGTATGAGGTCCCCAACTCCCTGCTTGCTCTACTAACCAAAAAGTCAGCAGGTTGAATCCACCAGCTGCTCCTTGGAAACCCTATGCTGCAGTTCTACTCTGTCCTGTAGGGTTGCTATGAGTCAGAATTGACTTGACGGCAGCGGGTTTGGTTTTTGATGTGCATACAGCACACTTCGTTTATCCATTCATCGGTCGATAGATATTTTTTTTTCCCATTTTTTCGCTATTATAAATAATGCTTCAAGGAACGTTCATGTACAAGTTTTTGTGTGGGCATATGTTTTCATTTCTTTGAGTCTATATCTAGGAGTGGTTTGACAACTATACATGTGGACCATGCCAGGTTACACAGAAATCAAACTGACCATATCCATGGAGAGAGACAGTGGACAAATCTCAATATCATCAGTCAAGACAAAGCCAAAGGCCCAGTGCAGAACAGATCATCAGTTGCTCATGTGCAAATTCAAGTTGAAGCCAAAAAAAAAAAAAAAAAAAAATATCAAAGCGGGTCCATGAGAGCTAAAGAATGACCAGAATATATCCTGCCTGAATTTAGAGATCACCTCAAGAATAAATTTAACACACTGAACACTAACGACCGAGGACCAGAAGAGTTGTGGGAAGACATCAAGGTTATCATACATGAAGAAAATGAAAGATCATTAAAAAGACAAGAAAAAGGGAAAAGATCAAAATGGACGTCAGAAGAGACCCTGAAACCTGCTCTTGAATGTAGAGTAGCTAAAGTGAATGGAAGAATGATGAAGTAAAAGAGCTGAACAGAAGATTTCAGAGGGCAGCTCAAGAAGACAAGGTACAGTATTATGATGAAATGTGCAAAGACCTAGACTTAGAAAAACAAAAGGGAAGACCATGATCAGCATTTCTCAAGAAGAGAGAACAGAAGAGAAAATTCAACCCTTCAGTTGCATTACTAAAGGATTCTATGGGCAAAAAGCTGAATGATGTAGGGAGCATCAAAAGAAAATAGAAGGAATACACAGAGTCACTGTACCAAGAAGTATTGAAGGTAGCATATAATCAAGAACCATTGCTACTGAGGAAGTTCAAGCTGCACTGAAAGCATTGGTGACAAACAGGCTTCAAGTATTGATGGAATGCCAGTTGAGATGCTTCAACAAACGGATGCAATACTGGAAGCACTCACTTGTCTATGTCAAGAAGTTTGGAACACAGCTACCTGGACAATTCGAGGCTGGAAGAGAACCATATTCATGCCCATTCCTAAGAAAGGTAATCAAATGGAATGCAGAGATTCTGAAACAGTATCATTAGTATAACATTAGCAAAATTTTGCTGAAGATAATTAAAAAATGACTACAGCTGTATATTGACAGGGGCCTGCCAGAAGTTGAAGCTGGATTCAAGAAGAGGTTGTTGTTATCGTTAGGTGCCGTTGAGTCGGCTCCGACTCATAGGAACCCCACGCACAACAGAACGCAACACTGCCCAGCCCTGCACCATCCTTAAAAGTTGTTATGTTTGAGCTCATTGTTGCAGCCACTGTGTTAATCCACCTCGTTTGAGGGTCTTCCTCTTTTCCGCTGACCCTGTACTCTGCCAAACACGATATCCTTCTCCAGGGACTGATCCCTCCTGACAACAAGTCCAAAGTATGTAAGATGCAGTCTTGCCATCCTTGCCTCTAAGGAGCATTCTGGCTGTACTTCTTCTAAGACAGATTTGTTTGTTCTTTTGGCAGCCCATGGTGTATTCAATATTCTTCACCAGCACCACAATTCAAAGGTGTCAATTCTTCTTCGGCCTTCCTTATTCATTGTCCAGCTTTCACATGCGTTTGATGCAATTGAAAATACCATGGCTTGGGTCAGGCACACCTTAGTCTTCAAGGTGAGATTTTTGCTCTTCAACACTTTGAAGAGGTCCTTTGCAGCAGATTTACCCAATGCAATGCATCTTTTGATTTCTTGACTGCTGCTTCCATGGCTGTTGATTGTGGATCCACGTAAAATGAAATCTTTGACAACTTCAATCTTTTCTCCATTTATCATGATGTTGCTCATTGGTCCAGTTGGGAGGATTTTTGTTTTCTTTATGTTGAGGTGCAATCCATACTGAAGGCTGTGGTCTTTGATCTTCATTAGTAAGTTCTTCAAGTCTTTTTCACTTTCAGCAAGCAAGGTTGTGTCATCTGCATAACGCAGGTTGTTAATCAGTCTTCCTCCAATCCTAATGACCCATTCTTCTTCATGTAGTCCAGCTTCTCAGATTATTTGCTCAGCATACAGATTAAATAGGTATGGTGAAAGGATACAACCCTGATGTACACCTTTCCTGACTTTAAACCAATCACTCTTCTCTTGTTCTGTCTGAACAACTGCCTCTTGATCTATGTAAAGGTTCCTCGTGAGCACAATTAAGTGTTCTGGAATTCCCATTCTTCCCAATGTTATCCATAATTTGTTATGATCCACACAGTCGAATGCCTTTGCATAGTCAATAAAACATAGGTAAACATCCTTCTGATATTCTCTGCTTTCAGCCAGGATCCATCTGACATCAGCAATGATATCCGTAGTTTCCACGTCCTCTTCTGAAACCAGCCTGAATTTCTGGCAGTTCCCTGTCAATGTACTGCTGCAGCCATTTTTGAATGATCTTGAGCAAAAGATAGCTTGCGTGTGATATTAATGATATTGTTCTATAATTTTCACATTCTGTTGGGTCACGTTTCTTGGGAATAGGTACAAATATGGATCTCTTCCAGTCAGTTGGGCAGGAAGCTGTCTTCCATATTTCTTGGCATAGACGAGTGAGCACCTCCAGCGCTGCATCTGTTGAAACATCTCTAGTAATATTCCATCAATTCCTGGAGCCCTATTTTTCGCCAATGCCTTCAGAGCAGCTTGGACTTGAAATGGTTGGACATCAACTAATCCATTCTGGTGTAATGACTCTGTGTATTCCTTCCATCTTCTTTTGATGCTTCCTGCGTCGTTTTAATATTTTCCCCATAGAATTCTTCAGTATTGCAACTCGAGGCTTGAAATTTTTCTTCAATTGTTTCAGCTTGAGAAATGCCGAGCGTGTTCTTCCCTTTTGGTTTTCCATTTCCAGCTCTTTGCACATGTCTTTATAATACTTTGTCTTCTCCAGCCACCTTTTGAAATCTTCTGTTCAGTCCTTTTACTTCATCAATTCTTCCTTTTGCTCTAGCTGCTCAACATTTAAGAGCAAGTTTCAGAGTCTCCTCTGACATCCATCTTGGTCTTTTCTTTCTTTCCTGTCGTTTCAGTGACCTCTTGCTTTCTTCATGTATGATGTCCTTGATGTCATTCCACAACTCGTCTGGTCTTCGGTCACTAGTGTTCAATACGTCGAATCTATTCTTCAGATGGTCTCTAAATTCAGGTGGGATATATATAGTCAAGGTCCTGAAAGCTTTACTCCATCCATGTCATTAAGGTCGACTCTACTTCGAGGAAGCAGCTCTTCCCCAGTCATCTATTAGAGTGCCTTCCAACCTGGGGGGCTTATCTTCCAGCACTATATCAGTGTTCCGCTGCTATTCATAAGGTTTTCACTGGCTAATGCTTTTCAGAAGTAGACCACCGTGTTCTTCTTCCTAGTCTGTCTTAGTCTGGAAGCTCAGCTGAAACCTTTCCTCCAAGGGTGACCCTGTTGGTATCTGAATACCAGTGGCATAGCTTCCAGCGTCACAGCAAAACACAAGCCTCCACAGTATGACAAACTGACAGACACGTTGAGGGAAGAGATCGTTGAAAAAGGGAAATCATTGCTAATGTCAGATGGATCTTGGTTGAAAGGAGAGAATACCATGAAAGATATTGACGTGTGTTTTATTGACTACATGCAGGCATTTGACCTTGTGGATCATAACAAATTAAGGATGGCATTATGTAGAATGGAAATTCCAGAATACTTAATTGTGCTCTTGCGAAATCTGTGTATAATCAAGAGGTGATTGTTTGAACTGAACAAGGGAATACTGCGTGGTTTGAAATTGGAAAATGTGTGTGGTAGGGTTGTATCCTTTCATCTTACATATTCAGGCTGTATGCTGAACAATAATCCATGAAGCTGGACTATATATATGAAGAAGGCATCAAGATGGGAAGAGGACTCACTGACCACCTGCAATATGCAGATGATAGAACTCTGCTTGCTGAAGATGAAAATGACTTGAAAAACTTACTGATGAAGGTCAAAGACTACAGTCCTAGTGAATCACCAAACCTAGAGGTAGTCTCCAGGGATCCCTGACATAGCATCAGATTAAGGAGCATTCTAAAGTGCTACCTTATATGGTTTTAATCTTTCCATTCTGTTCTCTCTTGGAAGGGTTGGAAGTACTTGGTAAAAGAACAGTTGAATCTCTTGTAATCTAGATATTGAAGTATGTAAATTAAGGAATAACTATTCAATTTGGAAAGGATTACTTACTTTACAAAAGGATTCACCAATAACACTGGAAAAGTAAGGAACTTCCTTACTTGATTTATCGTCATTGAATTTAGAAATTCTAGTTTACTTCAAATTTTGTAGGGTCATTTCTGGTAAATAAATTAAGATACTCTCTTCTTTGTCTATTTTATGACAGAATTGTAGTGATACTTTGAAATATCAATTGTATTTGTTCTGGGAAATTTGTGTTCTGGGAAATGGATACTGTTGCTTCAGTTATTTGCCCCATTACTGCAAGGTTCCCATGTTGTTTATTTTAGATAGTTCATTTTGACACTTAGATAAACAAAAGCCAAACACACAAGCATACTCAGAATAAGTCCCTGAACTTTGTTCCAGGGTAAAGATAAAAACATTTAGCCTTCTCCAGTATAGATAAATATATTACAACTACTGAAAAATGAGTGTTGTGTGACTCTTGGGTTGATTAGATATAAAGTGGCAATGAAGGTCTTAAAAACCTTTCTGCCAGTAAACTCAAGGGAAAATTTATATTCATCCATAGAATCTGCTTTTAAAAAGATAATAGATTAGGCACAAGATTCTGTGACTCAGTAAATATTTCTTCATATCATTTGTTTACAGTGTGAATAAGACAGGATACAATTCCCTGAACTATATTGTCCTGTTCTTGTTCATCTTTATGCTGTGCCCTGCCTTCGTAAATATAAACTTTATTAAGGTATAAACAGCATGTGTTTAAAGTGTACAATTGGATGAAGTTTGATAATTGTATGTGCCTGTGAAACCCACCACCACAGTCAGCATGCAGAACATTTTCATAACCCCTAAAAGATTCTTAGTGCCCTTTTGCAATCTGTTCGTCCATCTGCCCCCCAGGTCCAGGCCACCACTAACCTGTTTTGGATTATTTTGTGTTTTCTAGAATTTTGTATAAATGGAATCTTGTGGTATGGACTCTTTTGTATGGCATATTTCACCTACCACAGTGATTTTCAGATTGGTCCATATGGTTGTGTTGCATGCGGCAGTAGTTGATTCCATTTAACTATTGAGTAGTATTTGATTATATGGATATATCACATTGTGTTGATCCATGCACCAGTTTATGGACAGTTTTGGGCTATTGCAAATAAAACTATTATGAACATTCTTGTATTTGTGTTTTTGTGTGGGGATATGTTTTTATTTCACTGCCTTTTTTCATTTAAAAAAATGATTCTAGTTATACATCTTGTCAGTGTTAAAAATCAGGTAAATAAATAATTCATTTATTCAGTAAACACTTATTGAATGCCAGGGATAGAGTGCCAGGTGCTAAAGATACAGTGGTGAATAATTCAGCCCCTGCTGTCATAGAGCTTACTATTTAGTGAATAAGCCAGAAATAGAACAAATAATAAGCTCGGGGAGTGTTGGAAGAAGTATAGAATGCTATGGGAGTGTATGATAGGGGATCTCCTCTCTTGGGTCTAGAGTGATTAGGGAAGGATTCTCTGAAGAAGAAATGCTTAAGTTTCAAGTTAAGTGGTTGAAGCATTCCAGATAGAGGGACAGAATGCATGAATCCCTCCAGTGAGAAGGAGAATGATACTCTATGGCTGGAGTCTGAATGAAGATGGAAGGATATGCAGGTACTAGATGATGCAGGGCCTTGTATACCGTCTTATGAACTTTGAAAATTATCCTGCAGGTGGTGAGAAACCACTGAAAGGTTTTAAGCAGGTGACTGATATGATCAGTTAGTACCTAGTCCTATCATTTCCAGAAATTCTACTTGCCATCTTCAATTCAGTCAGTTACTTCTAGGCATATTTGGTAAGGAATACTATCATCAAGATGAGCAGAACTTTGGAGTCAGATTGGGACCACTATTCATTGTAATGCTTTATATATATTTTATTTTGAATTAAGAATTTAAATATCCAAAGACTATGGGAATACTAAACATTTTAAATTTCCATTTTTATAAGAAAGATTTCTTGCACGAATTAATTTGGGACAAAAGCAAGACACCTGGTATAAAGTGCCTGGTTACAGCCTGGTGTCCTCTGGTAGCCTAATCACTTGTTAAGATACTGAGAGCTTTTATACAGTACTTACTCTGAGTAGGAAAGAAAGTCTTTTTTGGAGTGGCAGGGGTTATTAAAACAGTTTACAGCTGTGCTTTAAAGAATAAAACCAAAAAGTCAATATCACTTCAGGCGATTCTGGTTTATATACACTGTCTGGTATATTTGTAAAAACCATGTAGAGTTGAGGAACCTAGTGGTGCAGTGGTTGAGAGACTGGCTGCTAACCAAAAGGTCAGCAGCTTGAATCCACCAGCTGCTCCCTGGAAACCCTATGGGGAAGTTTTTCTCTGTCCTATAGGGTTGCTAGGAGTCGGAATGGACTCCACAGCAACAGGTTTGGTTTTTTTGGTTATATAGAGTTGCACTGTCAAATACGTGCATTCACATTTAAATTAATTAAAATTAAACAAAAAATTCAGTTCCTCAGTTGAATTAACTGTATTTCAAGTCCTTAATAGCCATGTGTGGCTGGTGGCTACTGTAGTGGATAGATAGTACAGATTACAGAATATTTTCATCATCCCAGAGAATTATATTGGACAGCACTGTTATATAGTATTTGGAAGTCTTTTAAGATAGATAGCGATCATGTAAAAGAAATTTGTCCTAGTTGAGGTGAAAGGGAAGACTCTGATTACTTATTACTTGGAGTCTGCTTTCCTTAATAAAAACCCATTATCATGGTTCCACTTTTAAGAAATGGAGAGGTTTTTGTTTTGGGGGCCGGGGGAATTAGTTTATTATCATATCACTGACAGCGTTGTACTTCAGGATAGATGGATAGATCTTGAAATGTTCTTTTTGTTGATGAATGCAATGCCTTTCCTCTTCAAGTTGCCATTCCCAGCATAGTACACCATATGATTGTCTGATTCAAAACGGCCAATACCAGTCCATTTCAGCTCAGTAATGCCTAGGATCTGGATGTTTATGCATTCCATTTCATTTTTGATGATTTCCAATTTTTCTAGATTCATTCCATGTTCTGATTATTAATGAATGTTTGCAGCTGTCTATTTTCATTTTGGTTCATGCCAGATCAGCAAATGAAGGTCCCAAAAGCTTGACTCTATCTGTGTCATTAAGGTGGGGTCTACTCTGAGGAGGCAGCTCTTTCCTAATAGTATTTTGAGTGCCTTCCAACCTGAGGGACTCATCTTCTGGCAGTGTATCAGACAGTGTTCCACTACTATTCATAAGTTTTTCACTGGCTAAATTTTTTGGGAAGTAGACCGCTGGGTCTTTCTTCCTAGTCTGTCTTAGTCTGGAAGCTCAGCTGAAACCTCTCCACCATGGGGGACCCTGCCTGATATTTCAATGCTGGTGGCAATGGTTCCAGCATTGCAGCAACTTGCAAGCCCCAAAGCACAAAAAAGTGACAGGTGTGGGGAACCAGAGATATAGTTGCTGATGTCAGTTGGATCCTGGCTAAAAGCAGAGAATACCAGGAAGGTGCTTACCCATGTTTTATTGATTATGCAAATCTTTTGACTCTGTGGATCATAACGAATTATGGATAACATTGCAAAGAATGGGAATTCCAGAAGACGTAATTGTGCTCATGAGGAACCTTTACGTAGATCAAGAGGCAGTTGTTCAGACAGAACAAGGGGATACTGATTGGTTTAAAGTCAGGAAAGGTGTGCGTCAGGGTTGTATCCTTTCACCACATTTATTCAACCTGTATGCTGAGCAAATAATCTGAGAAGCTGGACAATATGAAGAACAACGGGGCATCAGGATTGGAGGAGACTCATTAAGAACCTGTGTTATGCAGATGATGCAATCTTGCTTTCTGAAAGTGGAGAAGACTTGAACCACTTACTGGTGAAGATCAAAGACCACAGCCTTCAGTATGGATTACACCTCAACATAAAGAAAACCAAAATCCTCACAACTGGACCAATGAGCAGCATCATGAGAAACAGAGATAAGATTGAAGTTGTCAAGGATTTCATTTTACTTGGATCCACAATCAACAGCCATGGAAGCAGCAGTCAAGAAATCAAAAGATGCATTGCATTGGGTAAATCTGCTGCAAAGGATCTCTTTAAAGTGTTGAAGGGCAAAGATGTTACCTTGAAGACTAAGGTGCGCCAGACCCAAGCCATGGTATTTTCAATTGCATCATACGCATGTGAAAGCTGGGCAGTGAATAAGGAAGACCAAAGAATTGACATCTTTGAATTGTGATGTTGGTGAAGGATATTGAATATACCACGGACTGCCAAAAGAACAAACAAACCTGCCTTGGACGAAGTACAACCAGAATGCTCCTTAGAAGTAAGAATGGCAAGACTGCATCTTACATACTTTGGACATGTTATCAGGAGAGATCAGTCTCTGGAGAAGGACATCATGCTTGGCAAACTACAGGGTCAGCAGAAAACAGGAAGATCCTCAGTGAGGCGGATTGACACAGTGGGTGTAACAGTGAGCTCAAGCATAACAACGATTGTAAGGATGGTGCAGGACCGGGCAGTGTTTCGATCTGTTGTGCATAGGGTCGCTGTGAGTTGGAACTGACTTGATGGCACCTAACAACAACAAAGATATGATTCAGTCCCTTACAACTTTACGTTTATTGTTTTATTATTCAATTCAGTTTAGTTTTGTAGGGAGGATAGACAGAGATGAAGTTAGATATTTTTATTTATTTTTGCCTTCTTCTATGAGAAGAATTTTAGGTTTCAGTCATTAGATTACTTAAAAATGGCACTAAATATTTTACACACATGTCTAGGCCTTTGGATATTTCTCAACTGTGAAGAAAATACAGGAAAAGCAAAAATTTTCTTTTTGTGTTCTTCCACAAGGATATACCTTTTTCTTTTTAAATTAAATGCTTATTTAACTTACAGTAAATAATTAAATAATTTATGATCTACTGACTTACAGGTACAGTTAGATCTCTTAATCCTTAAATCAATATTCAATAGAAAAACCCAGTTAAAATGGATAACAGGAAAGAAGGGAAAAAAATACTAGAATATCTTAGTTGTGGGAAACTTAGATATACTGAGTTTATAAATTAATTCTGACCCTTTCAACAATCAAGACAAAGAGGGAAACACTGTATTGTGTAACTTTCGATGTCAAGTAGTAGATGAGGAACTCTTAACCAGAGTCACAAAATGGAGTGGGAAAGGGAAATATGCCTTATGATAGGTGTGTCTTTTCTGATCTACATTACAGGCGTTATTTGTAGTTTGAGTCTTCTAAATATGAATCTTAGTGTTGCCTATACTTTGTATCTGTAGACATACATGTGATTTTAATCTTTATAATAATTAATTTGGTAAAGCTTTTGCAAATTGGGAGATAAATTCAGGAAATATTGTTAAATGTGAAAGATAATCTAGTAAATGTAGTTAAAGCTTGTCGTTAAAGGAGTTTGAATGTGTGACTGTGGTAAAATGTGATAGAATTACAATAAGGCTAATGTCTTAGAATTCGTTTTTACAAATAAGTTCTACTGTGTTTTAGGCTGGGTTCTCTAGAGAAGCAAAACCAGTAAAGCATATAAAAATATATGTAGAGATTTATGTCAAAGAAACAGCTCACACGGTTGTAGAGGCTGGAACGTCCCAGGTCCATGGATGAGGATAGAGGCTTCTCCTGACTCATATAGCCACAGGGGCTGGCAAACCCAAAATCAGCAGGTCGGAACGCAGGGCTCTTGCTTACAGGCTGTGAATATCAACAAATCCCAAGATTGGCAGACAAGACTGCAAAGCTTCTCCTAATTCACGTAGCTGTAGGGTCTGGCAAACCCAAGAGCGGCAGATAAGCTGATAGCTCAAGTCCCAAGAACTAGAGGTCAGATGAACAGGAGGCAGCCGCAGGATCCAAAAGGAGCAAAAAGCCAGAACATCTGCTTGTATTCAGATACAGGCCACATCCCCAAGAAAACTCCCTTTCATCTGACTGGCTACTCACAGCAGATCCCATCATGGGAGTGGTCACATATAAACACTGAGAATCATGGCCCAGCCAAGGCGACACACAGTCTTAACCATCACAAACTATATTTTCTGGCCATAGTCAATGGTTTTAAAATAGGCTATAAAGTCACATTTATTTTCCCGCACACAGTGACACAGTGGCTGCAACAATGAGCTCAAGCATAGCAACAATTGTGGGGATGGCACTGGACCGGGCAGTGTTTCGTTCTGTTGTGCATAGGGTCGCTATGAGTCGGAGCCGACTCGACGGCACCTAACAACAACAACAACATTGCCCCGCTAGTTACTGTCTGTATTTTGGTCTCTCCAAATAGAGTGTATAAGATGATTGAGGGCTAGAAGTCCTGTATTACTTACTTGTGAATTCCCTATTTGTGTAGCCCAGTACTATTAAGGTGCTTCTGTTGTAATAGATATGGTAGGTCTGTGTGTGTAAATAAGGAGCCCTTGTTCCACAATGGTTAAGCACTTGGCTGCTAACCAAAAGTTTGGCAGTTCAAACCCACCCAAAGACTCTGTGTTAGAAAGACCTGGCGATCTGCTTCCAAAAAGATCGTAGTCAAGAAAACCATATGGGGCATTTGTACTCTGTCAGGTGGTATTGCTATTTGTTGGAATCAGCTCAATGGCACCAAACAACAATGTGTTTAAGTGGGCCTGGCCTTATACATAGGTTTTGTTTTATTTCTTCTCCAGAGTTTTGCCCTCATTTTTTTAGGTTTAGAAACATTATTTTAATAAATTATCTCCAGTACTAAAATGCTAGTCAGTAAGGCCACACTAAACAGGTATACATCTGAAGTGAAGGAATGAACCATTTGCACCACCCAGGGATTCTGAGCATGGGCACTTTCTTTGTTAGTATTTCTTTATTGGGACACCAGAATTATTTAATAGGAAAAAGAGTGGTGAGGATAATGTGAGTTAGATGGGATTGCTTTTGAGAAATGAGTTTAAAATTTTGCTTTTTGTTTAAGGTTAAAAATTAATGATCAGAAGAAAGTTATTGAATAAATATAAAATTATAAAATTATTTAAGCCGTTAGCGATTGAGTAGGGAAGTTTATAATGTATTTATTATATAAGATTTTTTATAGTAATGTTTTTCAAGGAATATAAAATTAATTTGTCATTCTTTTGTTTCCTTTATTTTAGCTTCCCAGAATCAAGAACGGTTATGTGCATTTAAAGATCCATATCAACAAGACCTTGGGATAGGTGAGAGTCGAATCTCTCATGAAAATGGGACAATACTATGCTCAAAAGGTAGCACCTGCTATGGACTTTGGGAGAAGTCAAAAGGAGACATAAATCTCGTAAAACAAGGCAAGTAGTACTTTTCTTATCTGAAGTGACTTTGTGTTTCATACAATTGAAGTTTATCTAAAAAAGGTAGGTTAAAACCTTTTCCAGTAATTTCTCCTTGAGCATTATGCTCTTTTAAGATCCATCTATATGGGATCAGATTGAAGCAGTGAGTTTATGTTAATGGGGGAGGAAGAACAGAAAAGGAGGGTGAGAATGGTTGCACAAGTCGAAGAATATAATCAGTGTCACTGAATTGTACATGCAGAAATTGTTGATTTGGTGTATGTTTTACTATGTATAATCTCAACAACAACTAAAAATAAAATAAATTATTTAAAAAAACAAAACAAAAACCCTCTCCAGGAAACAGTGAATTTAAATGTGTTTATCCATGTATGTATTCACCCACAAGCCCCACATTTACAAAGGACAGTTGTTTCTTAGCTTATTTTAATAATATCTTTCTTAATGGAACGTTAATGCATCCTTATTGTATGATGTTTGGAAAATACAGAAAACCATAAAGAAAAACAAATTTTACAATTCTGATTTTTTTTTTTAAATTAACTTATCTCCTTCAGGTGTGCTTTCTGTGTACCTTGATGTTTATATGTGTGTGTGTTTCTTTTTTCCAAATTAAGATAATACTATGTAAACAAGTCTCATACCCATTTTTATTCATTTTAAATTGTATCATGAATTAATTTAAAGAGATAATTAAATTATGTCTTTAAATACTTACTAAAAACATTTTTAATCTCTGCACAAAATTTCATTGTATACATGTATTGCGCTTTACTTATACTTTATTATTGGACATTATGTTGTTTTTAAGTTCTTCACTATAATAATGCTGCATTGAACATCTTTGAACATAAATTTCTGATTATATCGATCACTTCCTTGAAATAGATTCCTCAAAGTAGAATTATTAGATTATAAAACATACAAATATTTTTAAGGCCGTTCTTAAAAATTGCCATTTCGCTTTCTAGAAATGTTTATATATAATTTACATTCCCTTCAGCACCGTATGAGAATATCTGTGTTACTGAATCCTTGTTATAGTTGTGTTATTGTTTTTTAAACCTAGAACAATTTAATAGGTACAGACAAAAATGAGATCTTACTGTTGTTTTAATTTGTATTTCATAGATTAATGATGAAGTTAAAACATTTGGTTGGTGGCTTGTGTGTGTGTGTGTGTGTGAATGCTTGTTACGTACTTTCCCATTTTTCTGTCTCTTAAAAATATGCATTCCTATTGATTTGCAAGAGTACACATAGCTTAGGTATACTCAGTCTATCATATTTATTGAAAATATTTCTTAGATGTTGTTTTCCTTTTGTTAGTTTTATTGTCTCCTAACTTCTTTATATTAATATTGATTTGTAGGATGTTGGTCTCACATTGGAGATCCCCAAGAATGTCACTATGAAGAATGTGTAGTAACCACCACCCCTCCCTCAATTCAGAATGGAACATACCGTTTCTGCTGCTGTAGCACAGACTTATGTAATGTCAACTTTACTGAGAATTTTCCACCTCCTGACACAACACCACTAAGTAAGTAAAGTAACTTACTTTTTTTTGTAATTCCTTTTTCCAAAAATTTGAAAAATATAACAATATTCAGCATTGCCAAAGTGAAAGAGAGAGAGGGGGGTGTCATCATCATAACAGTACCTCTGCAAACACCTGAAATCCAAAAGAGATGTTCCTGAGTCAAAAATAAACCCTCCTGTCTTAATGAGTAGTTGTGGTACTCAGGAGGAATGGTCATTGAATGAGTTGTCTTTCTTTAGCAGATTTGGCTTGTAACTTACCTTTAACTTTTTCCCAATCATTATGTTGGCAGGCAATAAATATCAAGTGTCCATATTTCGGGCCCCCTATAAAATTAGGGACAATCTCATAGACCAACCACATGACCATACATGAATATCTGTAATGGTACTGGGCTGCAGACTCTCACATTATAATCATTCAAGGATTAATTTGACCTAGAGTTAGGGGGATGGACAATGGTTACTCCATTCACCTCTAGTCTTAGTTGTTTTTTTTTTTTTAATTAAAAATTTTGTGTATTTTTATACAACAACCTTACATAGCTTTTTGATACAACCAGATAGGGCACAAATAAATGAAATCCCTGCAGACTATGTGTTCCCTCTGTTTATTTAGGCTGTTTCTTAACAAATTTAGCAGAATAGGAAGTGTCCTGATGCTTAATTATTAAAGTTGGAAAGGATATATGGACATTGTTACATGCCATAAAAATTAAAGTTCTATTCATACACCAATGATTTCTGGCCATAGTAAGGGTATTAGCTCTTAGTTCTTAAAAATAAATGCTTGTTTTCCCCAACCTCAGCAACTAAGGTTTAAAGTGTAGTTTATATGGTTTGTTCTTCCCATGAAGGAGATTTATTACCATTAAAAAAAGAAAAGAGGGAAAATAAAAAGAACGCATGTCTTCTCATTCACTGTAACCCTAGTAACTCAGGTCTAAGGTTGTCAAAAGAGCATTGTCAGATAATCTTCCAAGACAAAACTGAGTAAAGATGAGGTTTATGGTTTTATAACTCACAGCCTATGTCTTTGTGGCTTAATTTGTTCAATGATTTTTCTTTCGATGAGCCTGTGATCTTCAGAGTTATTTGTATGTCTTTAAGGGGATAGGAATCATAGGACTGCGTTTATTATATATAAAAAAAAAAAAAGTGCTATAATAATAAATAATATCATATTATATGAGAACCTTAAAAAATATTGGCCAGTACTGTACTTGTTCATTCATAATGATACGTAGACCTGTCTCTAGACAAAATTGTGGTATTAAGGAAGATGAGGTACCTTTCTTTTCTTGAGATCTTGTTTTCTGAGGCCCTTTTTTTTTTTTTTTAAAGGAAACCCTTCCTCTGTTGTGCCCAGTGCCCGTCTGACTCGTTAACTTCTCCAGCACTGCCCTTCCATCCTCCATTAACATATCCTGTTCTTACTTCTCTTTCCCTCTAGGCTTAAGACAGTGGTGGATAATAATTTAATGCGTCTTGATTCCTAAAAGTATTTGCATTAAACTGAAGATTCTTAGAGAAACTTATTCTAGATGAGATAAATCTATTAGTGAAATTTTAATTCACTTTATCAGAATTATAAAGATCTTAGACTGTGTAGCCTCCCTTCAGTAAAACTATAAAGAGAATCCAGGCATTAAATATATGGTGACATCTAAACTAGCTACATAACATTTCTGAATACTCACTATGTGCCAGACACTGTTCCAAGTGCTCTATATGCATTTAACCTTTACATTTAACCCTTACAAAAACACTGTGGTTACAACAATCAACCAACTTGACCTCATTGACTTATACAGAACCCTCCACCCAACTGCTGCAAAGTATACTTTTTTTTCTAGCGCACATGGAACATTCTCTAGAATAGACCACGTATGAGGTCATAAAACAAACCTTTGCAGAATCCCAAACATCGAAATATTACAAAGCATCTTCTCAGACCACAAGGCCATAAAATCAATAACAGAAAAATTAGGGAAAAGAAATCAAATATTTGGAAACTGAACAATACTCTCCTGAAAAAAGACTGGGTTATAGAAGACATCAGGAGGGAATAAGGAAATTCATAGAATGCAACGAGAATGAAAATACTTCCTATCAAAACCTCTGGGACACAGCAAAAGCAGTGCTCAGAGGCCAATTTATATCGATAAATGCACACATACAAAAAGAAGAAAGAGCCAAAATCAGAGAACTGTCCCGACAACTTGAACAAATAGAAAGTGAGCAACAAAAGAATCCATCAGGCACCAGAAGAAAACAAATACTAAAAATTAGAGCTGAACTAAATGAATTAGAGAACAGAAAAACAATTGAAAGAATTAACAAAGCCAAAAGCTGGTTCTTTGAAAAAATTAACAAAATTGATAAACCATTGGCCAGACTGACTAAAGAAATACAGGAAAGGAAACAAATAACCCAAATAAGAAATGAGAAGGGCCACATCACAACAGACCCAACTGAAATTGAAAGAATCATATCAGATTATTATGAAAAATTGTACTCTAACAAATTTGCAAACCTAGAAGAAATGGATCAATTCCTGGAAAAACACTACCCACCTAAACTAACACAATCAGAAGTAGAACAACTAAATAGACCCATAACAAAAAAAGAGATTGAAACAGTAATCAAAAAACTCCCAACAAAAAAAAGCCCTGGCCTGGATGGCTTCACTGCAGAGTTCTACCAAACTTTCAGAGAAGAGTTAACACCACTACTACTAAAGGTATTTCAAAGCATAGAAAATGACAGAATACTACCTAACTCATTCTATGAAGCCACCATTTCCCTGATACCAAAATGAGGTAAAGACATCACAAAAAAAGAAAATTACAGACCTATATCCCTCATGAACATAGATGCAAAAATCCTCAACAAAATTCTAGCCAATAGAATTCAACAACATATCAAAAAATTAATCTACCATGACCAAATGGGATTTATACCAGGTATGCAAGGCTGGTTTAATATAAGAAAAACCATTAATGTAATCCACCATATAAATAAAACAAAAGACAAAAACCACATGATCTTATCAATTGATGCAGAAAAGGCATTCGACAAAGTCCAACACCCATTTATGATAAAAACTCTCACCAAAATAGGAATTGAAGGAAAATTCCTCAACATAATAAAGGGCATCTGTACAAAGCCAACAGCCAACATCACTCTAAATGGAGAGAGCCTGAAAACATTTCCCTTGAGAACGGGAACCAGACAAGGATGCCCTTTATCACTGTTCTTATTCAACATTGTGCTAGAAGTCCTAGCCAGAGCAGTAAGGCTAGACAAAGAAATAAAGGGCATCCGGATTGGCAAGGAGGAAGTAAAATTATCTCTATTTGCAGATGACATGATCTTATACACAGAAAACCTGAAGGAATCCTCCAGAAAACTACTGAAACTAATAGAAGAGTTTGGCAGAGTCTCAGGTTATAAGATAAACATACAAAAATCACTTGGATTCCTCTACATCAACAAAAAGAACGTTGAAGAGGAAATAACCAAATCAATACCATTCACAGTAGCCCCCAAGAAGATAAAATACTTAGGAATAAATCTTACCAAAGATGTAAAAGACCTATAGAAAGAAAACTACAAAGCACTACTACAAGAAACTAAAAAGGACATACTTAAGTGGAAAAACATACCTTGCTCATGGATAGGAAGACTTAACATAGTAAAAATGTCTATTCTACCAAAAGCCATCTATACATACAATGCACTTCCGATCCAAATTCCAATGTCATTGTTTAATGTGATAGAGAAACAAATCACCAACTTCATATGGAAGGGAAAGAAGCCTCGGATAAGCAAAGCATTACTGAAAAAGAAGAAGGAAGTGGGAGGCCTCACTCTACCTGATTTCAGAACCTATTATACAGCCACAGTAGTCAAAACAGCCTGGTACTGGTACAACAACAGACACATAGACCAGTGGAACAGAATTGAGAACCCAGATATAAATCCATCCACATATGAGCAGCTGATATTTGACAAAGGCCCAGTGTCAGTTAATTGGGGAAAAGATAGTCTTTTTAACAAATGGTGCTGGCATAACTGGATATCCATTTGCAAAAAAATGAAACAGGACCCATACCTCACACCATGCACAGAAACTAACTCCAAGTGGATCAAAGACCTAAACATAAAGACTAAAACGATAAAGATCATGGAAGAAAAAATAGGGACAACGTTAGGAGCCCTAATACGAGGCATAAACAGAATACAAAACATTACCAAAAATGACAAAGAGAAACCAGATAACTGGGAGCTCCTAAAAATCAAATACTTATGCTCATCTAAAGACTTCACCAAAAGAGTAAAAAGACCACCTACAGACTGGGGAAGAATTTTCAGCTATGACATCTCCGACCAGCGCCTGATCTCTAAAATCTATATGATTCTGTCAAAACTCAACCACAAAAAGACAAACAACCCAATCAAGAAGTGGGCAAAGGATATGAACACACACTTCACTAAAGAAGATATTCAGGCAGCTAACAGATACATGAGAAAATGCTCTCGATCATTAGCCATTAGAGAAATGCAAATTAAAACTACGATGAGATTCCACCTCACTCCAACAAGGCTGGCATTAATCCAAAAAAACACAAAAAAATAAATGTTGGAGAGGCTGCGGAGAGATTGGAACTCTTATACACTGCTGGTGGGAATGTAAAATGGTACAACCACTTTGGAAATCTATCTGGCATTATCTGAAACAGTTAGAAATAGAACTACCATACAACCCAGAAATCCCACTCCTTGGAATATACCCTAGGGAAATAAGAGCCTTCACACAAACAGATATATGCACACCCATGTTTATTGCAGCTCTGTTTACAATAGCAAAAAGCTGGAAGCAACCAAGGTGTCCATCAACGGATGAATGGGTAAATAAATTGTGGTATATTCACACAATGGAATACTATGCATCGATAAAGAACAGTGAAGAATCTGTGAAACATTTCATAACATGGAGGAACCTGGAAGGCATTATGCTGAGCGAAATGAGTCAGAGGCAAAAGGACAAATATTGTATAAGACCACTGTTATAAGATCTTGAGAAATAGTATAAACTGAGAAGAACACCTACTTTTGTGGTTACGGTGGGGGGAGGGTGGGAGAGGGTTTTTTACTGATTAGTTGGTAGATAATAACTACTTTAGGTGAAGGGAAGGACAATACTCAATACATGGAAGGTCAGCTCAACTGGACTGGACCAAAAGCAAAGAAGTTTCTGGGATAAACTGAATGCTTCAGAGGTCAGCGGAGCAAGGGCGGGGTTTTGGGGACCATGGTTTAAGGGGACTTCTAAGTCAATTGGCATAATAAACTCTATTATGAAAACATTCTGCATCCCACTTTGAAATGTGGCGTCTGGGGTCTTAAATGCTAACAAGCGGCCATCTAAGATGCATCAGTTGGTCTCAACCCACCTGGATCAAAGGAGAATGAAGAACACCAAGGTCACAGGATAACTAAGAGCCCAAGAGACAGAAAGGGCCACATGAACCAGAGACTAGAAGAACTAGTTGGTGCCCGGCCACAACCGATGACTGCCCTGACAGGGAGCACAACAGAGAGCCCCTGAGGGAGCAGGAAATCAGTGGGATGCAGACCCCAAATTCTCATAAAAAGACCATACTTAATGGTCTGACTGAGACTAGAGGAATCCCGGCGGTCATGGTCCCCAAACCTTCTGTTGGCCCAGGACAGGAACCATTCCCGAAGACAACTCATCAGACATGAAAGGGACTGGACAATGGGTAGGAGAGAGATGCTGATGAAGAGTGAGCTATTTGTATCAGGTGGACACTTGAGACTGTTGGCATCTCCTGTCTGGAGAGGGGATGGGAGGATAGAGAGAGTTGGAAGCTGGCAAAATTGTCACGAGAGACTGGAAGGGCTGACTCATTAGGGGGAGAGCAAGTGGGAGTACGGAGTAAGGTGTATATAAACTTATATGTGACAGTTTGACTTGATTTGTAAACGTTCACTTGAAGCTCAATAAAAGTTAATAAAAAAAAACACTATGGGATGGTTATTGTTATATTCCTACTTTACATTGAGATCACTGAGGCATAGGTATATAATTTTACCAAGTTTATGCAGTTATTTGATAGAGCCAGGATTCAAACCAAGTATTCTAGCCCCAGAATATGTGTTATTAAGCTTTACTTTCTCTACTGCCGCAGGGGACCTTTTTATGTTTGCTCGCTTGCTTGTTTGTGGAGGGGGCAGGGAAAGAAATTAAAAAAAAAATCTTGATCATATTATCCCAAAGTTCAAGGACTCCTTCGGAATTTGCACCATATCTTTTTAGCACCAAGTATTGCAAAGTGTTTTCTATATTCACGACACGTTATTTTATTATTTAATATTTTTCTTTAAATCATCTTATTTTTTTAAACGTGTATATACTTCTCATCACCATTGCAAATAGAAAGCCGGTATCATGAATAGAAGTTAACATTAAAGATAAGCATGATGAAAACAAAACCATAATGTTAACTAGCTAGATATTATTGTTTGCCAAAATATCTAAAACCCGAAGCTTGCATTCTCCATGTTAAAAGAGAATAGTAAATGTTTGAGAAATAATAAAGATAACTATTACCAAATCAAGGCTTTCTTCTTGAATAATCAGATGGAAGAAGGAAAACTGACATTTACTAATATGGTCCACATACTGCCTCAAACCAGAAGTCTGACACTTTAGAAAAGTGAACTAGATCATGCTGATGTCTCTTCCAACCAGGAGAGTGTTTGCGGTACCTGTTCTCTTTAAGGAAACCCTAGTGGTGTAGTGGTTAAGTGCTAACAAAAAGGTCAGCAGTTCAAATCCACCAAGTGCTCCTTGGAAACTCTATGGGGCAGTTCTACCCTGTCCTTTAGGGTCGCTATGAGTCGGAATCATCTTGATGGCAACGGGTTTGGTTTTTTTTGTATTCTGTTTAAGCAGAAAAGCAGTCTTTAAATTAATGAACTTATTTCTATAGTATCCTTTTATCTTCATATACTCTTAATTCATCCTTATTGTGTTTGTAAATTCTCAGTTTCAAAGAAGTATATACTTACTGTAAGGTTTAGAATCTTATGTTAGAACAATTTCTTGATAAGATTTCTGGAATTGGTAAAATTAATCTTACTAATTATAAATTAAACAAGATAATTAAGTCAGTACAAAAGCAGGCAAAAATGTTTTTCTTTTCTTTTTTTAATTAAATAAACCACTCCATTCTATTCAGTGCTTGAGGTTCTTGGGTGAAAGTCAGAATAAAAATGTGGAATACTTTTATTTTCTTTCATTTACATTATTCATTAAGTTGATGGTTGGATCAGATGAGAAACAAAGACTGAATTGCATCTAAAGCCAGGTTTGAAAAATCACATTCTAATTTATGCTGTGCTGCTACTAAGATTAGAAATTCTAATTTCAGCATCTGGCAACAAATGTCAATATCTCACACCAAGTTAGAAAAGAAAGCCTTCATTTTCTTATTAGGAGAGACTGCTCTTAAATCTTTTAGAAGTCAACTCTTACAAAAACCTTTCTTAATTCTCCTTTTATCATAAGGATAATTTTCTGCGAATTTTTACTCTATATGAGAGCCTGTATTTTGTGATCTTTTTTTATTTGAAGGAAGAATTGTTACTGAGTTTCCGTTGAAAGTTATTCAGTTTCCTGTGTCCCAGTAGTTAAGAAACAGAACAAAGAATATTTTCTGAATCTTTCATAAAAAAAAAAAAAAAAAACTATAAGAACTTATTTCTGACACAATGGGGTGGCCTGCTTTATTTTTCTCAAGTGTATAATTTCCAAGGTTTTTAGCAATGAATAAGGTAGGTAGGTAGGTCAATAGATAGATAATGATGGGCAGCATTTGACATGGATCCCAGTGATCCCCACCTCCTGGTATTCTCAACCTGTGTAATCCTCTTCCTTGAGTATGAATTGGACCTAGTGACTTGATTCTAGCTAACCACATATGGCAAAGGTGATGTGTCTTAGTTATCTAATGCTGCTGTAACAGAAATACTAAAAGCAGGTGGTTTTAACAAATAGAAATTTATCTTCTCAAAGTTTAGGAGGCTAGAAGTCAGAACTCAGGGTGAATTCAGGCAGCTGTAGGGGAAGGTTTTCTTTCTGTTGGCTCTGGAAGAAAGTCCATGTCTCTTCTGAGCTTCTGCTCCTGGGCAGTCTTCATGTGGTTTAGCATTTGTCTTGCCCCATCTCTTGCTTGTTTAATCTCTCTCTTTTTTAAAATGTTATTTTTTTTTTCACTGCACTTTAGGTACAGATTTACGGAACAAGCTAGTTTCTCATTAAACAGTTAATACACGTATCATTTTGTGACATTGGTTGCCAACCCCATGACATGTCAACACTCTCCACCTCTCGACTTTAGGTTCCCTTTTACCAGCTTTCCTGTCCCCTCCTACTTTCTTGTCCCTTCTTCTGAGCTGGTGTGCCCATTTAGTCTTATTTTGTTTTATGGGCCTGTCTAATCTTGGGCTGAAGGGTGAACCTCAGGAGTGACTTCAGTACTGAGTTAAAAAGGTGTCCAGGGGCCGTACTCTCGGGGTTTCTCCAGTCTCTGTCAGACCAGTAAGTCTGGTGGCTTTTTGTGAGTTAAAATTTTGTTCTACATTTTTCTCCAGTTCTGTCCAGGACCCTCTACTGTGGTCCCTGTCAGGGCAGTTGGTGGTGGTAATGTTTAATCTCTTTTTATATCTCAAAAGAGATTGACTCAGGATACGCCCTACACTGATCCTGTCTGATCAACATAACAAAGACAACCCATTCCCAAATGGAATTAAAGCCCCAGGCGTAGAGGTTAAGATTTACAGCACATATTTTGTGTGGACAGAGTTCAATCCGTGATGTGATGAGACATCACTTCCGTGGTTAGGTTAAAAAAAGACTTCCGTTTTGCTGGTATACTCTCTCTGACTCTTGTGTGCACTTGCTGTGATGAATAATATTCTATTCTGTGGGTATACTGCATTTTTTAAAAATCCATTCATCAGTTCATAAACATTTGGGTTGTTTCTAATTTGGGGCTATTATGAACAATGGTGTATAAGTTTTTGTGTGATTTTTCTTGGGCATATACCTAGGAGTAGAATTCCTGGTTCATATGATAATTCTATATTTAATTTTTGATGAACTGCCAAATTATTTTCCATAGCATCTGCACATTTTACATTCCCACCAGCAATGTATGAGGGTTCCAATTTTTCCACATCCTAACCAACACTTGTTATTGTCTGTCTTTTTTATTGTAGCCATCCTAGTGTGTGTAATACTTGTTGCCATCTAGTCAGTTCTGACTCATAGTGACCCTGTAGGACAGAGTAGAACTGCCCCATAGGGTTTCCAAGGA
This sequence comes from Elephas maximus indicus, assembly GCF_024166365.1. Lineage (NCBI taxonomy): Eukaryota > Metazoa > Chordata > Mammalia > Proboscidea > Elephantidae > Elephas > Elephas maximus. The sequence goes on from NC_064824.1 coordinate 101,305,832, forward strand.
GCAGCTGGTACATTCGAACCGCCAACCTGTGGACCAGCAGCTAAGCTCTTAACCCCTGGCTCCTAACCAAAAGGTCAGCAGTTTGATTCTACCAGCTGCTCCTTGGAAATCCTATGGGCTAGTTCTACTCTGTGCTATAAGGTCACTGTCTTAGTTATCTAGTCCTACTATAACAGAAATACCACAAGTGGATAGCTTTAACCTCACAGTCTAGGAGGCTAGAAGTCCAAATTCAGGGTGCCAGCTCAGGGGAAGTCTTTCTTTCTTTGTTGGCTCTAGGGGAGGGTCCCTGTCATCAGTCTTCCCCTGACGTAGGAGCTTCTCAGTACAGGGACCCCAGGTCCAAAGGACACGCCTTACACCGGGCTCTTGTTTCTTGATATTATTAGGTTCCCATCTCTCTGCTGGCTTCTTTCTTTTATGTCTCAAAAGAGTTTGACTTCAGACACAACCTAATCTTGTAGATTGAGTCCTGCCTTATTAACGTAACTGCCTATAATCCTGCCTCATTAACATCATAGAGGTAGGATTTACAACACAGGAAGATCACATCAGATGATAAAATGGTAGACAGTCACATAGTACTGGGAATCATGACCTAGCCAAGTTGATATGCACTTTTGGGCAACACACTTCAGTGTATAACATTCCACCCTTTGACTCCCCAGATTCATGTCCTTGCCACATGTAAAACGCACTCACCCCATCATATCATAGCAAAAGTCTTAAATCCAAGTCCCAAATCCAAAAATTTCTCTTCATCTGCTGCTTCCAAAGTGCAATGGTGGAACAGGCACAAGGTAGGCATTTCCGTTACAAATGGGAGAAATTGGAGGGAAAAAAGGGAAAATAGGCACAAGCAAGTCAGCAGAACACTTTACATTAGCCCTCAAGGCTTGAAAGTAATCCTCTGTTCTCTGAGACCATTTAGGCAATGGCCCTGTTCTCCAGACTCTGGGTGTTGGCCACTCTCTGCTGATTCTGGAGGGAGGCCCTTGGCCCTGGGCTTCAGCTCTGCCTTCCAGGCCCGCTGGAATACAACTGTGTTCCCTCAGCTTTGGCTGGCCCCATTCTCCTAGTCCATGTGAGTGGCAACTCCATCCTCTGAGAATGAGGCAGCACTGCTTCCTGTGTTCCTTGACATTTTAGTTCTGCCTCTGGTCCCTTGGCCTCTCCGCCTGTATCTGTGGCTTCTGAGGCAAGTGTTCCAAAGCTCTTTAGCTCCACCGATAAGTGCCTGGAGGCACCCGACTCTGCCAATAAACTTCTGCTGGAAGGCATTCAGCTCTCTTATGCCATGGGTCAGCCCTTGCACATTCTCACACTGGCCTCCTGTTTCTGCTGCCGCCATTTCTCTGCTGCTGCCTGTCTGTGAAACAGCTCTTCACACTTTCTTCTGAGTCCTCACGAGAATTGTCTTTGATGTCCATAATTCCACCAACAGACTCTTCAAGGCAATCTAGACATTTACTGTTAGGCACTTTAAGACCCTTCCAGCCTCTACCCATTTACAGTTTCAAAACCACTTCCACATTTTAGGTATCTGTCAGAGCAGCACCCCACTGTTGTCTTAGCTATCTATCTAGTGCTGCTATAATAGAAATACCACAAGTTGATGGCTTCAGCAAACAGAAGTTTATTCTCTCACAGTCTAGTAGGCTAGAAGTTCAAATTCAGGGCGTCAGCTCCAGGGGAAGGCTTTCTCCCTCTGTTGGCTCTGGAGGAAGGTTCTTGTTATCAATCTTTCCGTCATCTAGGAGCTTCTCAGCGCAGGGACCCTGGGTCCAAAGGACACAGTCTGCTTCTGGCACTACTTTCTTGGTGGTATGAGGTTCCCCCATGTTGTCTGATTTCTTGACTGCTGTTTTGATGGGTGTTGATTGTGGATCCAAGTAAAATGAAATACTTACCAACTTCAATATTTTTTACGCTTATCATAATGTTGTTTATTGGTCCAATTTTGAGGATTTTTATTTTCTATATGTTGAGGTGTAATCCATACTGAAGGCTGTAGTCTTTGATCTTCATCAGTAAGTGCTTCAAGTCCTCTTCACTTTCAGTAAGCAAAGTTGTGTTATCTGCATATGGCAGGTTAATGAGTCTTCCTCCAATTCTGATGCTGTGTTCTTCATATAGTCCAGCTTCTTGGATTATTTGCTCAGCATACAGATTGAAAAAGTATGGTGAAAGGATACTGCCCTGATTCATATCTTTCCTGATTTTAAGCCACACGTTATCCCCTTGTTCTATTCAAACAACTGCCTCTTTGGTCTATGTACAGGCTCCTCATGAGCACAGTTAAGTGTTCTGGAATTCCCATTCTTCACAGTTATATCTGTAATTTGTTATGATTCAAAAAGTCCAATGCCTTTGCATAGTCAATAAAACACAGGTAAACATCTTTCTGATATTCTCTGCTTTCAGCCAAGACCCATCTATCATCAGCAACGATATCTCTTGTTTCATGTCCTCTTCTGAATCCAGCTTGAATTTCTGGCAGTTCCCTGTCAATGTACTGCTATGAGTTACCTTTAGCAAAATTTTATTTGCATGTGATAGTAATGATATTCTTGATAGTTTCCACATTCGGTTGGATTGTCTTTTTTTGACATAGGCACATATGTGGATCTCTTCCAGTCAGTTGGCCAAGTAGCTGTGTTCCAAATTTCTTGGCATAGACAAGTGAGCACTTCGAGCATTACATCTGTTTGTTGAAACATCTCAATTGGTATGCTGACAATTCCTGGAACCTTGTTTTTCACCAGTGTCTTTAATGCAGTGTGGACTTCTACCTCTAGTACCATCAGTATTTGATTAAATGCTACCTCCTTAAATGGTTGAATGTTGACCAGTTCTTTTTGGTTCAGTGATTCTGTGTATTCCTTCTGTCTTCTCTTGATGCCTCCTGCATCATTCAGTTTTTGCCCATAGTATCCTTCGCTATTGCAGACTGAGGCTTGAAGTTTTTCTTCAGTTTGTTCAGCTTGATAAATGCCGAAGGTGTACTTCCCTTTTGGTTTTCTAACTCCAGGTCTTCGCATATTTCATTATAATTCTTTACTTTGTCTTCTCAAGCTGCCTTTTGAAATCTTCTGTTCAGCTCTTTTACTTCATCATTTTTTCCCTCTCTTTAGCTTCTTGACGTTCAAGAGCAAGCTTCAGAGTCTCTTCTGATATCCATTTTGGTCTTTTTTTCTTTTTTATCTTTTTAGTGACCTTTTGCTTTCTTCGTGTATAATGTCCTTGATGACTCATCTGGTGTTTGGTCGTTAGTGTTAAATAAGTCAAATCTGTTCTTGAGATGTTTTCTAAGTTCAGGTGGGGTATACTCAAGGTTGTACTTTGGTGTCATGGACTTGTTCTAACTTTCTTCAGCTTCAACTTGAACTTGCATATGAACACTTGACGGTCTGTTCTGCACTTGGCTCCTGTCCTTGTTCTGACAGATGATATTGAGCTTTTCCATCGTCTCTTTCCACAGATGTAATTGTTTTGATTGCTTTGTATTCCATCTGTCGAGGTCCATGCATATAGTCGCCATTTATATTTGTTGAAAAAGATACTTGCATTGATCTTGCAAAGTCATTGATCTTGTGCAATTCTGTCATGCTATCTCCAGCATCATTTCTATCACCAAGGTGGTATTTCCCAACTACTGATCCCTCTTCTTTGCTTCAGCTTTCATATTCCAATCACCAGTAATTATCAATGCACATTGATTGTATGTTTAGTCAATTTCAGACTTCAGAAGTTGGTAAAAATCTTCAATTTCTTCATCTTTGGCTTTAGTGGTTGGTGTGTAAGTTTGAATAATAGTCACATTAACTGTTCTTCTTTGTAGGCATATGGATGTTATCTTGTCATTGACAGCATTGTACTTCAGGGTCAATCTTGAAATGTTCTTTTTGATGATGAATGCAATGCCATTTGTCTTCAATTTTTCATTCCCAGCATAGTAAACCATATGATTATGTGATTCAACCTGGCCAACAGCAGTCCATTTCAGTTCACTAATGCTAGGATATTGATCTTCAAGCGTTCCATTTCATTTTTGACAGTTTTCAATTTGCCTTGATTCATACTTTGTACATTGCATATTCCGGTTATTAATAGATGTTTGCAGCTGTTTCTTCTCATTTTGAATCCTGCCACATCAGCAGATGAAGGCCTAGAAAGCTTGACTCCATCAACGTCGTTAAGGTCAACTCTAAGGAAAAAGCCCTTTCCCAGTTGCTCATCTTCCAGCAGTGTTTCAATGTTCTGCTGCTATTTATAAGGTTTTCACTGGCCCATTTTCTCAGAAATAGATCATCAAGTCCTTTTTCCCAGTCTGACTCAGTCTGGAAGCTCTGCTGAAACTTTGGTGGCCCTGCTGTTATGTGAAATGCTGGTGGCATAGGTTCCATCATCACAGTGACACACAAGCTGCCACAGTATGATACACTGATAGGCAGGTGGTGGCTAGAACCTATAAATGTTGTTTATTTAGAAAAAGGTTGTTTGCAAATGTGATTAAGGGTCTTTAGCTGGGGGGGTTATCCTGGAGTGTCCAGGTGGGCTTTAATGCCATCACAAGTGTCTTTATAATAGAGAGGCAGGGAAATTTGACACACACAGGAGAGTAGAAGGCAATATGACCACGGAGGCAGAGATTGGAGTGATGCAGCCACAAGTTAAGGAATGCTAGTAGCCACCAGAAGTTGCCAGTAGGAACGGAATCTCCAGAATCTAGAGCCTTTGTGATAGCATAGCCCTACAGACATCTTTATTTTGGCACAGTGAAACTGATTTCAGACCTCTGGTCTCTAAAAATGGGTAGCTTCTGAGAGGTCATAATATACTAAGGCTTTTGTTGTTTCTGTTTTAGGTTTTTCATTTAAACCAAGATAGAGTTGGATTAAAAATAAAACATCCTACATTGGTCCGAATGTCTCTAGTACCTCTAAGCAGGACATGTGGGTGCCTCTGAGACAAGACTGGGGACAAAGACATGTACAGGCAGAAAGAAGGGAATATAAAAGACAAGGAAAGGTAAACTGAGAGGGATTGGGAAAAAGAAGAGCTGAGGAGATGGGAAAATTGAATCTCCTTGTTGGAGAACGACAGAGTACCAGCAACAGTTGTTTTAAGCTCCTCTGGCTTCATCATTGCCCTATATATTCTTGCGTTTTACCTCTGTACCCTCAACTGTCTAAGGAGTATGGTTTGTAGGAACTAAGCAAATATTTATGGACGCTTTGGGTTAGAATAATCAGATCAGTCATGATCTGATAGAGATGCTTTCGTTTACCATCCTTTCTTGGAAGATCAGATGTGCGTGTTTAGAAGGTCACTTGTCAAAAATTGTGAAAATAAGTTAGAGTACATGCTTTTGGAATAGGGAGTAAGGGAATAATCTGGGAACTGTGGAAAAGATGAATTAAGGATTTTAATGGTTTTGGATATGGATTAAGGATGGTTTTCTGAGCAGTGCTAATTTCATAAAGTACTGTCCAGCTTCTGCTTAAAGCATATGTCCTTCTAACCTATCTCCAGACTTTTCTGTCTGCTCTGTGCATCTTTTATTGACTCTGACCTTTGTTGTTGCTGGCAACTGCTTCTGCTGCCAAAGCATTAGAAACAGCAAGAGGATATGCAGCCTATTGATTTGTCTGCTTTGTGTAATATTTTTCTCTTGACAACAAAATTAGATACATTAAAAGTACTAAATATAACTGTAAAAATGAAATGTGTACATTTGTGGAATGCTTCTATTAAGCTTACTAGTGATTACCTGTGGTTGGCTTCTAATTGTCATTGTAGCTCATTACAAGGGAAAATAACTGCATTCGTTATATAGGAATCCAACCCTTAATGAATTTTAGCCACACACAATGGCACAGATAGATATTGAAAACATACTGAGCACAAGAAGCAAGGTACAAAAATTTTATTTATATGAAATCCAAAAACAGGCAAAACTAAGCATTGTTGTTAGGTGCTATCAGTTTGGTTCCGACTCATAGCAATCCTATGTACAACAGAATGAAACGCTGCCCAGTCCTTCGCCATCCTCACAATCGTTGTTATGTTAAGAAAAACCAGGAAATGATTACCATAAAAGTCAGGATAGTGGCTATCTCTAGGGCAAAAGGAGGTTGTTATGACCAGGAAGTAGCAGGCTTTTGGGGTGCTGGAAATGTATTTCTTGGCCTGGGTGGTGGTTACATGTGTATTTACTTCATAATAATTCACTAAGCTGTACAGTAAACATATTTGTATATATGAGTTACATTTTGTAGTAAAAATGGTCTAAAAAAATGAAACAATCATGCGAAATGGGAAAGCCTAGGGCAAGGGAAAAAACTAGAAAACAAACAACTGGAAATTTAATAGAAAAAAGCTAGTAATTTTTCTCTGCATCTCTCTTGCTTTCCTTATAACAGTGAGCATTAGTTGCTATCATAATTAGAAGAACATCACATAGGGATGGAAAGTATTTGGGAACGTAGTTCTACTTCCCATCTCTTTACAAGTTCTCCGCATAATGCAATTCATGTTTTAGTTGTCTAGTAGGTTATTGATTGGAAGGCATAACTTTCACTTTTATAGTCAAATTATGTCATGGTCATTTTCTAAGAAAGAGATCTTTCATATGAGTTCTAGATTTAGGTGTATCCTTTGTAGATGAGTTAGGAAAATTGACAAGGGGTCTCTGACATAACCCTATCTTTGTTTTGATGCTATATCGTGAGAATTTTTATTTTTTAAAAATAATGAATATTGCATGGATTTGATTTCTGTTTTCCTACTGTTAATTAAGGCTCAGATTGACTTTTCTTAATTAGGGTATGTCTTAGGCTGGATTCTCTAGAGAAGCAAAACCAGTGATGTGTGTGTGTGTTTATATATATATGTGTATGTGTGTGTAGAGGTGATTCCAACTCATAGCGACCCTATAGGACAGAGTAGAACTGCCCCCATAGGGTTTCCAAGGAGCAGCTGGTGACTTCGAACTGCTGACCTTTTTTGGTTAGCAGCCGAGCTCTTAACCACTGCAACACAAGGGCTCTACACACACACACACACACACAGAGATTTATCTCAAGGAAATGGCTCATACCGTGGTGGAGGCTGGCAATTCCTAAATCTGTGGGTAGGTGTTAGGCAGGAGACTTCTCCTGACACATGTAGCTGCAGGGGCTGATGAATCCAAGATCGGCAGGTCAGATAGCAGGCTGCTGGCTCAAGTTCCAAGACGAGCTGAATACAGGATCCAGAGCAAGCAAGTGAGCTTTGCCACAACATCCATATATATACTGGATGCAGGCCACACCCTGGAAGAAACTCCCCTTACAACTGATTGGCTGATCACATCAGATCACATCATAGAAGATGACTGCATCACTACTTAACTGCCAAATTACATCAGTACATAACTGCCAAACTACATCATTACGTAACTGCCAGACCACTGCAAATCACGGCCTAGCCAAGTTGACAGACTAACCATCACGGAGTATCAGTGCTTGCAGTATTAAATATTTTAGAAAGTTGTTGCATGGAGTACCAAACTCTTTTTGTTTCATTGTATCTATGTGTAAAGCTAAAAAATAAAAATTTAAATATCATAGGAGTCATTCATCTAAATCCAAACCCGTTATTGAGTCAATTCCGACTCATAGCGACCCTATAGGACAGAGTAGAACTGCCCCATAGAGTTTCCAAGGAGCGCCTGGTGGATTCCAACTGCCGACCTTTTGGTTAGCAGCTGTAGCACTTAACTACCAGGCCACCAGGGTTTCCGAAGTCATTAAGGCCTGCTATAATTATACCAAAAATATTTTGATAACATATCCAATGTTGTGTTCTTTATGCTTTAATAAAGTACAAACAAAAGTAGCAGCAGATTAATCTTTTTAAAATCATATTTACTAAAATTATTGATTGACTTAAATGCTGTTTTACACTTCTTATTTAATAATTTTATTCCAATGAAATGTAATTCACTTTGTTAGTTTAAATTCATTCTTTTTAAGAGAAACAAAATGGTGAAAATCAGCCTCTCCTAATCATAACAGTTTTCTGAATACATTTTAGAGAAATTAAGTTATCTAAGTATTTACAAAGCAAAAAAAAAGGATAGACATTCAATATCTTTCCTGTTTTTTAGCTTCAGACTGTTTCTCTTTCCCTCTCTTCTTTACTTTCCTACTGTTTCCTTTATAATTCAGCCATAAGATGTCTTCACCCAATTAGCAAAATATGAACTGGTTTTTGTTACTGTTGTTTGTTGTGTTTGTTTCTTACAAGATAGATATATTCAGAATGATTAATGAAGCAAGCTAAACTTAAAATACACTTAAATCTTCAGTATTAAATACCAATTAAAGAAAAAGAAATCTGCCTCTTCTCAATTTATTTTTAGGATATTAAATTTAAACATGAATCTGATTATGATTATTGTATAGTTGCCACTCTAAACATATTAATTAAATAAATCAACATTATTCCTTGTACAAATATTTGTTCAAAACATTAAAATGCATAATGTATCATAGTTACAGGAACGGTGTATTTTGCTAAGTAATTAATTTAACTCTGATCACATTAATTGTTTTGACTTCAGATTTTATCTCTGGTTTTATGAAGCACATTGCTCTAAAAAGGAAAATTCTAATTTGTCTTTCTAGATGGAGTTGTAAGAAATTAAGGAGCCGGGCATAGCGGCTAGTGTGTTATATTTAAGCTTCTTTGCTGCTTGCAACAATGTTGTTCTTTCTTTGACACAGACCCAGACAAAGGCAGAGTGTAGCAAGGAAGCAGACAGCACGCCTCCAGTAGTGGCCCCGGCCTGGCTCCAGGATTTGTAAACAGAAACATCCCAGGCTCCAATGAAGCAGACAGCAGTTCCCTGTCTGTTCAGCATTCAGGAAGCACTTGCTTGTACAAGCCCAGCCATGCACACAGGCATACATAGTAGTGTTTACATTTGGCAGAGTATTTAACTGAGAAAACTAATAGGGAGGAAGAAGAGCCTTTATTGGAGCTTGGGGAACAAGACAATTTCAGGTATAGCATATAATAAAATTATCCTATTTTAAATGCCATATGTATATATATGGTGTTCAAAAAAAGTTTTTTAAAGAAAAGAAACAAGTTAGGAGTTTCCTACTTAAGGGACTCTTTTATTGCACATATGTGTGAATACACATATTGAAATATTTTTCCTGGCAGTTTTTCAGGGATCTCATATTTTTAGACTATGTGACAGACATATCCTGGAAAGTTTTTCATTTGAAATGTTTTAACCATTAGTATGGTTTTTAACTATGAGTCGGAATCGACTCGATGGCACTGGGTTTGGTTTTTTTTGGTTTTATGGTTTTTAACACATTTAAAATTTTATTTTAATGCATTTTTCATTCTCCCTATTATACGAATTAAAATTAGTAATTCCAGATTTTAGGTTATGAGTATTTTAATGTAAGAGTAAGTTTGTATTTTCTTTCGTAAATTTGAGAATAAAAGCAATGAAAATGCTGAGGCTTGAAAAACATTGGAAGACTCACACAGAATTTTAGAATTAAAAGGATAAAAGTTACCTAGTAAGACCCATTTATTTTGTGGCTAAAGAAGTCAGGGCCAGAAAAAAATTGTGTTTAACTTATTCATAGTGGCTAAAGTAGGACTAAACTTGTGAGCTCTTTCCACTAAGCCGTTTTAGTGCCATTACCTGGAGTATTTTGGAGTGTATTATTATCAATTACAGAATACTAGTTTTTCTAACAACTTATTATTTATGATAATATAAACTGTAGTTAATTCAATTTGGAAATTAAATCACTTATTCATCATGATTCCTAATATTTGACATCTTGCCTCAAGACAGTGTGTCCTACCTAGGTATAAGTTCAGGGGAAGAAAAAAATCTCTTATATTTGTATGCCGTTTGCCATTCCTGGTTTTCTTACCAGTTGCCATTAATTCTGTTCTGACTCACGGCAACCCCATGCGTATCAGAGTAGAATAGTACTCCATAGGGTTTTCAGTGGCTGATTTTTCAGAAGTAGATCGCCAGGCCTTTCTTCTGAGGCATCTCTGTGTGGACTAAGTCTCAAACCTTGCAGCTGAGCACATTAACTGCACCACCCACAGACCCTGGTTGTATAAAAATAGTACCACTAAATTCTTTTTAAATACAGGCTTCTCCCAAAAATCTATTTCAAATGGAAACAAATCAAAGATGATGTGTGTATATATGTATGCACATACAGATGTATCTATCTATATATAGATATGTGTGTACATGCATATGTTGTTGTTAGGTGCCATTGACTTGGTTCCAACTCATCGTGTTCCTCTGCACAACAGAACAAAACACTGCCCAGTCCTGTTGTTGCTATGCTTGAGCCCATTGTTGGAACCATCCATCTCGTTGAGGGTCATCTTTTTCACTGACCCTCTACTTTACCAAGCATGATGTCCTTCTCCAGGGACTGGTCCCTCCTGATAACATGTCCAAAGTATATGAGACGAGGTCTCACCATCCATGCTTCTAAGGAGCATTCTGGCTTTACTTCTTCCAAGAGAGATTTGTTTGTTCTTTTGGCAGTCCCTGGTATATTCAATATTCTTCGACAACACCGTGACTCATTTTCACAATGTTGACTCCTCCTATCCATGAGCAAGGTATGTTTTTCCACTTATGTAGGTCTCTTTTCGTGTATTGCAATAGTATCTTGTAGCTTTCTTTGTATAGATCTTTTACATCTCTGGTTAGATTTATTCCTAAGTATTTTATCTTCTTGGGGGCTATTGTAAATGGTGGATTTGGAGATTTCTTCTTCGACATTCTCTTTGCTGGTGTAGAGGACTCCAACTGATTTTTGTATGTTTATCTTGTATCTTGATACTCTGCTGAGCTATATTAGTTCCAGTAGTTTTCTTGTGGATTCTTTTAGGGTTTTCTGTATATAAGATCTGATCATCTGCAAATAGAGATACTTCTTCCTTACCAGTTTGGATGCCCTTTATTTCTTTTTCTAGCCTTATTTCTCTGGCTAGGACCTCCAGCACAATGTTGAAAAAGAGTGGTGATAAAGGGCATCCTTGTCTGGTTTCCATTGTCAAGGGGAATGCTTTCAGACTCTCTCCATTTAGGGTGCTGTTGGCTTTTGGGTTTGTATAAATGCCCTTTATTATGTTGAGGAATTTCCCTTCTATTTCTGTTTTGCTGAGAGATTTTATCCGAAACGGGTGTTGGACTTTGTCAAATGCCGTTTCTGCATCAGTGATAGGATCATGTGGTTCTTGTCTTTTGTTTTATTTATGTGGTGGATTACACTGATTGTTTTTCTAATGTTGATCCATGCCTGCATACCTGGTATGAATCCCACTTGGTCCTGGTGAAATTTTTTTTTTTTTATATGTTGTTAAATTCTATTGGCTAGTATTTTGTTGAGGATTTTTGCGTCTGAGTTCATGAGGGATATTGGCCTGTAATTTTCTTTTTTTGTGTGTGGTGCCTTTACCTGGTTTTGGTATCAGGGTTATGCTGGCTTCATAGAATGAGTTTGGGAGTATTCCATCCTTTTCTGTGTTCTGAAATGCCTTTAGTAGTAGTGGCCAACACCATAATTCAAAGGTGTCAATTCTTCTTCAGTCTTCTTTACTCGTTGTCTAGCTTTCACATGCATACGGGGCGATTGAAAACACCATGGCTTGGGTGAGACACACATTAGTCCTTAAAGTGACACCTTTGCTTTATAACACATTAAAGAGGTCTTTGCAGCAGATTTGCCCAATGCAACGCATCATTTGATTTCTTGACTGCTGCTTCCATGGTCGTTGATAGTGGATCCAAGTAAAATGAAATCCTTGATAACTTCAGTCTTTCCTCCATTTATCATGATGTTGCTTATTGGTCCAGTTGTGAGGATTTCTTTTTGTTTTCTCTTTTTAAGTTGAGGTGTAATGCATACTGAAGGCCGTAGTCTTTAATCTTTATCAGTAAGTGCTTCAAATCTTCTTCACCGTCAGCAAGCAAGGTTGTGTCATCTGCACAATGCAGGCTGTTAATAAGCATTCCTCCAATCCTGTTGCCTCTTCTTCATATAGTCCAGCTTCTTGAATTTTTTACTCAGTATACAGATTGAATAAGTATGGTGAAAAGATATATGTATTTGTGTATGCATGAATATATACATACATATGTATTCATATGTATATTAAACCACATAGGGGGCACAGTTATGTATACTTCTTAGGCATCACCAAACACCTTGCAATTTTTTTTTTTTTTTGTTTGAAGGTTTAGGACCATATTGGCATAATATAATTCATTAAGTTTATGTTCTACATCCTACTTTGGTGAGAAGTGTCTGGGATCTTAAACCTTGCAAGTGGCCATCTAAAATACAACTGTTGATCTCTAGTAGTCCGGAACAATAAAGAAGGAAACCAAAAACTCAGAGAAGTAACTAATCTATAAGACTAATAGTCTACATGAACCACTTCCTCATCTATCCTGCTACCCGAATAACTAGATGTTCCCTGGCTTCCACTAATGACTGTTCTAATAGGAGCACAGTGGACGTACCCTGAGAGAATGGGAGCAAAAGTGGAACAGAACTCAATTCTTAAAATGTTTAGAGAGAATGGACTGGTTGAGAGACTAAAGTACTCCCCGAGACTGTCACCCTAAGATACTCTTGAAACCTTGAACCAAAACTCTGCTGAGGTCACCTTTTAACTAAATGACAGAGTGGCTCATGAAATAAAGAACAATGCCCTTGAGTACTGCACTCCTTTAAAAAATCATCTATATGAGACCAAATGGTCAACAATTACTGTGAAGCAAATATGGTAATGTAAGGCGGCAAGGAAACTAGATTACTAGAAATGCAACAACCAGAGCAGAATTAATGAGAATGTTGAAACATTGTGAAAAACGTAATCAATGTCACTGAATAATTTGTATAGAAATTACTAAATGGGAACCGATTTGCTGTGTAAACCCTCACTGAAAACACAGCAAAATTAACGAACGTGGCAGTAGAAAAGTATATGATTATGAAATGTATTGAATTCCACTGCAGTAAGATGGCTTTTTGTTTAGATTGCTGGCCCCTGTTTTTTCATGGGTGCCATCCATGAAGAGCTTGACTACATTATTTATTTTAAAGATAGTGCCATGTTTGTTAATTTTGCTGTGTAAAATATGGATCTTCTGCAGAAGAAAACATACCTGATTGTATATTTCTGATGCTGCTTGGCACTTTGTAATTTGGAAATGTCATTAGCAAAGTCAGCTTCATATGTAGATAATGTTGAATAGACTGCTGCTTAAACAGACGTACGCATGTGAAAAGTATTCTTTGGTTTACAACTGCATTCATTTTCTACAGAATCTATTGTTTGCAGTTTTCTTGTTTTCATGATCAGCCCCAAGCTTCTGCTCATAAAGAGCATCCTAGACTTTTTGGTTTCATATCAGGCTGATCTAGCTGCCTCTGTGGTTTTTCAACAGCCCGCAACCAGGCTAAACTGTACTTAAGAGCATCTTTTAAATAGTTCTGTCCTCCCCATTGTTTACATCTTTAGTTAATTCTAAGGAAATCATTTAATTATCTGGATGTTGATTTTTCTTTTAAAATATGTGTCTTAGTGGTGTTGAATTATTACGCCTGTTCTAGTAATCTTTTAATGTTTGGGAATAAGGAGACAGCAGTAGAAAAGAATAGAGGATAATAGCTTATCTTTTGGGTAAACGTCTTTTGTCATTTAATATAAACTAGATTCAAAGGTTACAATATGGAATTGCTTATGAAATTGGATAAGATGCCTCTGGTATGTTTAGAATTGTGTAGACAAAGGAAAATAGGTTGAAAACTATCATTTTTTGTTTGGCATAGGGTTTTAAGAAGAATTTTTTTTTCTACAGAAAATCTTATGCATCAGTTATCAATCAACATTTCTAAACTCCCAGACTTTGAGAACATCTCAGAGCCCCAAAGTTAGATGTTGGAGGATAATTCCTCATTGACAGAGATGCAGTAACATTCTGTACCCAGCTAATAAAGGGTGCAGCTCATACATGAAAATTGGTAATACATTGTGAACTAGAGGGCAAGAACTGAGTTCTTCTAAAATGATAGTTCTTGGGTTTCTTCTGCCTAAAAACATAAATAGTTTAACATAAAGTATCGTCAAATCCAAGTCAGGAAATAGAACATCCCAGAAAACCTTTGTGTGTTTCTTCCTAATCCATACATCTATTTCCCCCTTAAGTATACCATTGTCCTGACTCTTATGGTAGTCATTTCCTTGCTTTTCTTTATAATTTGTCTATCTTGTTTCTATATATATGTATATGTATAGGTATATATATATATATATATATATATACAGGTAGAAGAGTTGAACTACTCAATGAATAGATAAGAAAGATATTCATAAGCTGTCTTTAAAATCCAAAAAGTATAAACAACCTAAATTGGGTTTTCAAAAGGCTCCTCATGATATAGGACAAGTGAGTGATAAAGTGCTATATGTGGATTGACAAACATACTTTATCTTTGATTTTCAGCAGTTTGACTATGATACACGTGGGTAAGATTTTCTTTGTGTTTCTCTTGCTTGAGGTTTACTGATCTCCTTGGATCTGTGGTTTGTTATCTCTCATCAGTTTTGGAAAATCTTGTGCATTATCTCTTTCAGTATTTCTTCTGCACCACTTGTCTCTCTCCTTATAGTATGACTCCAATTATACGTCTATTAGGCCATCTGATATTGTTTCACAGACTTTAGATTCTTTATTCTTTTTTTCCCACTCTTTCCTCTTTGTGATTTAGTTTGGATAATTTCTATTGACAGATGTCTTTGTTTCTTCATGCTGCTATGATAGAAATACCACAAGTGGGTGGCTTTAACAAACAGACATGTATTTTCTCACAGTGTAGGAGGCTAGAAGTCTGCATTCAGGATGTCGGCTCTAGGGGAAGGCTCTGGGAAAATCCTTGTCTCAGCTTCTCCGGCATTCTTCTTGGCATTCCTTGATGTCCTCCATGTGGTGCCTGTCTTTCATGTTTTTGCTTCTTGTCTCTGTGCCTAGTCTGCTCCTTTAATATCTCAAGAGTGATTGATTTAAGACACACCCTACACTGATGTGGGCTCATTAATATAACAAAACCCGATTCCCAAATGGAGTACACCCATAGATACAGGAGTTAAGATTTATAACACATATTTTGAAGAGACACAGTTTAATCCATAATAGCATGTATTCAAGTTAATTGATTCTTTTGTCAGTTGTGTCCTATCTGTTGATAATCCCTTCAAAATAATTCTTCAGCTCTTTTAGCATTTGTTTAATTTCTAGTGTTTGCATTTGACTGTTTCCCATACTGTTTCTGTCTCTCATCTGAAATTTCCCATCTCTTCACTCCTGTGGTCCATCTTTTCCATCATGTTTTTAATCATATTTATCATAGTTATTTTAAAGTATCTGAAATTTCACTGTCTGGGTCATTTCTAGGTCTGGTTCTGTTAACTATTTCTTGTCCTCACAGTGAGCCATATTCTGTTCTTTTCCATGTGTCCTGATTTTTTGGTTGAGGGTGGGACATTACAGGTTAAAAAAAAAAAAGTTTAAGGTAATATTCATAAGTAATATTTATGTCCAGAAAAAGAAGACCTGCCCCTTGTTTTTTCAAACCACTAGAATGAGAGGGTGGGGGCACTAGGTGAATATAGTCTATAGTTGAGCTGTATCTGGGCTTTGTTATTGCCTTAGTTTGATTCAGTTCACCGTATATTTCAAATGACTTGAGAGAAGAATGAACCTTCCTTTAAACAGTGTTTTTTTGGGATATGAATACCTGGATCATTTCTCTCAGTTCTCCTACCTTTTCCTCAGCCTTCAGTGAACCCTATACATCGGCACTTCAGGGAAGATCTCTCTTAACTTTTCTGCTCTTTGCCCACCCATAAGTAGCCTCAGACTTAGGCCCAATGAGCTTATGCCTCAGAGGATTCTCTCAGTTCTCTTGTTCTGCCTTCATTCATACTTGTGAGCACGTGGTGAAGCCCTGTGAAAAATGATTCTTAAAGAGCTGACACATGACTGCAAACTCTCTTTGTGTTTGGGGCACCTAGATATTTTTGGCTGTCATGCTAGCCTGTATTCAACCTTTAATGTTTTGTTAAATATTCAGCTGTTTTCTTCCTAGCTATATCTCTGATGGTATCCTCCTCTGCTCATTGCTTCACCAAGGATAAAAGCAGCCATGGGTCTCTTTTCTCACATTCTAGATTTTAATCCATTGGGTTTCTCTGTGTCCTCAGCTCTTAATGACTTTAGGAAAAAAAAAAGACTAGATTTTATATGTTTTTTGGTTTGTTATTAGAGTGTTTCAGCTTGTTATTAAAGTGGGAGCAAAATTCTCTTGCTTCTTTTTACACCCTAAGTGAAACTGGGAGTCAGTTTTTTCATGTTTTAAAATAGCTGACATGATGTGTGATTTCATCTGATCTAAGAAGCCATCGGTGGTTCTTAATTTGACATAAATCCATTGATACAGAACAGGAATGCCCACCTGAGGAACTCTTTGTCCTTGAGGTTTTAACTTTGCCATACAGGCTTTTAGTTTGAGTACAACCCATGAATGTAATGTCCAAAGTAAGAAAGTTTTAAAATACGGTATACTTGATTTTGCTCAAATGTAAAGAATGATTAAATAACGATATTTGTAGTCATCAAGCGCAGCCTCTGGCCAGTATTATCAAATATTGCCTGAATATCTCTAGTAAAAAATAATGAACAA
This sequence comes from Elephas maximus indicus, assembly GCF_024166365.1. Taxonomy (NCBI): domain Eukaryota; kingdom Metazoa; phylum Chordata; class Mammalia; order Proboscidea; family Elephantidae; genus Elephas; species Elephas maximus. The sequence goes on from NC_064824.1 coordinate 101,322,637, forward strand.
CTCTTTCATAGGGTACCTCATGCCTCATTCCATTTTGAACAGCTCTATTTTGTAAGCAGTCAATTTTTTTTGTATGCTGAGCTGAAGACTGCTGTCCTTGAACATGCACTAATTAAATCTGGCTATTCTCTCTAACTTTGCAAAACAAGTCCCTTTTTCCACATGAAGACAGCTATTATATCCTTTGAAGTTTTCTCTTTTTCTATGTTGGGCACTTGCAACTCTTTCTGCCCATCACATTTCAGAGTTCTCATACGCTTCACTGTTCTAGTTACTCTCTCCTGGATGTGCTCTAGCTTGTGGACGTCATCCTAAACAGCATTGCTGTAGGCATGATCTGGCTCACAGAATGGAACTAACAAATGAAATATTTGACATGCTCATAATAGCACTGTGATTTAGATATGTGTGTTCCCATTCTGCGAGGAAAATTAGACTCAGCGAAGAAATTTTCCCAAAGTTATATAGTAAGTTAAAGAACTGAGTTTCAAGTCAAATGCTGATTTAACTGCCTACAAAGCCATATTCTTATTACCATTGATAAAAATAATAACTACCATTTGTTGCATAAGTACTATGTTCCAAACAGTGTACTAAGCAGTTCACGATCATTTTCCCATCTAAGCCTCACACCAGACTTGTGAGGTAGTGAACTCAGAAAAGTAAAATAATTTGCTTAATGTCACTGAGCAAGTGGTGTAGAGCCAGGATTTAAATCCAGATGTGATCCCAAAGACTGTGCTTTTAAACATACTGTATAATCAGTGTTTTCCACAATGTATCAGATATTTAAATAGCAATGTCCCAAATCTGTATAAGATCATTTGTATGATTAAAAAATAGATTATGTGCAGTTATCACAAATTTATTATTAATTTTTCTTTCATTTCTTTTGATGCAAAAACATTGCTGATTTGACTATATTGATAGTGTTTCTAAAGGGCAGCCTGTCAGCATTTAGTATTAACAAAATACTTAAAAGGATGAGTATATTTTTTTGTATTCTTTTAGGTCCACCTCATTCATTTAACCAAGATGAGACAATAATCATTGCTTTGGCATCAGTCTCTGCATTAGCTGTTTTGATAGTTGCCTTATGCTTTGGATACAGGATGCTGACAGGTAAAAATCTCACTTTTTGTCCTACTGTATATTTAATGTGTCATTTAATCAGAATCTATTTTCTTCTTTTTAAAAGCTGTGTGTTATAGTAGCTCCCATTCTTCTCTCTGATAAACTTTAAAAATTTTTTATGAAAAGTTTCAAATGTATGCAAAATACCTATCACTTATCTACAGCAGTTACCACATATGGACAGTATTGCTTCATCTATACCCCCCACCTCACTGCCCCATCCCATGCCACTGGCTTATTTTGAAGCAAATCACAGATACCATTTATCTGTTCATATTATCTATCTATCTATTTATCTATATATACTTCAGTGTTATCTCTGAAATGTACAGACTTAAAAAATATATAGGTACAGCACTATTTTCATATCTTAAAAAAAAACAGTAATAACTCACTATCATTAAATGTTCAGTCAATTCTCATAAACTTTAGGTTTGAGAGGTATTTTAGGAAATCACTCATTTGTTTCAATAATTTTAATAAAATCTTCTCTAAAGCTTCTACAATATTTTCTTAAGGTTTTAAACCTCTAAACTAGGTCTGTTGCAGAACCGTCTCCCAGAATTCAGCTTTCAAGTTATTCATCATTCATATTTGTTTATAGATGATTCCTAGTTTAGTAAATACTTTTACTCCCATTAACGTTAAATATAAGTCTTGCTGCTAACCCTCCTGTAGCTCTCCTTTTTAATTGCAATGTAATAAAAAGTGTAATTAAGATCTTCATTTTAAGAGTCACATACTAGTAACTTCTGTTTCCTGTTTCTACAGGAGACCGTAAACAAGGTCTTCACAGTATGAACATGATGGAGGCAGCAGCATCAGAGCCCTCTCTTGACCTAGATAACCTGAAACTGTTGGAGGTAAGGTTGCTGTTAGATCATGGACTTATCTTTCTACTGTCATAGTGCAGTGGGACAGTAACTTCATTTACTCACAAATTCATTTATTCTTTTATTTAACCAACATTTCTTGAGTATCAATTTTGTGCCAACTCCTATTCTAGATACTGGAATATAGGTGAAAAAACTGGGATCTCTCTTACGACTTACATTCTAGTGGGGGAGAGTCTATGAAGAAGTAATTAAGTGAATGTATCATATAATTTCAAGTAGTGGTTAAGTGCTATGAAGAAAAAAAAGTGGGTAAGGAGATAAAGTGATGGAAAGGATATAGAAATTACATCAGAAAAGGGCTTACTGGGCAAGTGACTTTTGAGTAGAGATTTGAACAGACTATAGGAATTAAGATGTGAAATTCTGAGAAGAGTGTGCTAGACAAACAAACCATACCAAAAAAACCCCAAACCTGTTGCTGTCCAGTTGATTCCAAATATTTGTGCTAGACAAACATTCTATAAAAAAAATCCATAGTAGATTCCAAATAAATGTTCCTTGACTGTATGTATGTTGCAAACCCTGGTGGCGTAGTGGTTAAGAGCTATGTCTGCTAACCAAAAGTTTGGCAGTTTGAATCCACCAGGTGCTCCTTGGAACCTCTATGGGGCAGTTCTACTCTGTCCTATAGGGTTGCTATGAGTTGGTATCGATTTGACGGCAACAGATTTGAGTTTTTGTTTTTTTTTTTTTTTTTTGGTGCGTGTATTACATACATTATACGTACATGTGACTATTATAGGGGAACACTGGTGGCACAGTGGTTAAGCACCTGGGTGCTAACTGAAAGTTTGGCAGTTAGAACCTACTAGCCGCTCCACTGGAGAAAGATGTGGCAGTCTGCTTCCGTAAAGATTACAGCCTGGGAAACCCTATGGGGCAGTTCTACTCTGTCTTATAGGGTTGCTGGGAGTCAGAATAGACTCAGTGGCTATGGGTTTTTTATGAATATTACATATTCCATAGAAGTTAATTTTCATTTGTTAATGTCTCAAAAGCTATGTTAAAAATCTTACCATGATGAATATTTTTTATGATCTTTATTAGGAATGGCTCTCTTTATAACTATGGTCCCCAAACCAGTGACCATTTAGTAATAAATAGGATAAATTTGACTATATAAAACATTTAAAATACATTCTGTCTGGGGGGGGAAATACAATAAACAAAGTTGAAAGCCAAATTTGAAAAATATATTTCAACACATAAACAAATAACGAATAAAGAACTGACATAAATCAGTATAAAAGAAACAACTCACAAAAAAAAATCGACAAAAGATATGACCTGCCAGTTCACAAAAGAAGTAAGTGTGGCCAAATAATATACAATAAAATGTCCAACTTGCTAGATAGAAGTGAGTAGTAATTAAACAATGGGATTTTATCCAGGATTGAGTGAAAGAAGCACTCCCAAACATTGCTGATTTGACTATTTATTGACAGAACCTTTTGAAAGGACAGTCTGTCAGTATGTTAAATTTTAACCTAGTAATAGTGTATAAAATATAGCAAACATCCTTAAAAAAGTTATGGTAAATCCCTAACTGGTCTCAATAAAAAGCAAGAGAAATCCTCAGAAGCCACAAAGAAAGAGAATAGGTTTCATTTTGCTGGTTCTTTGTGTATCGAGTAGTTATGGGTTATATCCTGGACGTTGTGAATATTATATTGTGGACTCCCTGGATTCCCTTATTTTCCTCTGAAGTGTGTTGATTTTTGTCTCTTGGGTAGAATCTCAAATCTCATTGCAATTATTTTATCTTTAGCTGGAGTCTGTCCCGTGCATTCACTGAGTTTCTTCCTCTCTGACTCTCTCCTTTCTTGAATTATCCTTTTCATTTTCCAGCAGCTGTAGTTGCTTGAAATTCTGTCCTCTAGTTCCTTGGATCAGAAGGACTATGGATTTTCTATTAAAGTTTTAGCTCACCTGCATAGTGCTGATTTCAGCTTGCCCTCAGGCTAAAAGCCATAAAAATGGGTGACTTAACCCATGCCATTCCCTTCTTCTAAGTGTTGGCTCCCCTCAGAACCTGCCTGCTTTTGTTCATTCTCCAGTGCCTTTATACAATTTTTGTTTGTTTTAGTTGTTTTCTGTGGGAGGGCTGGGTCTGGCAACAGCTACCTCAGCCATACTAGAAGCGGACTTTATTGGTGTTTTGATAGTGGAGTAATTTAAGATGTAAGCAACAGAGAGCTGTGGTATACCATATGGATTTGTGCTTTATTATTTAGTAAACTAAATAATACTCATGTACTTTGGACATATTATCAGGAGGGACCAGTCCCTGGAGAAGGACATCATGCTTGGCAAAGTAGAGGGTCAGGGAAAAAGAGGAAGACCCCCAACAAGATGGACTGACATAGTGGCTGCAACAATGAGCTCAAACATAGCAGCCGTTGTGAGGATGGTACAAGACTGGGCAGTGTTTTGTTCTGTTGTACATAGGGTTGCTATGAGTTGGTATCGACTTGACGCCACCTCACAACAACAACATTTAATAAAATCTTGATTGTTCAATTGTGATATGAATTAACACCTTACACTCTTCAAAAAAATTTACAGCTGATTGGTCGGGGTCGATATGGAGCAGTGTATAAAGGTTCCTTGGATGAACGTCCAGTTGCTGTAAAAGTGTTTTCCTTTGCAAACCGTCAAAACTTTATCAACGAGAAGAACATTTACAGAGTGCCTTTGATGGAACATGACAACATTGCTCGCTTTATAGTTGGAGATGAGAGAGTCACTGCTGATGGACGCATGGAGTATTTGCTTGTGATGGAATATTATCCCAATGTAAGTTCTTCATAAAAGATAAACTGATGTTTATATTAGCTGTCAATCTGACTTTCAAGAGGACCAATGTAGTAAAGAGCTGTGTTGGTTCACAAACTGGTTGTTATTATTTATTATTATTATTGTGCTTTAGGTGAAGGTTTACAGAGCAAATTAGTCCCCCATTCAATAGTTTATACACAGATTGTTGTAGGACATTGGTTTCAATTTCCACAGTGTGTCAGCCCTCTCCCCATTACCCTGAATTCTACATTTCCATTTGTCTAGTTTTCCTGCCCCTTCCTGCCTTTTCATCTTCTCTTTTGGGCAGATGTTGCCCTTTTAGCCTTATATAGGTAATTATTCTAAGGAACACTTTCCTCACAGGTGTTATTGTTTATTTTATAGGCCTGTTTATTGTTTGGCTTCAGTTCCAAGTTACAAGGGTGTCTAAAGGCCATAGTCTTAGGGGTTCCTCCAGTCTCTCTGGACCAGTAAATCTGGTCTTTTTTATGAATTTAAATTTTGTTCTACACAAAAACTTGTTAATAATTGTACTCAATGAGATAAGGATCTCACTCCAGAATGTGAATCAACTACAGCACTAATTATACTGTTTAATTTAGCCCTTTTTAAAATTTTTGATAGCAATATTTTTTCAATGAAGGAAACATGCTTTGATTGACATTCATTCTAGTGCGAGATCCTTATCTGATCACAGACTGATAACATTTTGTGAACAAGCACTTTGAGTAGCATATATATATATGTATGTATGTCCAAAACCACCCAGTGCCATTGATGTATGTATGTGTGTGTATGTATATATATATATATGCTTTCTATTTTCTACTTGTAAAACATAACAATATGATTTATATTTGTACTGGTAAAAGATTAGTGTGTAAAGAGTCTAAAAGAATTATTTTTCTGTCTTTCAATAGATCAAAAATGATTTTAAAGGAAATAACCATTCATAATTTTTAACATTGGAGACTTAATGATCGATAATGTTTAAATTCTCTTTTCCTTTCTATTTTCTTCCTCTTCTCTCAACCCACAAAAATGTCTTACTAACTTTTTTGAGATTCTGAAATGTAGTAATTCGTTAGATCTTCATGGAATCCTTGCCTGTGCAAATCCTTTATCAGCCTACTAACTTATAACCTCATGTTAATGTAAATTAATCTCACTTTTTTATTTTTTGTACTGTTTCCTCTATATAGGGATCCCTGTGCAAGTATTTGAGTCTCCATACAAATGACTGGGTAAGCTCTTGTCGCCTGGCTCATTCTGTTACCAGAGGACTGGCCTATCTTCACACAGAATTACCACGAGGAGGTAAGACAATAAATAGAAGAATAACAACAGTCATGTGGGATCAAAATCCGCAAAGGAAAATTTTAATCATATCTTCAAAGTAAAAGTACATTTTATATTATAGCCAGTTGTTTAAAAGATTAGCATGAGGAAACATATTTGGCATGGAATATGAAGAATAAGAAAAAGAACTTTAAGATTCGAGGGATCATGGATTCCTTTGAGAATTAGATTAAACCTCTGAACTCCTTCCTGTAAAGGTACACATACAGGCATACTTACAAAGTATTTTTTATGATTGTAGGGGGTCCTCAGACCCCTCAAAACCCCACCTATGATTCAGGTTAGGAACTTCTCAGCTAGGCTATATATGTGTTTTTTTTTGTTTTTGTTTTTAGGGTTCTTTTTATCATTGTGCTTTAGATGAAGGTTTACAGAGCAAATTAGTTTCTCATTAAACAATTAATGCACATACTGTTTTGTGACATTGGTTTCCAACCCCATGACATGTCAACACGCTCCCCTTCTTGACCTTGGGTTCTCCATTAACCAGCTTTTCTGTCCCCTCCTGCCTTCTTGCCCTTGCCCCTGGGCTGGTGTACCTACTTAGTCTCATTTTGTTTCATGGGCTTTTCTAATCTTTGGCCGAAGGTGAACCTGTGGAATGAATTCAGTACTGATTTTAAAGGATTTCCAGGGGCTATATTCTCGGGGTTTCTCCAGTCTCTGTCAGACCAGTAAGTCTGGTCTTTTTTTTTTTTTTTTTGGTGCCAAGTAACTGTGTTTTGATAAAGGAATGTGGATAAAAGCGAAGTATGACATTTTCAGGACCTTCCCCTAAAAATCCTCTTAGGCAATCCTCTATGAATTCTCTCCTTTCACTTTTCTGCCAGTTTGTTACAGAGAGTTCAGTGGAGGTCTTGAATGTGGTCTAGGCTATATTTTGTTTTCCTTGTATTTATTGTGTTTATTTAAATAAACTACAGTGCGTTACGACTTCTGTATTTTTAACAGCTCTTGGATCCTTATTCTATGGCTTGTTCTTTAGTATGAAACCTAAATGTATCTTTTTTATAAGTCAGTGGTTCTGTTAGCTAGAATTTGGTTTTGTCAAATCTGTCAGAAAGTAACAGTGGCTTCAGTAAGAAAGAATTTTTTTTTTAATGTTATATAAGAATCTAAAGTAGATAGTCTGGGGTTGTTTGGGCAGCATCAGTATTACTAGGGCCCCAGTCTCCCATATTTTTTCTCCACCGCCCTTTATATATGGCTTCCATTTTCAAGGTGACCTCATCGTTCATCGTGCTGTGTTCTAGTCAGAAGGAAGAAGGAAGGGGAAATAGAAGGGATTGTTCCCTTCTGCCTCCAGAAGTCCCACTCTTATGCTTACGTATTGTTGCCACACTTAACTGCAGAGAAGACTGAGAATACAGTTTTTTTTATATGGGTGCATTGCTGCCTCAAATAAAATTGGTTTCTCTTACTAAGTAGGGAGAGGAGAAAGGATGGTAGGGAATAAGCCTTGCCAATGTTTCACACTGTGTGGTTTTGTTCGTGCTGTAACTCTTGTGTTGCTTAGCTTCAATGTACATTTTTGCTAGTTGTTCAGAGCACTGTTTAGTACACTTGCTTTCTCACTTTGTTTCAAAATACACCTCAGATCACCGGCACCTCTAAATTAGCTTTGCTGTGAAAATTCTGTCTCCATGCTTTGTTAAGCTTTCATCCATTACAGCATATTCTTGTCATTTTATAATCCAGAACATTGCTTTTTTAAGCCTCTCTGTCCTCTGTTGTGAAGAGAATCCTTAATGTATCAATTTCTTAGGTCTTTGTTCCGTGTGTAATAGCTGTGGGTCTTTTCTAGCTGACAATTCATATATAAATACTATCTCCTGAATAATTTATTAGTTCGTTTATCCTGATATCTTGCTTTTCCTGAATACAGAATTGACCACCGTTATTGCCTGTGTCAGCAACTTGATGCACTTGCTGTAGTGCTTTAGCACATTAACAATTTGGACTCTGTTCCCTTACCCTTAAAGATTATCATAACTCCTCCAGAGAGCTGGCTTCGCACAGAGTTTAAAATACATCCTAATCCCACTTTTCAAGGCTTGCATAATTCAGCAAGGCTTTTAGTCAAACACTGGCAGAAAAGAATGATTGTCTTAAAATGAGTTTTATTTAAACAGTTATTACTCTGAAACATTGCCTAACATTAAACAGTTACCTTTTTTAAAGCTGAGTATATAAATGCCATTGAATATGACATAAATATAGTAGCCATTTGAATTTATGGTTTTACCTAATTATTTAAAAAATATTCTTAACTATTCCATACCATTTTGAAACATTTTAAGGTGTTCTTTCAGAGAACTGTATTCTGCTCAGTATCCTCAGATGTGAATTTGCTGGTTAGGGTAGAAGTTTGGTAGCTAGGAATAATGCTATTAATACTTATTCATCTGTTTGTTACTTCAGAATAAGGAGGAACTGAACCTGTTTATTTATTTGTAATTTAGAGTAATTGGTTCTATGAGTTTTTTTTTTCTTTATGATAATAGCAATGTACTCTAATTACAAAAAAAAAATCTAATGAAGAAAACATGTATAGATCATTCAAAAACCTCACCAGAAAAATTACTGTTAACTAATTTGCGTGTATCTTTCCAAGTTCTCCTTTGCTCTGTGTGTGTGTGTCTCTGTGTGTGTGTGTGTGTAAATATCCACAAAGAGACTATTTTTTGTCCAGGTTTTATTTTTTACTGTAATTAAAATAATATCATATCATGCTTTCCTTTGACAGATTTGCTTATGCAGGAAAGGCTTTGCTTAGTACAGTGCTGTGGTCCAGGGTAAAATCACTGTATGTTCTGCCCCTTTCTTGCTACCATCCCCCCCCCACCCCAAAGCTTAAAATGAATAGTGAAGGTACGTTAAAATGAAAAAGACTTCTCCAAAGGACAGTCAATAGTTCACTCTTCCCTTTGCTTTGGTGATGGTAGGAAGGGTAGTGTCTGGAGTTTTATCTTGTCTCTTCTCTGTTCTCTCTTTCCCCTTTCCTTTCTTTCAAATAATAGCAAGAAGCACAACCCTGTCTCCCCTTCTGCCTGTCTCACTGGCTCAACCTGCTCCCTGTCATTGGCCTGGTTTCCCAAAAGTGTGAGATCTTTTAATTTAAATACTGACTTGGTATCAGTATATAAACATTTTCCAGTGTCTGCATTAATTTTCCTATCATTATACCACATACTCTTCCATTGTGGTTTTATCCAGAGTGAGGAATACAACTCTTACAGGAATTGAGTAGAAACCAAGTTAGTACAAGCTTTAGAAGGAAGCCTGGAAAGGAAGTGGGAAGGGGAGAAAATGAGAAGGAAATTAACTTTTAGATGAAGAAACATGGTAACTCCTATTTTTTTCTTCCAGTTGTGCTGTCGCTCTATTTTTTTGTATCAAAGGAATCAGTATCCTTTCCAGTTTCCTTGTTGGTGAAATTGTAGTCTGTACCTACTAATGAGAATAATAAATCAAAATACTGAGTCTATTTGTGCCTAAATACAAACACAGAATTATTATATACATTGTTTACATAAGAATTTCAGAAACTGCTATAATTTTTTTCATTTCAAGAACTATAGATTAATACAAGGTTTATAAAAGATGTCTATATAGATAGGAAAAAGCAGTGTAGCATTTATCATGTGTCTACTTTGTGCCAAGCTTTTTAAATCCAGGTAGAACATGTTCTCTGTCTACCTTCAGGGACCGTATAGTCTAGTGATAATGTGAAAAACCAAAAACCAACTGCCATCAAGTCGATTCCTACTCATGCTTGTTTTAGACAAGTTGGCTTTTGTTGTTGTTTTTTATACCAAATATTCCTTCCTCTCCTGCCTTCTTTTGCTACCCTAGAAATGAAGAGAAAACCCCAGTGCGTGTTAGAGTTAGAAACAGTATGTTGGCTATTAGGTATAACTGAATGTTTAATACTTAGTTAACTGTACATACGAGAAGAGTTGTATTGTAAAATATATTAGGAAACAGTGATGATTGTGAGTTTAAGTCTCTTGTGTCATTTTTTGGTATTAGAAAATTAATGGGAAGAACATTAATACCATCTTCTATATTTTCTATATTCATGTAGTTTCTATTATCTACATTCTCATTTCATATCCAATATAGCACACAACAACAAAAATATGTATGTAAGTATAAATAAATATTTGAAATTATCCAAACAGATCATTACAAACCCGCGATTTCCCATCGAGATTTAAACAGCAGAAATGTACTGGTGAAAAATGATGGAACCTGTGTTATAAGTGACTTTGGGTTGTCCATGAGGCTGACTGGAAATAGACTTGTACGCCCAGGGGAAGAAGATAATGCAGCCATAAGTGAGGTGAGTTTGTACAAAAGGTATCACACTGAAATACTTTGTAAGCACAATGAATTGAATTTAAAAATCCACTTAGCACTCAGGACTATTTTCCATATATGCTGCCATCCATGTGTGCTATAATGTGTGATGTAGTCTGTTATTGCAGCATATTAGGAATTACAAAATTAGGGAATACAAAAAGATATTGCATAAAGTCCTTCATAAAGTTCATCAGTTCTTTTTGGAAATCACTGTCATTCCAACTTGTTTTGACAAGCATTAGAAGGAATTTTGTAGGAACTGATCTTTTTTTTTTAGTTTGGTTAAGTATGTATATAAGAAAATATTTGTCATTTCAACATTTTTTATATGTACAATTTAGTGGCATTAATTACGTTCATCAAGTTGTGCAACCATCAGCACTATCCATTTTCAAATTTTTAGCTCAGTGCCCCCTAACAATGTAGGGAACTGATGTTATTTTAAAACATTGTGTTTTAGGTGAAAGTTTACAGAGCAAATTAGTTTCCCGTTCAACAAATTGTACACAGAGTGTTCCATGACATTGTTTGCAATCCCCACAGTTTGTCAGCACTCTCCCTGTTTCTGCCTAGGTTCCCATTTCCTTTCATCTGGTTTTCGTATTCCTTCCTGGCTTCTCATCTTTACTTTTGGGCAAATGTTGCCCTTCTGGTCTAGTATAATTGTTTGTTCTATGAATCATGTTCTTTTTGGGTGTTATTGTTTATTTTACAGGCCTGTCTATTGCTTGGTTGGAAGGTGGTTTCTGGAATGGATGTAGTTCCAAGTCAGAGGGTTGTCTTAAGGCCATAGTCTGGGAGTAGAACTGATTTTTGAAGCAAGAATAAAGTTGCCAAGTTTGAGCTGGTACAGTCAACCTTCTGATGACATAATTTCCTTTTTGAAAGTCTACAAACATAGGCGAATGTATGTGTGGTATAGTCTGTCATTGTAGTATAGCTTCTCAGTTTGTGGCAGACAATGTAAATGAGTCACAGTCATAACCACATTACTTTGTGTGAGCCATTATTAACCATTCTTTATAGCTCTCCACTGCTTATAGTAGACTGGAGATTCCTCTGAGTATGTCAACCCTAAACCCTAGAGAGAGATGTTGGGATCACGCTCCATTATCCTTATGCCTAAAGTTCAGGAACTTCAGTCATTCTCCCAATATTCTCTTACACAAAAGCCACAGCTCCAGATGGCTTTGCCAGATGCCAAACCAGAGCAGTGGGCACTGTTGTAAAGATTATGATAATTACATGGAATATTTATTAGAAACTAGAGGCTAAAGATTGATAAGACAGAAATACACTGTATTGCTTTTCCATTGAAATCAATTGTTCTCAACCAGGGGTGATTTTGTCCCTCAGGGGACATTTGGTAATATCCAGAGACATTTTTGACGGTCACAACTGGGGAGGGGAGGATGCTATTGGCCTCTGGTGGGGTCTGCCAAACATCATACAATGCACACAGTAGGCTCCCCAAACAAAGAATAGTCCAAAATGTCAGTGGTGTTGCTGTTGACAAACCATGGTTTAAATGTAAAAGTTAGAGTCAGTGATAGTGCCTAGAAATTATGGTCACTTTTATTCTTAGAGGAAACCCTGGTAGTGTAGTGGTTAAGTGCTAGGGCTGCTAACCAAAGGGTGGGCAGTTCGAATCCACCAGGCGCTCCTTGGAAACTCTGTGGGGCGGCTCTACTCTGTCCTGTAGGGTCGCTATAAGTCGGAATTGACTCGAGGGCACTGGGTTTGGTTTTCTCTTTTTTTTTTTTTATTCTTAGAATTTCTAAGGCCTCCAACGTACATACCCTGTGATTTATCTTTATTCATAACTTATCAGAGAAGCACATTTAAATTTTTATTTTCTTAAATTACACAAGGGCAAGTGATAAATGAATGGATTCTCATTGTGAAAGTTTCTGATGATAAAAAGTGGAAATCCCTTCAAATGCCCTCCCTACAAATAATCACTCTTACAATTGTGGGACATAGTGTTCCTATCCTTATCTCTACACTCACATATATATGTCTATACGTATGTAAATGCATTTTTGTGAGTTTTAAAAATATTAAATGTTCATATTGTTTTGTAATTTTTTTTACTTACTATTTCTTACAGAGTTTATGTTACACACAGGAAGATCTAGCTCATTTTTTATGATCAATGAGTAGTATTCAATAAAATGGATTTACCACAGCTTAACTATTCAGGAAGGGCACTTTATAGATGAAAAATCATGTATAGAAAGGGTCACTGACACACTTAGGGTCAAATCACATATCATTGACATTATTAAAATTTACATGTAACTTCTGGTCTAATGCCTACCCTTCAGAGTGTGTTACATTCTGTTACTGAAAAAAATCGCTCTAATCTATCAGGTTGGCACAATCAGATATATGGCACCAGAAGTGCTAGAAGGAGCTGTGAACCTGAGGGACTGTGAATCAGCTTTGAAACAAGTAGACATGTATGCGCTTGGACTAATCTATTGGGAGATATTTATGAGATGCACAGACCTCTTCCCAGGTAAGAGAACTATTGTCAAAAGTTGGTATGTTCTGAAGTGAAGCAGTTATGTCTTCTTTCTCTAACTACATTAAATAACTTTTATGTAAGAATCTTTTTAGTTTCATTTAAACCTTTAGTTCATTGCCATCTAGTGTTCCTCGATATTATTAGCAGAAGGATGTGAATCAAGAATTTTTTTTTTTTTTAAAGGACTTGAAGTTTGCTTCTGAGTACAATTTAATTAATTGCCCATAGCTTATTTAGCTGTGTTTAGTTTGGTCTTTGATTGCTTTAGTAGTCATTTTCCTTGTGCACCCTCTGAGCATCTGAGACGAGGTATACTTATGATGTTTCCTGAGTTGACCCAATAGGGAATTAGAAGTAATGAATTATCCACTGTGAACATTCTGAACATACTTTCCTTCCTTCCTTCCTTTTTTCCTTCTGTCTCCCTCTCCTCCTCCCCCTTCTTTCTCTTTTTTTTACGTGAAAGAACCCTCATGTAATGTGAATGCTTGCTTGAGACTTATTTAAAATAGTAAGATTAGTTTATTGTTTTACTCCCCTTGTTAGGATTACATCACTGTTGTTATAGTCATATAGAAACCTATAATAGTTACCAGTCTGTGGATTGAATTTCTATATGCTTTACAAAATTATTTGATATATATGGTCTCTACCTTTCAGGAATAAATACCATTAAAAGAATAGAAAAAGGAAAAAAAAATCAAGTAAGCCAGCATTAGACAAATCTATGAAATGGAGCTATTTAATAAAAGCAGATTAATAGTGGGGTGGAATTGTTTTTCTCTAAAGATATTAAGCATTAAAAATTAGTTTATAATTCTAAAATATAGTAAAATAAATTAATAATTATTTAGATTAATTAAAGGTCAATCAGTTATTATTTAGAAGTACATTTCCCAGTTAATTGGAAGTACAGAGTTGTCAACTGCGGTGTTTTTCTAAAAATAGCAGCAATTGCAATAGTATCAGAAGTATTTTATTATTATTGGAAATTTGGCCACAGCTTTTTTTTTTTTTTTTGATATTCTGATCCAGAATTTTTGTTTTAGAGGCATATCTGACTAAAGTGATGCTCTCATCAACATTAGCACACTGCCATCAGCAACATTATTTGAACAACTGCTTCATTAAAAAAACAACTTTTGATCTGATAAAAAGGAGCAATCTCAGATGTTTAAATGGAGAAAGGCAATTAAATCTTGTTTGCAGAAGACTATTTTAGCAGATATATAGGATGAATTGAAATAGAACTGGAGGGGTTTAAATAGGAAGAAGAAAAGAGTTGCATTAAGATATGCTAGAATGCTGGATATGAAAATGGGAAAAAAGGGGCACATCTGAGAGAAGGTGTCTGTGGTTCTGGTTAGCTGTTGGTAGGAAAGGGGCCTAAGGAATTGAAAAAGATTTGTAAGTCTGAGAAATAGTGAGGGTAGCAGCCAAGAACTTAGGAAAGAATATTGGTTTACATTGGAAAGATGAGTTAATTATGGAGACCTTTGGATGGGGTATTGATAGAATACTGAAGAAAAATTTTTAAAGAAATTAAAGAGGATGTTGAGAGAACTAAGATTAAAATGATTATTTGGGAGTTGTCTATATATAGATAGTAATTGAGTACATCTCTGTTTTTATCCTAAGGGGGTAAATGAACAGAGAGAAAAATTGGTGATTAAAGATTTAATGTTGAGGTCACCCCAAGAAGAAGACAAATGATCAGGAAAATAGTGAGAAAATTAAGAAATCATAGTGTCTTGGAAGTCAGTGTTAGAAAGCTTTAAGAACCAAGATTGGTGGCAATAGATGTAACTAAAAGGTCTAAAGGAAATAGAACTGTAGAATGATCTTTGAATTTGAGCAGGAGGAGGTCATTGGTATTCATATACGAGTTTCTGTTGGATAACCCAAAACCAAACCAAACCCGTTGCCATCGAATCGATTCCAACTCATAGCGACCCTATAGGATAGAGTAGAGCTGTCCCATAGAGTTTCTAAGGAGCGCCTGGTAGATTCGAACTGTTGACTTTTTGGGTAGCAGCCATCGCACTTAACCACTATGCTACCAGGGTAGGGAACACAGGAATCATATTACAGAAGATATAAAAAACAAAAAAGAAAATAAAACAAACCCATTGCCATGGAGTCGATTCCGGACTTAAGGCACTCCCATGCGTTACGGAGTAGAACTGCTCCCTATGGTTTTCTTAAATGGTATCTTTAAGAAAGCAGATTGCCAGCCCTTTCTCCCGTGGTATCTCTGGGTGGGTTTGAACTGCCAACCTTTAGGTTACTAGTCAGATGCAAACCATTCGTGCCACCCAGTGACCTCACAAAGGCTATCCAAACCAAACCAAATCCATTGTCGTCGAGTTGATTCCACTGACTCATAGCAACCCTATAGGATAGAATAGAACTGCCACATCGGGTTTCCAAGGCTGTAATCTTTACAGAAGCAGACTGCCACATCTTTCTTCCACGGAGCAGCTGGTGGGTTTAAACCACTAACCTCTTAATTAGCGACTAAGCGCTTAACCACTCCACCACCAGGGCTCCTTTACAGAGGATATAAAAACCCAGCCACTCCACCACCAGGGCTCCTTTACAGAGGATATAGGAGAGAAAATTATGAAAAAAGCAGAGTCAGGGTTTACAGAGAACTCTTGAAAATTTTATCAGTGAAGTAAAATGGAAGTTGAAAAAGATCCCAAAGAGGTATTAGTAAACTCAGAGAATAAATAGCATATAATAATTGTAAAATTCTTATAAAATATTTTAGAAGTTTTTATAGTTTACTTCTAAATGCAGTGCATGTTTCGTTATGAAAAGAAACGCTATGAAAACAAAATCTGCCTTTTTCTGAAGAATATAAGAAAAATAAATGAATTAGGTATCTATATTACAAGGAAAGAGTGAAATGCTGCAGTGTTTGAGAGGGAGAAAGGAAAAAGGAAATGAGAGAGAAAAAGGAAGAAAGAAAACAAGTAGGTAGAGGAGGTTACTGAAGAAGTTCTTAACTGCTAGAGACATAATTATAATTAACAAGTGACAGATGGGGTGAGAGGCAGGGATGGTATCTGATATTCTTAGATATGCTATCTATTTTTGACAATTTGAGAGAAAATGAGATTGTAAAACTTCTCTTGAAAAATCCAGTGATTATAAAGTTTAAAAGAAATCCAGCACCCTTTGAACTCAATACTGAAGTTATTCCTGAGGTTTACCCCTCAGCCAAAGATTAGACAGGCCCATAAAATAAACAATCATACACGTAGCTGAACTGTGTATATGAGATTAAATGGGCATAGCAGCCCAGGGGCAAGGATGAGAAGGCAGGAGGGGACAGGAAAGCTGGACAAATGGAAATGGGGAACCAGGGTCGAGAAGGGGAGAGTGTTGACATGTCATGGGGTTGGCAACCAGTGTCACAAAACAATATGAATATTTGTTTAATGATAAACTAATTTGCTTGTAAACCTCATCTAAAGCACAATAAAGAGAGAGATAAAAAAAATAATAAAAGAGATCCAGTAAGACTAGTATCTCCCATGATGATGTTGTTTTCTGTTAATATTCATCTTTGCATCTCTGGTGCCTAAAACTAAGTTAGCTCCAAACAAGTACCTATGGAACAATTAGATTTAGGACTATGTAGATATAATGGAAATTTATTTGATAATTCTTACTGTCGCTCTTTCCACGATTGTGCATGAATTTTACTTAGCAAATTTTCTAGTTATAATGAGTTAATACAAGGAAGCAAACTCGTGGGCTTTGAATTATTCTACTAAGCCAGCATTTCAAGAAAAAAATAACTAATGAACAACATTTGGAAGGTATGTGTGTGTGCTGTGTGTATATCTCAAAGAGACAGATCAGATACACTAGTAAAAATCTTATAGTTCACAGATGGTATGGGTTGAAGTTTTATCATACTAAAGGAAGAAAGTGAAATACTAACTGGCATGATTTAATCCTTCAGCTTGGTCTTTCAATTTCAGTGTTGATGGTTATTAATCAGAAGTAAGTATATGAGCCCTGATGGCAAAGGAGTTAAGAGCTCAGACTGCTAACCAAAAGGTCGGCAGTTCAAATCCACCAGCCACTCCTTGGAGACCCTGTGAGGTAGTTCTACTCTGTTGTATAGGGTTGCTATGAATTGGAATCGACTCAGCGACATACAACAACAAGTATCTGCTTAGATGTTTAGACTATGTGAAAATATCACTTGTATTTTTGATAGCCTAGTATTCCAGTATGGAGTATTGTCTGATTTAATGTTGAAAGATGAGCCCCTTAGGTTGAAAGGCAGTACATAATAGCCACAACAAGGGACTCAAACATACCAGTGATCATGAAGATGGCACAGGACCAGTCAGTGTTTATACATAAGATCAGAGCCGACTCGATAGCAACTAAAAACAACAGTCTTCAAAAAAACTTGGGCTATACTGCATATATTACAGAATTGATCTTTGTAAATATTTTTTAATATTGGTGGAGGGCAAATATTGATGGGTTATTTTGGATAATCAAATAGAAACAAAGCTTAAATTATATGTTTTGAACATACTTGTAGTGACATTTGGGTCACTATAACTTTGTATTATCTCCGTTGTGAGTGAGATAAGGAAGGCAGACATTGCCATTTTGCTGACAGAAAAACTGAATCACAGAATAGTTAAATGACTTTTCCAAGGTAGAGATGAAGCCAAGATTAAAACCTAAATGCCTTATCCTTCATCCTGGTGTTCTTCCTTCTAATTTATCCTATCATTTTTAATGGGCTAGTGAGAATGGCAAGGAGTTTTCCTATGTTCTTGGTCAAGATTTCGACTAGACCATTGGATTTCTAAGTGTTGGTCCCAGAGGTCATCTGCATGGCTCAATATGTTTACTGTTGTTGTTATTGTTAGGTGCTGTCGATTCCAACTCATAGTGACCATGTAGGACAGAGTAGAACTGCCCCATAGAGTTTCAAGGAGCAGCTGGTGGATTTGAACTGCCAACCTTTTGGTTAGCAGCCAAACTCCTAACCACTATACCACCAGGGCTCCATGTTTACTAATATATTTAATTTTATCACATTTTATAAAAATCAGAAGCCTCTCATCATAAGCAGCTAATTGTGCTTATTTGGTGATGAATGAGGTTATTAAACAGTGGTGGACTGGTTAATGACATTTAAAATTCTTGATCTAAATACTTCTTCTTAAGAGGAATTTTTAAAAAAAAAAACCAGCATATTGATTTTTCTGTAAAATGGCCATTATCATAAAAATTTTTGTGACATTTGATACCACCTGGCTGGATGATAATAGAGTTAATGACGAAATGAGACATGGTGACTGTACAGCCTACTCACTTATATTTGGTTTTACAGACATATTTGTTGTACTAGAACTTGGACTTTCTCCCCATCTTCACTGCCCACATCCCTGTGTGGGATCAGAGTTCAAGAATATATTGAAGTATTAAGTACATCTTAACTGGTTGCCATTGAGTTGATTCCAACTCATAGTGACCCTATAGGACAGAGTGGAATTGCCCCATTAGGTTTCCAAGGAGCAGCTGGTGGATTCAAACTGCCGATCTTTTGGTTAGCAGCCTGAGCTCTTAACCACTTCGCCACCAGGGCTCTAAGTGCATCTTAAGTATATAATAATCTTTATCCCCTACATTTAATAATGTTAGAAACCCTTTAAAAATAGCTGCCCATCACTTAGGTCCCTAGGTGATTTAAACGGTTTATACTAGACTGCTAACCTAAAGGCCTGGAAGACAGGCCTGGCAATCTGCTTCTGTTAAGATTACAACCAGTGTGGTAGACAGTATAATTGGTACTTATAGTCCTATTAGATGTTTCATGTGATCTGTAAAGATGCCTTTAAATCTATCAATTTTCCATTTAAATGTGACTGATATTTGGATAATGGCTAGCCCAAACATTGATTGCTATAGCGCTGATATGCTTTACTTATTTTGAGTGGTAACATTCTCAAAATAAATAAAATTTGCTTAAGTGGAAAAAAAAGAAAAGAAAAGATTACAAAAAGAAATCCGTATGGAGCATTCTACTCTGTAACATATGGGGTCACCATGAGTCAGAATAGACCTGACCACTACTAACAACAACAGTCCATCGTTTAAACTGCCTTTTGGTTTATCTACTGTCTTAGGGTTCTCTAAAGAAACAACTAGTAAGGTGTGTGTGTAGTTGTATGTGTGTGTAGAGGGAGATGGAGATTGGTTTATTTTAAGGAATTGACTCACACAATTGTGGGAGTTGGCAAGTCTAAAATCTGTAGGTCTGGTGACAGGCTATAGAATGGAGATTTCTATAGTCTTGCATTCCAAAATCCATAGGTCAGGCAGCAGGAAGAATGAAGGAGTGGAGGGGTTCTGGAAAGGTACTATTTATAGTCTGGAGGTATAATATAAGCCTAGGCAAAACTCCCTTTTTTCTCTTAAGGTCTTCAAATGACTGGATGAAGTTTTACCTACTTATGTAGTGTATAATCTACTGTACCTCAGGCCAAATAATTTAATCACATGCAACTATTTCATAACAGCATCTAGACGAGTGTTTGACCAAACATCTGGGCACCGTGGCCTAGCCAAGTTAACACATAGAATTAACCATCACATCAACAAACATTTTGAGACTGTTGTCAGTAAAGCATTTATTAATAATGCATTAAACCTACAACAGTGTCTCTTTAGGATTTCTATATGTGCCTGAAGGAGTTAAAAAAAAAAAAAAAGTATTGTCACAATGTCTTTGCTTATACGGTATAAGAAATACCCTGTTATTCTATCATTTTATGATAACTGGAAATTTTATTCTGTGCTTTTCTAAAAATACACAGGTGAATCTGTACCAGAATACCAGATGGCTTTTCAAACAGAAGTTGGAAACCACCCCACTTTTGAAGATATGCAGGTTCTGGTGTCCAGGGAAAAACAGAGACCCAAGTTCCCAGAAGCCTGGAAAGAAAATAGCCTGGTAAGAAAAAACTAAATTATTAAAAACAGGAGTTCTGACTGAATATGTTCTAATGTTGTTTGAAGCAAAAATAGACTGTTAATAATGATAATAGTTTTTAGGGTTGCCTAATGCCAGAAATCCAATTTAACTTGATTTTTATAATGTTACATGTTTTCAAGTTTTTCAATATAAGAAGTCTCTTTTTTTAGTTTAGTTTCAGTACTATTTAGAGAGACTAATGGATGTGTCTGAAGTTCACCAGATTGGATTAGCAGCCGGAATAATTAACATGTTAATATTTTAAATGTTGTTGAAATTCCATCTTCTCTTGAGAGTGATAACAAGAAATGTTAATTAGCACATACAGATTCAATGGCTAATAGAAATTTAGGCTAGGTAATAGAAACCAAGGGATAGCCTATAAATTCTGCTTATTATAAATGCAGTTCACGACACTGAAGTCTCTTCAGATTCCTGCCATTTGAGTAAAATTGTTGCTATAACGCTGAAAAAATCTTACAAACATTTACACTTACACACACATGCACTTCCACAGTTTACTTTTTGCATATGTAGGATCAAAGGTTAAGCTCCCAGCTGTTAACCAAAAAATCAGCTGTTCAAACCCACCAGTGGCTTGGAGGGAGAAAAGACCTGGCGATCTGCCTGTGTAAAAATTACAGCCTAGGAACCCTGTGGAGCAGTTCTGCTCTGTCATGTAGGGTTGCTCTAGGTCGGGATCAACTTAATGGCACACAACAACAGAAAGAGCAAGAATCGTCTTATTATCCCTGTCATTTCTGAAGTTTTTTTGTTTTGTTTTTACTTTTGGACACATTCATGTCAACACTTAATATCTGTCTCATTCTTTCCATTTGGTCAATATTCCATTGTGTAATGTATCATAATTATTTAATTACTCCTGATTGAGGAGAATGCCCTATACTTATTTTTGAAACAATTTTTTAAAAGAATTAAAGTATGCCTATACATGATAAACAAAAAACAAGTTAAATAGAATATTAAAAAGGAAATGGAAAAGACTACCTATCTTTACCACCACTCTCCCAAAGTAACCCCCTTTAGCAGTCATCTTCTTTTTTTTAATTTCCTCTTCTACAAGTTACCGTTAAAACTTTAAATGATATATTTATTCCTATTTAGGTTATCTCTAATTAATCATTTCCCAGTTTTGTAATATTGTATCTATTATTAAGTCATTTATGTTTTCATTTTTAAAAAATCATATTTGTTGCCGTCGAGTAAATTCTGACTCATAATAACCCTGTAGGACAGAGTAAAACTGCCCCATAGGGTTTTCGAGGCTGTAATCTTTACGGAAGAGGACTGCCGCATCTTTCTCCTGCAGTGCAGCTAGTGAGTTTGAACTGCTGACCTTTCAGTTAGCAGTTGAGCACTTAACCTGCTGCACCAGAGCTTTGTTTTGTCTATAAGTTGATGTAAAAATTAAACTTAAAAAGTCAGAATTCTGCAGAATTATGATTATGTAAATATTCACTGCACAATAAAGTATTGTGCTGAGACTCCTAGAGAAGGAAATATAAATCCTATATTAGTTACTACTGTGGAGCCCTGGTGATGCAGTGGTTGATCGTTTGGCTGCTAACCAAAAGGTAGGCAGTATGAATCTACCAGCTGCTGCTTGGAAACCCTGTGGGCCAGTTCTACCCTGTCTTGTAGGGTCGCTATGAGTTGGAGTCCACTCAATGGCAACGGGCTTGGTTTGTGGTTTTCTGTTGGTTACTATGTAGTATAAGCTCCTGCCTGTTGAGGGAGAATGTTTCAAAAGTCACTATCCAAGAGATTGATTCTCTTTGATTTCTTGTCATCTTCCTTTTTCCTAGATTCTACTCAGAAGCAACATTTTAAAAAATCTTGTGTTATTTCTCTTTCTTATAAATCATTTTTTTCTTTAATGAAGTTTCTCCTTAAGTAATGTGTGTTAATATATGCAAGAGTGGTAAATATTTTGAATCCTTGTATGTTCAAAAATGTTTCTGTCTTGCCCCCTCACACTTGAGTAATAGTTTAGCTAGGTAATGGTTTCAAGATAAAAATAAGTTTCCTCACAACTTGAAACAAACTACTCCATTGACCTTTAGTATCCAGCCTTGCTAATGAGAATTCTGATGCCAGCCCATCTCATTCCCTTGTTTTTTGTCTTGTTATATATATTTTATCCTCGTTTTCTCCATAAGCTTTTAAGGCTTTTACTTTATCTCTGGAATTTTGAAATTTTACCTGAATGTATTTAAGCTTGCATCTTTTCACAGATGTTTTTATTGGTACTGGACATGTTGTCAGCTTGAAAATTCAGAACTTTCTCTAATTCTGAGGAATTTTCTTATGTTATTTTAAATATTATTTCCTCTCTCCCATTGCCTCCTTCTGGGATTCCCGCTAGTCAAATAATTAGATTGCCTGATGTTCAGATTTCAATTCTTTTGTTGAATTTTCTGCTATTTTGTTCTGACTTGTTCAAGATTTACTCAGCTTTACCTTTCAAGTCACTGATTTATTTTTCACCTTACCATTCTATTAGTCATCCGTTCATTAAATTTTTAATTTCCGCAGTCATAACTTCTAAAAATTGTTATTGTTTACTTATTCATTTTAAGAATTTAATAGCATTTTTTGTATCTCTGGAGGTGTTAGAATTCATGACACAATACAGATTAATTTTCTTGACTTTGAAGAACCAAAAAAAAAGGCAATTTAAATAATTTTACTATATATTTTCACATTTCAATTTTAGGTTGTCTTTTTAGGGTTAGAAAATTTTTGTTTTGGATCCTGACGTAGGTGATGTGGTAACATGTCAGAGAGAGGCTGGAGAGACATTATGTGTTTCCATACACGTTTAGTTTGAGTGTTTTCTTCGTTGGTCGTCTTTGTCAGTAGACTACCTTCAAGAAAGCCTTTTCTTTCAAATGAGATTAAAATCCTTTTCAGGTATGAGGTAATGGAAGGAACTGTTACCAAGCACCTATGCCCAAGATTGCCTCCAAACTGTAGTCCTGCTATGGGAACTGGGACAAACCCTTACAAGGTCCCTGGCAGCAGGCAAGAGGCTGAATCCTCTATCAGGATTAATTAGAGGGGCCAGCCTCACAGTAGAATATTCCTCAAAGAAAATTCTCTTTGTGAAATTTTATTCTAGTATGCAACTTCATCTTCCCTACATTGTTCTATTCACCTGGTCAAATAAAAAAAAAAAAAAATAGGATCCATTATTTTCAAGTATCTCTTGGCAACCCTACCATTACTTTCTACAGGATATGCCTTATATGCATATTTACCTGAAAGCTTTTTACTCCCAATTTAGAGTAGGTTTCTAAGTAAGGGATTAGTAAAACTTCGTTCATTTCCAACAAATGCGTTTAAATCTAGTGTGCTACAGTCAGTAGAGCTTCTCTGCAGTGACAGTCCAGTTCTGGAGTTAGATAGCACATTCGTAGATTATAAAAGGAGAAATACAGCACTGTCTAAAAAGAGACTTTTTTTGCTTTCATAGTGGTGTTGTAATTAAAAAAGCTTATTTTTAATTAATAAAACTCAAAATCTTCCAAATATTAATGAATGCAAAGAGTGGTTTTCAGAATTTACAATGAAAATATACTGCTTTAACAATCACACAATTTAGGGCTGTTGTTTTATACTAAAATATTTTAAACTGGTAAAACAAACAAATCATTGGCCAAGTTTATGTTAAAAATAGCTTGTTTAGGTATAATTTGCTCAGCCACACCACCATTCTCCATATTTTCATCCTTTCCAAATTCTTATCCTTTCATTTCTTAATGTCTTTAAAATGCTGGCTTGTTCTCTTTCCCCTATTAAAATGAATTGTCTTGTTTGTCTTTATTCCTTTGTCTTAGTTCTGCATTTCCACCCCATATATACTGAATCAGAATCAACATTTAATGAGATCCCCAGGTGATTCTTATGTATAATTTCCTGGGAACTTGTTAGAAATTCAAATTCTCAGCAGGGGGTTGAACTGGACTGATCTGGTTCAAACCCGTAGTTTTAAATGCTGGTCCCAACCCACTAAGCTGATTTCTTGACACACCAATGAGCCCCAGTTTGCATTTTACTGCCATTAAGTAAAAAAAGACAAAGTTCCTTGTATTACGTTCCCATCCCTCTTTTTTTTTCTGTTTGTCTTTTATCATCAGTGTTAGTAATGATGCCTCCTTTAACTCATTTATACAAATGTTAAATATTTTTTATTTTCTCCGTATCTACCGGTTTCATTTTATTCTTCTTTGCTATATCACCAGTTAGAGTCCCCTGTCAAAGCATTCATCTGATTTTGCCTGAATATTTATGGTTTTCTCCATTCTTGTTTCCCTTCCTCAAAATGTTTTAACATTTAAAGAGGCATAATTGACATAAAATACGCTGCACATGTTAAGGTGTACAATCTGATAAGTTTTGACATGTCTAGGTAGTCTGTATACCATTAAAACCATCCCTACGATCAAGACTGTAAACATGTCAATTACTCCCAAAAGTTTCTTTGTCACCCTTTGTAATCCTTCCCTCCTCATCCCCAGGCAACCACTGCTTTCTGTCTTTAGAAATTAATTTATATTTTTTAGAGTTTTATATGCATGGAATCGTACAGTATGTGTTGTTTTTTGTCTGGCTTCTTTCACTCAGTATAATTATTTGGAGTTCATCCATCTTGTGTGTATCAATACTTTATTCCTTTTTAATGCCGAGTATTCCATTGTATGGAAACGCTGGTGGCGTAGTGGTTAAGTGCTATGGCTGCTAACCAAAAAAAAAAAAAAAAAAAAAATTTGAATCTGCCAGGCGCTCCTTGGAAACTCTATGGGGCAGTTCTACTCTATCCTGTAGGTTCGCTGTGAGTCAGAATCCACTCGACGGCACTGGGTTTGGTTTGGTTTGGTTTATTCCATTGTATGGTGGATAGACTACAGTTTATCTATTTGCCTGGTTATGGATGTTTGGGTTGTTTCTGGTTTTGGGCTCTTACAAATAAAGTTGCTAGAATATTCATGTCCAAGTCTTTGTGTGGACATATGCTTTCATTCTCTTGGGTAAATACCTAAGAGTATAATGATTGAGTCATATAGTGGGTATATGTTACACTTTTTAAGAAACTGCCAAATGGTTTTCCAAAATGTTTGTACCATTTTACATTCCCAGCAGTATATGGAGGTCTCAGTTTCTCCACATTCTCCCCAACACTTGGTCTGGCCAGTCTTTTTAATTTTAGGGTTTCTAATAGGTGCGTAGTGTTATTTCATTGTGATTTTAAGTTACATTTCCATGATGACTAATAATGTTGAACATCTTTTCATGTGTTTATTTGCCATCCTTGTCCCTTCTTTGAGTGACATGTCTTTTTAAGTCTTTTTTCCATGTTTTAACTGAGTTTTTTATTATTATTATTATTAAGTTTTAAAGTTATTTATATGTCATGGATAAAAGTCCTTCCTCAGATACATGATTTACAAATACTTCTCAGATTGTGACCTCTCTTAACAATCCCTTTGCAAAAGCAGAGGGTTTTAATGTTGTTGAAGTCAAATTGAACCATTTTTTTTTTCTTCTATGGGCCATGCTTTTGATGTCACATTTAAGAATCTAGGTTGCCAGATAAATTATTTCATGGAGTATACTTCCACTAAAAAATGTATTCATCATTTATCTGAAATTCAAATTTAATTGGGCGTCCTGTATTTCTGTTACCTAAATATGGCAATCATAGCCTAAAATCATATGTTTGAAAGTAAATGTTTTAAAGATACAGGAAGTATAAATACCAGAGTAGTTGAAAAGTTTAAAGCATAATGAAGACAAACCCAAACAAATGAGTCTGAAGGGATTCTGGATGAGGTCCACCAAAATATACAAAATCTGGTTTTTAAAGAAGTTAAAATTAATCTTCCCAAAAAAGGGAGATTATTGTTCATTGCTAATATATAGGAACACTACAAAATGGAACTCTTTTTGATACTACCATTCAAACTAGTTTAAAGAAGAAGATGGCACACCTTTAAGTTTTAAGGTAGAGATGAAGCACTCTTGATTAGTAGTAAAAGAGAAAGCTCACCTGGAGATTGAGGCTAATGTGGTGCCAAAAATCCATGAAACTCGAAATTTATTTTTGAAGTGAAATTGGTGGCTATCGATTGAAATAATACTGTTGCATGTCAACAACAATGACATAAACATCTCTAACTTATATAGCCGTTCACTGTTGTGGATATTTCTTCAGGGAGTTAAAGTTTGCTTGCTTTTACTTGCTCCTCACCTTTTGAGAAAAGTGATCTTTTACAAAAACCTGAAGACTAAAAGATTTTTTTATAGCTATGTAAAATATTGAAGGTGGATTTTCTTTTAGCTCGTGTTGGAAACTCAAAAGCTCAATACAAATTCTTTGAAAAACAAAAACACCGTTTAGCACGTACTTTGTATTACAGGCAGTGAGGTCACTCAAGGAGACAATCGAAGACTGTTGGGACCAGGATGCAGAGGCTCGGCTGACTGCCCAGTGTGCTGAGGAGAGGATGGCTGAACTCATGATGATTTGGGAAAGAAACAAATCTGTGAGCCCAACAGTCAATCCAATGTCTACTGCTATGCAGAACGAGCGGTAAGACACTGAAGGGTTTGACATTTATCAATCAGTATTGGAAACTGAGACCAAAGAACAGGAAGGAGATACTGTTAAACTAGCCTGAGTGCAATGATTAACTCATACAATCTAAAGTTATAATTTTTCTTTTAATAGTCTCATTTTTCTACTGAAATTTTTTTTTCTGGTATGAGTTATTATTCCATCCATAAGATGGAATCTGTTTTTTTTTTTATATCTAAAGATAGAGTAAAAGAGAATAGTCTTTCTCTATTAATGTTCCAGCTTACCTAAAATAGTAAAGGTAAAACATTTTCATAGTTTTAAAAAGTTTATAAATACTTCTACATATATTGTCTCATTTATCCTTTGTTATTGTTTTTCCATCCTCCTGTCTTTTTTTTTTTTTTTTTTAAAGGAAATAAGACCATGAACTTGCCTATGTATCTATCTAATCACTGTTTCACCGGAGAATAAGGTTTCTAGATTTCCTATCCAGGGCTCGCTCTTATAGAATATACTACAAATTTTACCTGAAAGCAATTTAAAAGGTCTTTCTGTCCTATCATAAACATTATTTTTGAAACATTTCTTTGTTAGAACTATGACTTTTGGTTCTAAATAAAAGGGTTTTTATTTAATTCCTACTACTTGGAAATTTCAGACTGTATCATCTATATTCTTTGTTCTATGTTTGGAAAAAGAAATCTTCCTATGAATATGTTGTTTTATCCAATACATGTTTAAAAAAAAATTCACAAAGGTATCCAGAAAAGGGTTGTAAGAAAAAACTGAGGTAAAAATACACTGAATTCTTGAATCAGTTTCTTTGTTATTTTCTATTGTTCTAATTTCTGAGCAATTTGTGTTATGAACTATGGGCCAAAAATTGGATTTATACTACTAACGTTTAGATTGAATTGGCTTCAGCATATAAATCCTTAAACCCTGTACATCAAGTCAAGGAGGGTAGATACCAACAATTCTAATATAAATTTTCTCACTTTCTACACACACAAAGACAGTCCTCTGTTTCCATTCCCCCTCATCCCCATATTTTTATTTGCTGTAGTATGCAATTTGTATCTCTCTTAAGGGTCAGCTACTTTTACCTTAAGTACTTTTGAACTTTTCTTGGAAAGTAAGAAACCCTTGTTGCTTGTCTTTGCTTTGGCCATCCTTTGCCTCCTGTGCTATCCAGCTCTACCCCTTGCATGCTCATCTCCAGTTATGACTAAATAATTTCCCTTAAATCATAGATCATCAGCTCATCCCAAATTCATTCTCACTATAGGCTTTATTTTATGGGCTCTTACCCTCCATCCCTCCTTAGCACCCTTTTCCCATGCCATGTAACAGCTTTTCTTCTTCCCCCTCCTCATTTGCCTCATAACTTAATCAGTCTTCCTTCATAGTACTTCTTCTCCTTCAGTTGCTCCTTTTCTCCTGAAACACTTGTGTCTATTAATGTTCCCAGTGTTTATACCTTCATTGTTTTAATTAAAGCTACCCTTGGTTTTTATTTTAAACAGATTTTTAAAAATAATATAAACATATTACAATGTGATGCTCAAGAGCCATCACTGTCAGGAGTGACCATGACTGTGAAGAACCCTGATAACTGGAGAGCAATTCTGAATCCTTGATCTTTTATCTAAGTGTCCCATTCTGCCTTATACTCTAGGCCTTTCATGTGCATGGCTCAGACTATCCCTGGAAAATGTATTCCATTGCTAGATTATGCCTCCTAATGGAGACACTTTGGAACAACTTAAAAGCTTATGTTCTTTGTGCCCTTTGGCCATTGGACCTTAACTGATAACCTATTTGTTAAGGAGACACTATGTATGTAGAATTATGAAGGTACAAAAGAAACAGATGCCATGGTTCCTCCTCTTACGGAACTAAATGTCTGGTTGTGCAGGCATCTTTATTATATAGTTCATAAAGGTATATTTCGGGATGTTATGGGGAGATTTTTAAATTAACCCTTGTCAACCAAAATAGTGAATATGTATAAAAATATCTAGATCCACATAGGTTTTTCATTGGGCTTAATTCACATAAAACTATCACACTAGCAAGTTATTAATTAATACTTGGTTATTTCATTAAAATTTTTAAAAACATTTAAAATAATATGGATTGTGAATAGAATAAAAAGTAGCTCAGATTTTAAAATCAGAGGTGGTAAACTTGGAGAGAACAGTTTGTCATAAATGTGCTTTTTCAATGTGACACTTTTTTTCTTTCTTTAAGCAACCTGTCACATAATAGGCGTGTGCCAAAGATTGGCCCTTATCCAGATTATTCTTCTTCTTCATACATTGAAGACTCTATCCATCACACTGACAGCATTGTGAAGAATATTTCCTCTGAGCATTCAATGTCCAGCACACCTTTGACTTTAGGGGAAAAGAACCGAAACTCAATTAACTATGAACGACAGCAAGCACAAGCACGAATCCCCAGCCCTGAAACAAGTGTCACCAGCCTGTCTACCAACACAACCACAAACACCACTGGCCTCACTCCCAGCACTGGCATGACCACTATATCTGAGATGCCATACTCAGATGAAACAAATCTGCATGCCACAAATGTTGCACAGCCAATTGGGCCAACCCCTGTCTGCTTACAGCTGACGGAGGAAGACTTGGAGACTAACAAGCTAGACCCAAAAGAAGTTGATAAGAATCTCAAGGAAAGCTCTGATGAGAATCTCATGGAACATTCTCTTAAACAGTTCAGTGGGCCAGATCCACTGAGCAGTACCAGCTCTAGCTTGCTTTACCCATTCATAAAGCTCGCAGTAGAAGTGACTGGACAGCAGGACTTCACACAAGCTACAAATGGCCAAGCATGTTTAATTCCTGATGTCCCACCTACTCAGATTTATCCTCTCCCCAAGCAACAAAACCTTCCTAAGAGACCTACTAGTTTGCCTTTGAACACCAAAAATTCAACAAAGGAGCCTCGGCTGAAATTTGGCAGCAAGCACAAATCAAACTTGAAACAAGTAGAAACTGGAGTTGCCAAGATGAATACAATCAATGCTGCAGAACCTCATGTGGTGACAGTCACCATGAATGGAGTGGCAGGTAGAAACCACAGCATTAACTCACATGTTGCCACAACCCAGTATGCCAATGGGGTAGTACCATCTGGCCAGACAGCCAACACAGTGGCACATAGGGCCCAAGAAATACTGCAGAGTCAATTCATTGGTGAGGATACTCGGCTGAATATTAATTCCAGTCCTGATGAACATGAACCTTTACTGAGACGAGAACAACAGGCTAGCCATGATGAAGGTGTCCTGGATCGTCTTGTGGACAGGCGGGAGCGGCCCTTAGAAGGTGGCCGAACTAATTCCAATAACAACAACAGTAATCCATGTTCAGAGCAAGATGCTCTTACGCAGGGTGTTCCAAGCACAGTACCAGATCCTGGGCCATCAAAGCCCAGAAGAGCACAGAGGCCTAATTCTCTGGATCTTTCAGCCACAAATATCCTAGATGGCAGCAGTATGCAGTGTAAGTGGAAGTACTGTTTAATCTCTTCTCTGTGTCTTTTGGGACCATTTAATTAACTGCTTAGATGAAATCAGATTGCATTTCAATTAGTGATTATCTTACTTTTGCCACTTTTGGAAATAAAGAAACTATTTGGTAGCCCTCAAAAGTAATTCGACTATTGTAAAGAGAATAAGGTAAAATTTTTGTCATTGAAAATTTAAAAGTGAGTGTTACAGTACTCAGAATAATAACCAATTTAATATGTACCTTATGAGGCTGCTGCTTTTAAAGCACCTCACCTTGTCACTATGAATGGTAGAGGTTAAGAAAATATTCAGTAGTTTAAAAGCTCCAAGTAAAGTGATATCAGTATAACTTTTGAAAAAGTTTGTTGTGCATTTTAGTATCTATTATATCTACTTAAGATTTTATCAGACTAATGTTAATAAACCTTTAAAATGCAGAGAAAATTCAGAAAGATGACCAGAAACTATAAAGCTGATCTCAGGGTTTTTTTTTGTTTTTTTTTTTTTTGTCTTTTTCAAGAATTATGAGTTGAGTCCCCGACATGCCAATAGTTTCATGCTGTGGGCCCCATAGCGGCTTAAACAAATAGATACTTGGTTTCTGGCCCCGAAGGAATTACAGTGCAAAACAAGAGAGCTCACCAAAATCTGTTAACAGTCAACATTATACAAAATGGTTTCTCTTTTTTGGACTTGACAGCACTCATAGGGGAAAAAAGTCATGTTTTGTGATTGTCAAGGGCTACAGAATGGGTAAAAGGAAGGCTACAGGTCTCAAAAAAAAAATAATAATTAGTAGACTCGAGCCCCTTTCCTGAGTGGCCTTTATCACAGACCAATTGCAGGGCTCTGTTGAGTAAAAAAACAGCAGGCATAGGAGAGGGAATTTCTAGAAAATTTGTATTCTGATATTTCTGCCATTCTTCTGAAAAATACTTTATGCCAGATACCTTTAAAATTTGATCTACTTTAAGCATTAAGCAGAATGATTAAATGCATTTTGCTATGTTAGAACCTCTATCAGTAACCAAAGGATATGGAATACAATTGAGAACTTTGAATTTCTCCTGTTTTTCATTTTTCCTACATTGTTTTCTTTCTTGCCTTATAGAATAATTAACCAATTATAATTAAAAACAAAAGTTCAGCTTAAAAGAGTCTCAAAAATAAATAGGTTGTTAGGCTTTGCCTAAACAAACATTGCCTGGCATCATCAATTTCAAGAAATACCCATTAGTACCTCTTGCAGACATTGGTTTTGACCTGTTCTTGAGTAATGTAAACCCTAACCCTCTACTTTGGAATAGTTTCTTTATATATAGAGTTCATTTTTCTATATTTTTATTTTTAGTAGGTGAGTCAACACAAGATGGTAAATCAGGATCAGGTGAGAAGATCAAGAAACGTGTGAAAACTCCCTATTCTCTTAAGCGGTGGCGCCCTTCCACCTGGGTCATCTCCACTGAACCACTGGACTGTGAGGTCAACAACAATGGCAGTGACAGGGCAGTTCATTCCAAATCCAGCACCGCTGTTTACCTTGCAGAGGGAGGCACTGCCACAACCATGGTGTCTAAAGATATAGGAATGAACTGTCTGTGAAATATTTTCAGGCCTACGGAGTGAAATTATTTTTTGCATCATTTAAACATGCAGAAGACATTTAAAAAAACCGCTTTGTCCTCCTGTCAGCACCCCCCCCATTCTTGCAACAAGAACTTGCTTTAAATAGATTTCAGCTATGCAGAAATTTTAGCTTATGCTTCCATGTTTTTTAATTTTTTTTTTTAAGTTTTGCACTTTTGTTTAGTCTCGCTAAAAGTTATATTTGTCTGTTATGACCACAGAATTATATGTGTGTGTATCAAAAGTGGTCTCAAAATATTTTTTTAAAAAAAAAAAGCAAAAACAGTGTATTGCTGATAATCAGTTTGGACCGGTTTCTAAAGGTCATTAAAACAAAAGCAAATTAAGACAGGTTTGACTGCAGTGGTGTCTGGTATCCATGTTTTATTTCTGGGCACAAGGTGGTTTATATGTTGATATGGTCCTGAACATGTTATCTGTCGGACATTCTTTTCTCTTGTGTTTTGTTTGAATGTGCAATAGTGTATAGGCCACAAATAAGCTTTCCTGTAAAGCTCTCTTCCTAACAGGACACACATTCTTCCATAGTATGAGCATTATTCTCCCAGCCCCTCACCCCCATACTTTTGGCCCGTCAGTTCTATGACAGTGAATTTTGCACAGGCAAAAGCAGCTACCTGATTTCATGCTGTATCTCTCCTTATCATGGAGAATGTGGAAACCTTGTCTCAAAGGGCTCTAAAGAAGGAACCACCAAAACCTAATTTGAAATGCCGTTTGTTTTTAACCTTCCAAATCCTAAATATTTCCTTCCAGGCATTTTAGTAAACATATTTGATTCTGGTTTTGGAAGTTCATAAGAGAGCATAGAACAAAATAGAGGAAATCAAATATTAGCTTTTCCCATTTTATTTTATTTTTATATGTATTCATATCCCATATTCATCTATTTAAGAAGTACATTTTTATCAGAAAACTTATAGAGCTATACTTATAGGGAATTTTTAAGTAGGTAAATGGTTAAGACAATATAGTATTATAGCCTTCACACTCTGAATAGGCCACCTTTGACTCAAATAAAATTAACTTTCCTGTTGAAAAAAACTTCAAAAGTAACTCATAGTTTTGAACCAGTAAGTATCTTTTAAAAATTCTGTTCCCAAGCAAAACCTGGTGACTTTAACTGAAAATGATTCCTCTTCCCATGGCCTAAAACACTGTGTAAAAAAAATCATTAAGCTGGCATGCCGAATCCCTGTGGATGGAAGGATTGCTGCCAGAGCTACCTGTTTGAGCAGACTGAGGCTCACCTCTCTCTTTTCAAACTCGTGGGTTTCTTTCAGAATTTCTCCTTTGGCCAGCTTTTCCCATGATCTTCAGTTTGTGATCAGCATTTGTTATATACATTAGAATATGCCTTTTCATGATAACATGTATCCTTCAAATCTGTTTTAAGTTCCCCCTGCTGCTTTCATTATTAATAATCTCCTCTAAAACAACAATCTTTATATTTTTTTTTAAGTAAAGCACTTTCTGTCAAATAAGGGACATCTTTTTTTGAATAAGCACAAATTATTTTCTATCAATTTATGAACAGTAATGATCTCACACTTTTTTTTCCCCCAGATTCTCAGAGTACTTAAAAGATGTTATCTAATTACGTTTTGACTAAGATTTCTCTGGGAAATAGAAAGCTAAGAGGAAAATCCCAAAATTTTAGGCTTAGATGTTTATGTCCTAAGCCATGTTTCTCATTCGTACTCTTCTATCTTCATCATTTAGCTAAAGACAGCCTAAATTTTCCAATTTGCTTTCCAAAATACATGTGACTTGTACATAAACCTTCTCTTCTTGGCCATCTTATGAATTAGGTGTTATAACACTTAACCATTTATTCAGCTGGCTTGCTGAACACAGTTTGGAATTCTTAGAATTAAGATTATTTTACTGGTGCCCAGGATTTCTACCTTTTATGTTTTATTAGCCTGTACGGCAGGATGTATATGTGCTGACATTTTTGTAGAAAATTCAGTCATCATGCTCCAGCACAAATGTGGCTTGTATATAAGCCAAAACAATTACCTTAATGATTTTAGAAGTTAGGCAAACATAAGACGACATGTAGACGCGTCTGTGCTGATTGTTGCTTGAGAAATAATCACTAATTTAAGACAAAATTCAGTCCCACATCTGCCATCATGAGTCTTAAAATCGTTTCACTTCTCTTCACTCCTAACATTCTTATATTACAGAGCTAAAGGTAAAGTAAGTTTTAAGGAAAAAGTGAAGGTAACTTGTGGAAATTGAGACTTTTTCCTAAATTAATCCCATGCTAGATTTGGAGGAATTATTTTAACATGAGCTTTCAGTCTCATCAGTTCTTTGACTCCATCTGGAAAATTATCTGCTTCTAGTGACTTAGAAAACTCACTTACCAAGAGAACTAACCTAGTAGGATGTAGGAAGGATAAAAGGATACTGTCCTGTTAATAAAACAGTTCAGTGTCACTTCCTTACATGTATCCATTTGTTCCAGAAAATGTACATTAGTTCCGAAGGTAGAAATCATTATGAGAGGAAGGAATGCTCAAGTGAATACGTGTTTCAGTGGGAATAATCACAAAATTTGCCAAGTGTTTTTACCTAAAACATTTCCAAATTTGGCTTTTAAAGCCAAATAGAATACCAGGTGTAGGCTGGTTTCTAGTTTCTGTAAACATCTCTCGAGAGAGACATTTAAAATGGAAAGATATTTCAATTAACTTTTTTTTTTTCATATTTATGGGGATGAATATTTCATTGGTGGTAGTTTGCTCATAGAATTTGAGATTACATTATATTTCTGTATAATATTTTATAAATTTATGTTGTCAGTTATATGCAAGTTATTATATAACTTCACAGATTGCTTTATCTTCCTTGCTAACTCCTTGAAGTTAGAATCTGTATACATGTTAGTTGATTAGACCAGTCATTCTAGAAATTGTGTAACACCCCCGTGTACCCCAGAATATTCATACCTTTTACTGGCAGGTCACTCTTCCAATAAAATTGCATTTTAACTTTTAGATTCTGAACTATGCAAACTTTAGCAAAAACTACCTTGCGTGATCCCTACCAAATATATTCATTGTTTAAGTAAATCTGGCAAATCACTGTTGGAGCTAGTTATACAAAAAAAAAAAAAAAAGCTGCTATTAAAAGAGGGCTTACCCACAAGTTCCCACATTAAATTAGTATACAAGAACAGAGGAACTCACGGGGCTCTCAGGTGCACCTGGCTGGATACTTTCCTTGAATTATTTCATAGTTTATATCTGACTTACTCTGTCCTTTGATTATATGATTTGCAAGTCAGGAAAGTTTTCCTCGTATATATCCTGCCTTCCTCCTGTTTTATTTTAAATCCATTTCTCTTACCAATAGACAAAATAGAGAGAGCCGTTGGTCATCCTCTTCAACAATGTTATTCTCCTGAGTGCTTCAGGCCTCTCAATGTCTCAGTCTCAATTTTATCTCATGGCAGATACATTTGAAATTGAACACTCCAGAAGAATTTATGTTTATATTAAAATTATGCCCAAAATAAACCTATCGTATCTTGAAAATTCCAGTTCCGTTACTACTGTGATGTTCATAGTGTTACTATTAAATGTCGTGAACGTACACATGCAATTTTAAAACCTAATTTGAGGTCCAGATATTTAAATCTGAATATGAGAGAGGGAATCTTTAGAACTAAATCACATAATTAGGGCATCCAGTTTAAACAAATCACTGTATTTTAAATTACAGCTTGATCTTATTCAGTGTTTTAAAAGGCAACATGTTAGTTGTTTTTTTTTTTTTTCCATTTTATGTGAACTTTTATATTTTGGAAACATTCTCATATTTTAAACTCACTGTATAGACATAGTAATACTTAAAAACTCAGGGCCTCTTTCATCACTTTATACACTGAGAAAATTTAATTGGTAGCGAACAAGCAATTGGATTCAGTTGAATATTTAAAGTGTTTGTTGCACAGTTCATTTAATTATTTGCTATAATTTATATAGACATAATAACAGATTTCATTATTCATAAAAACTTGCCCCTTTCTGTAATTACTTAGTAGAAGGAATGACTCAACTAATTGGCAACATGTTGCAGCAAATTTAGGCCTTAGAGTTGAAGCACCTTCTTCAAACCATTTCTGTCCTTTGGTTAAGTGGTTTATACATGATGGGACAAATTATTTCATTTTGTTACATTTCTTAATGTGAAAACTTAATAGTTTGTCTGAGGTAGAATTTTCTCAAGAGGAAATCTAACATTATAAAACTTCTAAAAGTGAACTAATAAATTTATAGCTTTGGTAATAGCTTGCATTTTTTTGAAAAGGTAACTTAGAGTAACCTACCTGGTGTATTTATCACACTGTCACGTCCAAATAGAAATTTTGTTTTAACTAGACAAGTTCAAGCTCCAGCTTATATGCTGTGTATTTAAAATCTTAGCAGTGAAGACATTTGTAACCAGTCTCTTATCTTGAGCTCTCCACCTTATTATCAATCCTTTTAAGTATGTAAGGGATAAACATTTTCAAAGAACATTTAATTAGTAAAAAACTAAATTACTGAAAGATGCAAGTCAAAAAGAGTTAGGTCCCTGTTTGATATTGAATTGCTTGGCTTCTGTGGCTTTTCTTTTTCTGGTCACATTTATTTATTTAAACAATTTTTGTATGCTTTGTCATTTCATTCCCATAGAGATTATATTGTATAAGTGTTTGTATAAGCGGGAATCATACTTATTTTTCTGTTGATAAGTTTTCCAGTGAAAATACGTGGACAATTGTGTAATACACTAACTCTTAGGGTGTTGTAGTAGCTGAAACATGGAGATGTGCAGCCGCCATGCTTTTTCTGAGTGGACAGGAGAAACATAAGCTATGGAACATTCATTTCTGAGGATGCTTTTCTGGAAAAACAAGTCTGAAAAATATTGGCAATTCCTCAGAACCCTCTTTCTTGTTAACGGGTATCTTTTGTTGGTGTGTTTTGCTCTTACAGATAGAATATCATATATGGATTTATGAATAATTACTTTCAGTTACTTTGCTTTTGTATAAGCTGTCTGAAACCTTGCTATGCTGTACAAGTTGTGTTTGATGGATCAGTGTGAGTATGAAATAAAGGAAATCACTTTTCTTTTGTATTATCTATGGATGCCACTATGAAAGCTGACATTAAGCCACTAAAGAGTTTTCTATGAATAATTGTAAGTAAGCAAATGCTTCAATATCCATAAACCTAAATAAAAAGAATGTATTGATGCAGAGACATTAGAGAAGGAGATTTTAAGACAGTTCTTTAGGTTTAAAAAAGGCTTGCTGTAAAATGGTGCATTATTCCATTTATTAAAGATCATATTAATGACAGTGGTAATTGTATCTTTTTATTTTATGAGGTCACCAGAAATTACGATGGCTGGTATTATATTTTAGGTATTTTGCACTAGAATAGTCAGTATTCTATCTAATAAGACTTTCATAACTCAGTATGATATGTTAAAAAAAAATCAGCTAAAGGTAGAATAATAGTTGCTACTTCCTGGCCACCTTCTATATGTCAGATATTGTATTAGTTACTCTACGTATGTTGTTGATAATTTTCACAACAGTCCTACAGAATATATATTATTGTCTCTATAAATGAAGAAACTAAGGCTCAGAGAAGTTAAATACCTTGCATAAAGTCACAGAACTGATAAATGATTAGATTCTAACTTGAATATGTCTGAGATAATACCCATACTTTTTCCACTACATCATTGTCCTATATATATGAGATATATGTATATATATATTCCCCCCCCCCCACCACCACCACCATTTTGCTTTGATCTGTAGTTTTCAAGTTTTGGTTTTGGCAAGGGGAACTTAAAAATGAAAATGGTTCAGTGGTTTGGTAGAGTAGCCAGGAACAGGGAAGATACATGAATCAATTTGAGGGTACTGAAAAGCTACCAGGTACCAAAACAGCTGTCTCTATTGGCCTAACATTATGTCTGTGCTTCACATTGTCAAAGAGGGCAGTGACCCTATAAGCAAAAGGAGCAACACAAAGCCCTGGAGTCCTGAGGGGGTAGCGTGTTTTCAGGAGGATGGGAGGTTGATAAGAGTAGAATGCTAGGTTGAAGAATGGAGATGGCCAAGAGGAACCCAGGTGACCCAGAAGGGACCGTATCACAAAAGGGTTAGCTAGCATCGTGTGCTAAAATTTTGGACTTATCCTGGAAGAGAGTGGAGGAACTTAAACAGGGGAGTTTCAAAACCAGATAATTCAGCTGGTATTATGAAGAATGGATTGGGAGAAAGGGATTTGAATATAGAAACATGGAGATAGGAGACTGATAAGGCACTGGAGAGAGAGGATGAGAAACTGAACCAGGACTGAGTCCGTGATGTTGGGAAGAGGAAGCAGATTGGCCAGAATTAGAGAGAAGATCAGTGGGACCCCATAATCTACTAACTAAACTGAGCATAGGAAAGGTAAAGGTTAACTTCAAGGTTCTGCCTTGGCAAGGGAGTGATCATCCCTCAAGAAGTGAAAAAGGTCAAGGAATGTGCCCCTGATGGAAGAAATCGCCTGTTTTAAAATAGAACCATTTTGACATATTCTGCTTTGTTAGTTACATTCTGTGTTCAAATTTTTGGTTCCAAAAATAATATGCAGAAACATTTTACCTATTATATCAGAAATGTTTCCTGAACAGAGCCTTCCCTGGATAAGTGACACAGAGAGTCAATTTGATCTTTTTGAATAAGTGTCTTAGAACAACTGTTGCACATAGTGTGGTACTAGTACAACCTGGCTCTGCCCTTAGCCTGTAAAAATGAATATCAAGAGCAGTCTTAAAAGGAACAACAACAACAAGGTGTCCCAAAATAATGGGTAGTGGGATGATGACAAAGAGGTTTTGTTGATTGCAAATATATAACCTTCTAAAAGGAGCTACCCTTCTCTTGCTGGGTGTTTCCACTCCCCATGTCCAGCTCAACTTCCCAACCCTGGAGCTCTTCCTTCCCTCTCAACGAAATTAGAAGGGAAGGTAGCAAAACCCAGAGATTATTTCCTATTCAAGGAAATAAGTATTCCTTAGTTGTTTGGGTTTTTTTCTTTTTAATAAACAGAAAAAGACAAGTTTTCCTTTGCTTAGCAACCTTTCCATAGATTGGACCAATACAATCCTTTATGTAAGATGCCCTGGGAAATGTGCTTAACTACTTAAGAAAAAAGTACTTAAGGAAACAAATTATTCTCTTCAGATATTGTGCAGAACTCTAGAACTACCTGAGGTTTGTGTGTGTGTGTGTGTGTGTGTTTTAAATACAAAGTTACAGTAAAAACTCTCACGTCTCCTCTTAACTTCATTGCCTCTACTTAGCTGAATTTCAAAGTCTTTCTGTGAGCTGTTGCTATTTGCACCAGGTCTCTTTTTTAGTTTCTCCCTACTCCATATGATTTTGTACTCTTTTGCCAGTCATCTTTGTCAGTAATAGCTCTTACCAGGTCACTGGCCTGCTCACAAACTTCCAGTGGTTCAGACTCCTCAACCGGACATTCCAAGTTGGAGCAGTCAAGTAACTTTCCATGCTCTACCATCTCTACCCTACAATTTACAGCTACTATTTACTTTATCTCTTTACTAGATTGTCAGCCTTTCATATCAAGGAGGAAGTCTTATCAGTTTTTTCTGTCCCTGAAGTAGCA
This sequence comes from Elephas maximus indicus, assembly GCF_024166365.1. Lineage (NCBI taxonomy): Eukaryota > Metazoa > Chordata > Mammalia > Proboscidea > Elephantidae > Elephas > Elephas maximus. The sequence goes on from NC_064824.1 coordinate 101,362,224, forward strand.
ATGTTTAATTGGTAATTGATAAGCTGATACCAAAGTAGCCTTTTTTAAATTTTTAAAGTAGATTCTTGTCTAACCTTTATTAATCAGGCTTCTTAGTCCATCTGAGTTACTGATGTGCTTGAAAGTAATTTAACGGCAGGTCATTTGGCAAGTTATTCTTCAAGATTTGTGACACGTATTTGGGGTTAAAATTGGCCAGAGTGATAAGCACTGAGGGGATGTGTGGATGTGCTATACATGTGAACACAAAGCTTATATAAATGAGTACCAGTATTAC